>NC_092342.1:67762500-68110000 GCF_046630445.1 Rutidosis leptorrhynchoides
TCAGTGAATCATGTTGGTGCTTATGGAACTCTTGCTAACTTCGCAAGGTAAAAATGATGTTTTCTGAAAAGTTTCGAGTATATCGAAAATGAAAATGTAAAATCAATTATGTAATTGAATAATACACTTGGTTTATTATGAAATGGAATTCATTAAGTTGAAACAGAGATTGTAGTTAACAATGGTTAAGTTGTTAAGGAAGGATGTACATCAATACATATTAGTAATATGAACTAACCGAGTAGTACCTACCAGTTAAGATTCACACGTAATAGCTTAGTACGAAAAGATTTATTTTGATTTCAAAATTCATATATATTAAATATACATAAAATTTCTTCAAGGAAAATGAGTTAATACTTCATCGGTTATTGTTGCTGGTATTTCTTGGTAACTACGGTGCGTATGATGTTGATGATCCTGGAATAGATTGTGAAGTTGAGGTTTGCGATGCGAATGTTGTTGGTGGTGGTAATGGTACTGTTGGTGTTGTTGTCGGTGGTATTGTTGATGCCGATGATGCTGCTGGTGCTTGTAACCTTTGCACCATATTCTCCAAAGCCACTACCCGAGCGCGAAGCTTGTTGACTTCTTCTACTACACCAGGAAGATTGGCGGTTCGGACGAGCGGATGAATAAGATCCAGAATTTGAGATAGTATATTATCGTGATGAGATACTCTGGAAATGAGAGAGAAAATGGTGTCTCGAACAGGTTCGCCGGTAAGTGCTTCAGGTTCTTCGCCAAGAGGGCAATGTGGTGGATGGAAGGGATCGCCTTCTTCTTGTCTCCAATAATTAAGTAGGCTACAAACCCATCCCCAATTCATCCAGAATAGATGATGGCTAATTGGTTGATCCATTCCGGTTACACTGTCTTCGGAATTCAGGTGAATATCCATATCGGAATAGCTGTCAGAGTTTAAGGAATTTGAACTAGATACGGGATCCATTTTGTATAATTAGGGAGATGATTTTTGATATGAATTAGATTATAGAATTTAGTTTGGTATTCTTCAATACATAATTTACATATGTATATATAATATCAAATTCCATAAATCACGGAGAAATTTTCGGAAGATGTCAGGAAAAGTTTACAGTAACAGATACGCTAAGATATGAATTTTGTCTATACACTATTCATGCAATCAATGTAGTAAAACGTGTCTAGACTAGGAATGATAAGCAGGTAATTTTCGACAAAAAATGATAAGCAAAACTTTTGACATGTAGACACGGTCGAAGTCCAGACTTACTAATGCATCATAACAACTATCAGTTAGACACACTCATGCAAGACCTGGTTCGCTAGGACCAACACTCTGATACTAACTGTGATGATCGCTCCAAATCCATATGGACGAATACGTCATTCATCGATTTCATTGCGAGGTATTTGACCTCTATATGATGCGTTTTGTAAACATTGCATTCTTTTGAAAAGGCACACCATAAATGAATATTTAAATCAAAGGTTTTCGACATCTGATGATTTCTACATATAGACAATCACCGTAAATAATAGTTTACAATAGTACTTCTGTTGACAATGCAGTCAAAATAAGATACATGGTGATGATTTGATGAATGCAACGTTTCCTTGAAAAATATGCCATGTAAGACTCCATGCACATAGCTTGTCTAACATATAAGCAAATAGCGGAAGACTTCTAGGGAACCTGAGAATAAACATGCTAACACAAAGGTTGGTGAGTTCATAGTTTTAGTGTTTCGTATAATCTGTACATAAAGGTGGATCACAAGATTTCAGTTGTTTCATCCAGAAACGTTTATCAAAATATTCTACAAGATTGAGCACCCTGGTAACTAAGCTTTAACGTCTATACAATAAGTACCCCTGTTTTAACATACATGCAACCAACATGTACAATACACGCAAACCAACGTGTACTAAACTCAAATAGCATACGTTTGTTTAATAGTTCAGGCTAGGGTTTCTAAACCTGGAACAGACGGGGATGTCAAGCCCTATGGATCCATATATAACTACTTGATGTCAAAGCTAAGGGGTATAAAATACTACTAAATTTTACAAGGAAATACTATTAAATACGATACAATTTTACACAAGATATTTATTTATTTAAAGAATGGATATACTTAAACCTTGCTACAACACTTATAGGCAGTGTACCTAATCATACAGTAGTGTAGTTTTTAGTAAGTCTGGTTCGTTCCACAGGGAAAATCTTTTTCACAAAGTTTAACGCTATATTAGCTTAAATTTATAAAAATACAAATATATATATATAAGTAATATTATTATTATAAAGGGGGGTTTTTACCGTTTAATGACCGGTTTGTCGATTTTAAAACTTTAGTCGCAGTTAAAAAAAATGTAAAATATTAAATAAATAAAAGACTTAATTAAAAGCGTAAAGTAAATAACGATAATGAAATTACGATAAATAAAAGTGCGATAAAATAAACTTGCGATAATTAAAAAGTACGATAATTAAAATTACAATTAAATATAATAACAATAAATAAAAGTGCGATAATTAGAAGTGCAATTAAATATAAAATAAAGGAAATTAAATATGAAATAAAAGAATTATGCTTATTTAAACTTTCCGTAATCATGATGTTTGACGTGTTGATTTTAGTTTTATGCCCATGGGTTAATTGTCCTTTGTCCTGGATTATTTAATATGTCCGCCTGGTTTTTGTTCATAACAGTCCATCAGTCATAAATATAAAGTGCGAGTGTCCTCGTCAAATTATCCTTATACCCGAAGTTTAAATATTCCAACTAATTGGGGACTTAAACTGTAACAAGATTTTAATACTTTGTTTAATAATTACACCAGGATTTCGACTGAGTGTAACCCAAGGTTTTAATACTTTGTTATCAATTATGCCAAGTGTCCTTGTACATAATTTCACCCCTGTTTTAATAATTCTAGTGGCTATTAATCCATTCCCGTGTCCAGTTAAATGAACGATTATTCGTACATATAAATACCCCGCCCATCGTGTTCGATCGACTGTATATGGTTATTTATAGGGACGTCCAATTGTAAATCTTTATATTAACATTAACAAACTATCATTTAGTTAAACAAATATAAAGCCCATTAATAGCCCATAGTCTAATTTCCACAAGTGTCGTTATTTTGTCCAAACCCCAATTATGGTACAAAGCCCAATTACCCAATTTTAATATTTTTAGCCCAACATCATGATTACTTCGGATTAAATAAGCATAATAATAACTTAGCTACGAGGCATTAAATTAAAAAGGTTGAACATAACTTACAATGATTAAAAATAGCGTAGCGTTACACGGACAGAATTTCGATTTACACCCTTACAACATTCACTAACATACCCTTATTATTAGAAATTAAAATTAAAATTAAAATTAAAATATAAATATATATATTACGTATATCTTGAGAGAGAGATTAAAGGATGGATAAATGGTGCACCAAAGCTCGATTTTTATAGGCCTGTGATCTGGAAAAGGGGCTCATGCGATCGCATGGATTTATGCCTTCCAGGCCATGCGATAGCATGGCCAGCTGGGGAGAGCCACTTTTGGTTGTTTTCTTCTGCCGACGTTTATTTAAATATAATATAATATATATATTAATTTTAAGAATTAATTATATATTATATTATATTCATATGCATAGTTGACTTGTAATTTTTAGTCCGTTGCGTCGAGCGTTGAGAGTTGACTCTGGTCCCGGTTCCGGATTTTCGAACGTCCTTGCGTACAATTTAATATCTTGTACTTTTCGTTTTGAATCTTGTACTCTTGTAATTTTGCGACGTTTCTTATCAATAATTGGAACCTCATTGATTGTATTTTGTACTTTTGAGCTTTTTGGTCGTTTGCGTCTTCAATTCGTCGAATCTGTCTTTTGTCTTCACCTTTTATTATTTAAATGAATATCACTTGTAAATAGGACAATTGCAACTAAAAGCTTGTCTTTCTTGAGGAATAATGCTATGAAATATATGTTCGTTTTTAGCATTATCAAATATTCCCACACTTGAGCGTTGCTTGTCCTCAAGCAATATAGTCTTGAAATACTAGAATCACTTCTTTATTCTTCACACTTTGTACATCAGTGATTTCTTTACGGCGGTATAAACAATGGTAGTAACGATGTGGTTTACAGTCCCACATGACTATAAAATTTAGATCCATTAAGGAAATTGAATCTTTATGAAAACATTTGATCTTTTGAAAATTAAATCTAGTTTTTTACCCTAGATAAGTTTTCCAGAATAACCCTTCACCGGTGTTTGCAAAATATTTTTGTGGGCTTGGTGGGTTTCAGATTTGAAAATTTTAGCTCAAAACTTGTGGTTTTGTGTCACCCACTTGCTAACCTTGTATTAGGAAAGCAACACATCCAGTATACTTGCTCCGTATATTACCTTTTGGTAAACTACCGTCCGGTTATAAAGGAAAGCGTTGAACAAGCAACTGTTAAGGCAATGTCCCCTGACATGCTTTTAATTATGGTCTATAACATGTCGGACGCAATTACTATCCTTTGTAGGAGCAATAGTAAAGCTCACCCTTATGATTTTCGGTCTGGCACAAGGTCCTGTCTTCGACCATGCTATGCAACCACCGTTCTTACGGTTGACACCCGATTTGGTTCAGATGACCTAATGAATTCCAGGTGAATTCCTAGGATTTTACGTTCAATGGTAATGAACGCATTGAAAATGGGTTTTCAGAAAACAAATCGGTTTATAATTTGATCAAAATATTTTCTCGTTCAAGCTCGAGTTTAGATATCATTGAATTCCATGAGTTTGAATTCTCAATCTTTAAGGTCAATCTCTAGGATTGAGTAATATCAGGCTTAAAAGCTGATTTTTGATCTTTTAAGGAGATTATCCTTTCTGAGGATCTAATTTATTAGTCTTATCAAGCTAATTTGCACGGTGCCCCCCATTGTACGAGATAAATCCTTCTCATGGTTAGGATAAATCTGACCACTTGGCGACCCTGTTTTATGCTGAGGTCCGTGGATTTCCTGCTGATTTTAGAGATGACTTTTCTAGATTTTTCATCAACCTACAGCTGGTCTGGACGACAACTTCATGACCTAAATCAAGAAGCGCGTGTCTTTTTTGAAAGACTTTACTTCCTTTTAACGATGGAATTGATTCATCGTGTAGATCCATCTCTTCTTTTCTTTCATCGGGTAAAACAGTTAATTATCATCCAAAACAAAAGTATTTTCAATTATTTGTACAAAAATATGTGATATGTATTTTGAATAACTCGGTGAAAATTTCCCACACTTGGCTTTTATTTTCCTTTTTATTGTCCTCTATTCCATTTTAAATGAATTTTAACATTTTGGTTTGTTTCTCAATTTATGTCCTTTCCGAGGTAACAATAATTTCGGTGTTAACACCTAGTTTTATCGTTCATAAATATGTATAAACATGATTTTGAGTTCATTTAATTGAAAATTTTGAAAAATTTTACTAGAATTGGGTAGTCAGTATATAAGACTAGGGCTGTTTTTTATTATTAGAGAGCACTAGATTCTAATACAACTACTACTTTACTAGTATTTCTAATGGTAACCAAGTGTTTAAAGTAAAAAAAATTTAAAAAATCCGAAAGAATTTAACCCCTTCCCACACTTAAGATCTTGCAATGCCCTCATTTGCAAGAAATCAGTAACAATTTAAATTATTGAGGGTGATTAGCGTAGAAATGATTAAATTTTACCAAAGTTTCCAAACATATTGGCGTTTGTTTGCTGAATGATAAATGGTACATATCATTTGTCCATTCCGTCTGTTGTTACAGCACATTTATCTTGTCGTCAAAATTAGTAGCTTTTGCTGAACTTAATGCCAGTCTTTGAAAATGCGCCGTTTTACTCTGTTTTGTACAATTTACCATATACATACATACAAATATAAACATGCATGGCAATTTGAAATGGAACTTAATATCCCACTTTCAAATCCTAAATGTGAAATATTAGTACACAATAATAATAAAAATGATAAAGATTACATAAGTATATTCAATAACATAAGTTTAAACATGAATAAGTAAAAACATAAAAACATAAAAATCATATAAATAACCAAATGGAACTAAATCAGTCTGGATATGGGTTCCAGTTCATCTCGTCAGGTGGGTTCCATTGTTGGTTATAGGTGTTCTGATAGGCTTGATTATAGTCATACCGGTTAAAGGGTGGTCGGATATCGGGGCTGTGTGGCGGAAAATGAGCAGGTCGAGTAGGTACGTAATTATTTGGTACCTGATATGATAGCTGGCTCATGATTTGGTGCTGATGAACTAACCAGCTATCGTGTTGGCGTCGCCTATAATCCTCGTATACTCGCTCGGAGTTCCACTGCTCATACATACTATGTCTGGCCGCGTTCGTCATTGCTTCCTCATCTATACGAACGTGGACGTCAAGAATAGCATCTCGAAAGACATCCCTAATGTCTTCTGCCTCCTCCATTTCCTCGTCTGAGCCTCTCTCTACCTGGGGATGAGATCCCTCATAGGGTACTGCCTGGTTACATCTACTTTTCAATACCTTAGCACCCACATAAACTTTCAATCCTAAGGGCTCAACCTGTTCTCTACAAAGCTGTAATGGACCCCCTTGGTTCCTATCAACACCTAAATACTCTCCAATGAGAGTAACAAAAATACCTCCTCCTATTATACTCCCGTCCTGCATTCCCTCTACCATTTTAGATAAATAAAAAGCAACACAGTAAGGGATATTGACAAAGCTTCTAGGATCCCAATACACTTTAGGTAGAATAAATCATGTAAGGTAATTTTTTCTTTATTATGACCTCTCTGTGTAATCGAGTTAGCCAAAAATCTATGAATAATACGAAGCTCGGCTCTGTCAATATGTGTATAGGAGTGTCCTCCTTCTCGTGTAAAAACATCAAAATATGACATACGCCTCCAAATGGCGTCAGCGTCAAAGTTACTATCTACCCTTTCACCATAATGAATCAAATTTGTACAATCGGGTAATAGCAACTCACCAGGAGTATATATCTGTAAGGCCCTGGCCATGTCCAGCATGGACATTCTGTACATCCTACCGCCAAGGATAAACCTAAGAAATCTTCTATAATCTATTCTAACTATATTTGTATCAAGTGATACAGTACTCATCAACTCAACACACCATTCCTTATATACAGGTCTACGAATGGTGAAAAGACGTTCCCAATCTGTAAAAGAAGAACTGCCATACCTTTGTACCAAAAGCTGTCTAACACGGTCAGATAGATGGACCGTTTCCAAAGGGGCCCAATCGATTACCCTTGGCACCTCTACATTTTTTGTTACCAATTTGAATTTGTTTCTTTGATATGTCTCGTAATCTCTCCATCTCCTATCAAATCTCAGATTAGGATGCAGAGTGTGCTCAGGAATCGTTGGGAATTCTACTGGCGGCCTCATTGGGAATACTATGAATTCATCAACAAACTGTACCGGATCATAATAAGGTATGTGCTGATCAGGCTGTTGTTGTTGTTCCTGTTGTAGTTCTTGTTCGTGTTGCATTTCTGGTTCTGGTTCTGGTGCTGGTCGTCTAGATGATGATACTCCTGAACCTCCAGTATCGGCTTTCTGCAAAACACATTAAACACAAAATTTGTGCATCCAAATATGCATTAGTGTTAGCAAAATAACAACTTAAAACAATCACTATAAAATGTTAAATCAAAATTAAACTTATACACATTTTCACAATTTTTCACAATTCTACACTTTTCAAATAAGCAAATATGAGAATGTATACAAAGTTCATAAGCTTTTAACTCAAATAACATGTCAAAATATTCATTACTAATAATTAAACAAGTCTCAAATGGCAAATATATCAAATTAATCAAGTTCATGAATTTTGGACTTAAAAAGTCCACTTTAATCTCCAAAAATCATGTTTAGGATCAATGTTTGGATCATTTAACTATCTAAACATGTTACACTACTCAATTTAGCAATAATTCATGAAAAAAATTGGCCATAACCTGTTTATATCAAAAAGCCCCAAATTGCTCAAGAACACAAACCCTAGATTTCTAAAAATTTTGAAGTTTTTGGCTTCAAATCATGTTAAATAGCATCAATCTAGGTTATACATGCATAAAATACTAACAATTTAACACTAATTATACTAGAAATTAACAAAATTGTATTAGGTAAAAAAAATTGGTAATTATCACAAAAACTAGGAATTTATCGAGTTTAGGGGTGTAATTTTTACTATTTTGCTGAAGAATGAGAATCTAGGCATGATTAGAACAAGAAAAATGACGAATTACGGTGAAAAAATGATAAAATTTGGTGAGGTTTTGAGAGAGTTTCGTGTTTGTGTGTGTGTTGTGGTGAGGAAGACAGACTCGCTGGGAGTTTTGAGTCTGACCTGCATTTGGTCCCCATGCGATCGCATGGGTTCCAAGTGCAAACCCCATGCGATCGCATGGGGTGCCGGCTACAGTGTTTCAGCTTTTTTTTTTATATATATAAAACCTTAAACTAAATAAAACATATAATTAATAAAATTTTAAAAATTTGTTTCTTTTTAGGATGAGGGCTTTTCGGATCGTTGTCCTAGTCTGTCCCTTGACAAAATTTTTAAAATTTGTCAACTCAAAGCGCGGTTTTAAAAGTAAAGATGTTTGGGTTTTTTAATGTTTTTGGCATACTTTAATTCAATAAGATTAAAAATAATGATAATAAAAGTTCTCGTCCCTCCCTCGGGTAAAGAAATTTCTGTTCAATCACCTAGTCTTCAACTCACGACGAATTTTAAAAATCATATTTTTAACTTAGCGAAATAAAGTAAATTTTTGTTTTTTAAAATTTACACCAAACTTAAATTTAAAATGCATAAAATTAAAAATTCACACCAAACTTAAATAAAAATTCATATTATAAATTCACACCAAACTTATATTATATTTTTATTTTATACATACAAAATTATATTAAAAAGATTAATTTTTCAAATATTTACAATTTTAAATATATTGATTTTACAAAGTTCAAAATATTAATTTAATATTTATATATTAAATTTAAAAACATGGTAAAAAAAATAAAATTAAAAATCTTTTTGGCTTTTATCCCACTTTAATCAATCAAACATTATCAAAAATATGCGCCCCTCTTTTTGGTAAAGTAATTTTGGTTCCATGACCTAATTTAACTCATGACGATTTTTTGAAATATTGATTGATTAAAAATATTTATACCTTAAGAATAAACGTTAAATTTCGCAGTGATGTAATGAATTTTTGTATGATATCAATAATTTCGGTCGCCAAACCTAATTTTATTCAATACCAATTTAATACTTTATAGCGAACAAATTAGCGTTTATTATCAAAAGGTTAAAAATAAAAATAAAAAAAAATAAAAACTGTACAGACTTACCTGTGAGATAGTATTCTTAGTTATATGATCTATCCCATTCATAAGATAGTCGGTTTAATTGGTTTTCCATAGCTACATAGGCATAACCTCGAGCATTCAGTGTTTTTTCTTCTAAACATATGAACGGTCCATCTCTGCATAAAGTAACAAATTCGGTATTTGAATAGGTTTGATTATTTGAACATTTACCTCCATGTGACCATTTTCCGCATTTGTAACATCTTTCAAGGTGTCGTGCTCTTCTTTTCGCTGCGGATTTTGATTTTCCTTTACCAAATTGTAACTTATTATCTTCACATCTGGATTCTATTCTTACTCCGTCCAATCTTTCTCTGATTACTGATACTATTTCACTCGGAAGTGTGTCATTATTACGTTTAGTGATCAAAGCATGTAGCATTAGACCATGGTTTAGTTCATAGGCAGTCTTCATTTCGTAAAAACCTAAAAAAAATAAAAATTCAGAATGGGGGAGAAGACTAGTTCTTTAGGGTCTGCTAGGGAAAGACCATTCGGGTTCCATTTTCGAGAACTACACGAAAACAGACAATCTAACTCTAACAAAAATACATAAAATCCTTAAAAGACTTGATTCTCCCCACACTTAGTTTGCTGTGGTATCGAAATTGTGATTAACTTCGTTGTCGACTTCCATTGGATTATCTATGTAATGTTTAACTCTGTGACCATTAACTTTAAATTCAATTCCATTTGAATTTATTAATTCTATCGTTCCGTATAGGAAAACTCTTTTGACTATGAATGGTCCAGACCATCTTGATTTCAATTTTCCAGGAAATAGCTTGAATCGTGAATTGAAAAGAAGAACTCTGTCTCCTTCTTTAAATTCTTTTGAACTTCTGATTCTTTTATCATGCCATTTCTTCGTTCTTTCTTTATAGATTAACGAATTTTCGTATGCTGCATGTCTTAATTCTTCTAATTCGTTTAGTTGACTTAATCGTAGACGTCCAGCTTCATGTAAATCAAGATTACATGTCTTCAAAGCCCAAAATGCTTTGTGTTCAATTTCTACTGGAAGATGACATGCTTTTTCATAGACGAGTTTAAAAGGTGTGGTTCCAATTGGAGTTTTGTAGGCTGTTCTAAAAGCCCAGAGTGCATCCTCCAATTTAATGGACCATTCCTTCGGATTTGATCCTACAGTTTTCTCTAGAATACGTTTTAAAGCTCGGTTGGTATTTTCAACTTGTCCACTTTTTTGTGGATGATATGCGGTGGAGATTTTATGAGTTACTCCATATCTTTTGAGAACTTTCTCAAGTTGATTATTACAGAAATGAGTACCCCGATCACTTATTAAAGCTTTCGGTGTTCCAAACCTTGCAAAAAGACGTTTTAAAAAGTTGACTACAACTCGTGCATCGTTAGTTGGGAGAGCTTGTGCTTCCGCCCATTTAGATACATAATCAATGTCTACGAGAATATAGAGATTATTATGAGATTTTGGAAATGGACCCATAAAGTCAATACCCCAAATGTCAAATACTTCACATACTTGGATGACATTTTGTGGTATTTCATCACGTTGACTTATTTTTCCGGCCCTTTGACAAGCATCACAGGATTTGCAAAGAAGGTGTGCGTCTTTGTAAATTGTAGGCCAATAGAATCCAGCATCATAAACTTTTCTTGCTGTTAGTTGAGGCCCATAGTGCCCCCCTGTTGGTCCTGTGTGACAATGGTTTAAAATTTTACTAGCTTCATCTCCGAATACACATCGGCGTATTATTCCATCGGGATAGCTTTTAAACAGATGTGGATCTTCCCAAAAATAGTGTTTTATATCACTGAAGAATTTCTTTCGTTTTTGGTACGATAATCCTTTTTCAAGGAATCCACATACTAAGTAGTTTGCATAGTCTGCAAACCATGATATTTCATTATAATCTATCTTCAATAGATATTCATCAGGAAAGTTGTCTTGTATGGCCGATTCATTTAGAACTGCTAATTCGGGATTTTCAAGACCAGAAAGATGATCAGCGGCGAGATTTTTTGCTCCTTTTTTATCTCGGATTTTAATATCAAACTCTTGTAAGAGTAAGATCCAACGGATTAATCTTGGTTTGGCATCTTGTTTCAAAAATAGGTATCTAAGAGCAGAATGGTCGGTATAGACCACCGTTTTTGCTAGAACGAGATATGAACGAAATTTGTCAAAAGCAAAGACAATAGCAAGGAGTTCTTTTTCAGTAGTTGTGTAATTCCTTTGTGCTCCTTGTAACGTCTTACTAGCATAATATATAGGTTGAAATCGTTTTTCAATCCTTTGTCCTAAAACGGCTCCCATTGCAAAATCACTTGCATCGCACATTAGTTCAAACGGTAGATTCCAATTTGGTGTTATCATGATCAGCGCATTAGTGAGTTTCTCTTTAAGAATATTAAAAGATTTGATACATTCATCTGAAAAGATGAATGGAGCATCCTTTTCTAGGAGTTTATTCATAGGAGTGGCAATTTTAGAAAAATCTTTTATGAAACGTTGGTAAAAACCGGCATGCCCTAGAAAACTCCTAACTCCTCTAACATTGGTGGGATGCGGAAGTTTAGCAATTACATCTACTTTAGCTCTATCCACTTCAATTCCTTCTTTTGAAATTTTATGTCCAAGAACGATGCCTTCTTTAACCATGAAATGGCATTTCTCCCAATTAAGTACTAGATTTGATTGTTCGCATCTAATAAGCATTCGTTCCAGATTAACTAGACATGATTCAAATGTATCACCGAAGACTGAAAAGTCATCCATGAAAACTTCCATGCATTCTTCTATCATGTCGTGAAAAATCGCCATCATACACCTTTGAAAGGTTGCAAGGGCGTTGCAAAGTCCAAATGACATACATTTGTAAGCAAAAGTACCATAAGGGCACGTGAATGTGGTTTTCTCTTGATCTTCGGGTGTTATTGGAATTTGAAAGTATCCGGAAAATCCATCAAGAAAACAATAATAACTATTTCCGGCTAATCTTTCCAACATTTGATCAATGAAAGGTAAGGGAAAGTGATCTTTTCTGGTGGCGTCATTTAATTTTCTATAATCAATACATACACGCCATCCTGTTACAGTCCTTTTAGGAATAAGCTCATTTTTTTCATTTGTAATGACAGTCATGCCACCCTTCTTAGGCACGCATTGAACTGGGCTTACCCATGGACTATCAAAGATTGGATAAATTAAACCTGCATCTAGCAGTTTAATAATTTCTTTTTTAACTACATCTTGCATATTTGAATTTAGTCTTCATTGGAGTTGCACATACATTTTATGACCTTCTTCCATAAGGATTTTATGTGTGCAATACGAAGGACTTATTCCTTTAATATCATGAATCTTCCATGCAATGGCTGGTTTATGAGCTTTCAACACAGAAATGAGTTGTGATTTCTCATTTTCAGTAAGAGAAGACGATATTATTACAGGTAATTCAGATTCATCATGTAAATAGGCGTATTCCAAATGGTTTGGAAGTGGCTTTAACTCTAATTTCGGAGGTTCTTCTATCGATGATTTATATCGATATCTGTCTTCTTCTTTTAGCATTTGAATTTCTTCTGTTGTTGGTTCATATCCATTAGCTATAAGTGTAGTTAACATTTCAGCTTCATCAATTTGTTCAGTTCCTTCTCCTAAAGAACATTCTCCTGTTCCTTGTAATTCTGAAAATTCTTCTAACAATTCTGCATGTGAATCTATAGTTTGAATATAATAACATGTATCATCTGCAGATTGCGGTTGTTGCATTGCTCTATCAACTGAAA
Organism: Rutidosis leptorrhynchoides; assembly: GCF_046630445.1. NCBI lineage: Eukaryota > Viridiplantae > Streptophyta > Magnoliopsida > Asterales > Asteraceae > Rutidosis > Rutidosis leptorrhynchoides. Next base: position 67,775,737 of record NC_092342.1, read on the forward strand.
AGGTAACACTCTCGTCCTCTATACTTAGGGTCAGTTTCTTACCGAACACGTCTATCATTACTTTAGCCGTGTTTAAGAATGGTCTTCCTAATATGAGAGGAACTTGAGAATCTTCTTCCATGTCCAGAACAACAAAATCTACTGGAAATACTAAAGTACCAAATTTAACTAGCATGTTCTCCATTATCCCTCTAGGATATTTTATTGATCGATCGGCTAGTTGTATACTTATTCTGGTTGGTTTCAATTCTCCAAGGTCTAGTTTAGTGTATAGTGAATACGGCATTAAATTTATACTAGCACCTAAGTCTGCCAATGCTTCTATTGAACTAAGACTACCCAGAAAACATGGAATTGTGAAACTTCCTGGATCAGATAGTTTTTCTGGTATCTTATTCAACAGCACTGCTGAACAATTAGCATTCATAGTAACAGCCGAGAGTTCTTCCATTTTCTTTCTATTCGTGATCAGATCTTTCAAGAATTTAGCATATCTAGGCATTCCTGAAATCACATCAATGAAAGGAAGATTTACATTTATCTGTTTAAACATATCCAAGAATTTGGATTGCTCGGCTTCAAGTTTCTCTTTCTTCATTTTACTCGGGTAAGGAAGTGGTGGTTGGTATGGTTTAACATAAGGTTTAGCCTTAACTGTGTTATCTTCATTAACCTTTTCAACTACCGGTTCATTTTCCTTATCTTGATCAGGTTGTGGTTCTTGTGGAGTAGGAATAGCTTCATCAGAAGTTACAGGTATTTCAGGTGGTTTAAGTGTTGAACCACTTCTTGTGGTAATGGCTTTAGCTGTTTCATTCCGGGGGTTAGCATTTGTATCACTAGGTAGACTTCCCGGTTTTCTTTCACCTATTAACCTTGCTAGGTTACTTACTTCTTGTTCCAAATTTTGAATAGAAGCTTGTTGATTTCTAAATGTTTGAGCATTTTGTTCATTGGTTTATTTTTGAGATGTGAAAAACTGTGTGAGTTTCAACTAGCTTCGTCATCATATCTTCTAAATTCGGCTTTTTATCATCGGTTTGTGGTGGTTTGTTTTGAAAATTAGGTCTTTGCTGATTGTAAGTATTATTGGATACTTGTTGATTGCTAGGACCTTGTTGGTTGTTGTATGGAATATTTCGATTATAATTTTGATTTTGATTGTAAATCGATCTTGGCGGTTGATAATTATTCTGATAATTATTTCCAGGCCTTTGGTTTATGTATGAAATATTCTCTCTTTATTCCATTGTTAATTCAATACTAAGACAATCTTTTGTCAAATGTGGTCCTCTACACTGCTCACAACTAATTCGTATTGAGTGGATATCTTTAGTCATCTTTTCCATTCGTCTCTCGACAGCATCTATCTTTGCAGAAATGGAATCTAAGTCATGGCTAGAATCGGCTCTAGCTGCTTTAGATGATCTAACGATATCTTTTTCTTGGTGCCACTCATGTGAGTGGGAAGCAGTGTTATCAATAATTTTATAAGCATCAGTTTCGGTTTTCTTCATAATAGAACCACCAGCTGCTATGTCTATGTCTTTTCTTGTAGTGATGTCGCATCCTTGGTAGAATATTTGTACTATTTGACAGGTGTCTAAACCATGTTGCGGACATCCTCTTAATAACTTTCCGAATCTTGTCCACGCCTCATATAGAGTTTCATTCGGTTTCTGTGTGAACGTAACAATTTCTCCTTGAAGTCTTACGGCTTTAGATGCCGGAAAGAATTGTTTAAGAAATTTTTCAACTAAAACGTCCCATGTATCAATCGCCCTTTCAGGTAACGATTCCAACCAATCTTTGGCTTCTCCCTTTAAAGTCCAGAGAAATAACATGAGATATATCTATTCATCCTCCACTTCTCGGATTTTAAATAGAGTGCAGATCCTATTAAAGGTACGAAGATGTTCATTTGGATCTTCCTTCGGCGCACCACTAAATTGGCATTGATTAGTCACCATGTATAGAATTTGTCCTTTGATTTCATAATCTGGCGCATTAATGTCAGGATGAGTAATTGAGTGACCTTGGCCAGTGCGTTTAGCTCTCATTCGGTCTTCCATACTTAAAGGTTCCAGATTCTCCATAATTGAATTTGTTGAATCGGAATCACTAGAGGATTCTGATTTAATGGTTCGTTCCTCAACAATCTCTGTTTGAATGATTGGTGATTCCGGAGGAAAATTTAATGGTTCAGGATCTACGAATTGTCCCTGAATATTCTCCGGATTCTCAATTGTGAGGTCGGGTTCAAAAAATGGATTATCAGAAATTTGAATTGGAGTACTTGGTCGACTTGATGACGATTCTAAAGAAAAATCAATGGCGGTAATATTTGCTAGATGTCTTGATCTAGTTACAGGTGGTGAACGTACAAAAGGCGGTGAACGTCTTACTCGGTGCATTCACTGAATATCCTATTAGTTTTTAAAAGGAAAGAAAAAATTATATAAGTTATCCAATTAATAGACTTTTCTGATTTTGCCCACGTTTCGAATAGCCAAAAGATGCAGCAGAGGGGCAGGATTCGTTTGGTCTCAATATAATTGAGGACTGTTTGGCTCCAATAACCCGGTCCACGTACAAATCCAACTATTACTACGAACTAGAAAATTTTGATGTCTATCAATTTAACCACTTAAAATAAATTTTCGTAATTTTAAGAAATTTAGATAAGAAGTAGAATAAAAATCTATGTCCTAAAACTAGAATGGCGAGAAATAAGAAAGAAAAAGCGCGTCGAAAAAGGTCGAAAAAGAAAAAAAATTGAAAAAGGCGTCTAAAAATATTAAAGCTTACAAGTAGAACTATATCCCAAATGGCAATAACTTAAAAAGGGTACTAAAACTTAAAAAGGCGTCGCAAAATTCTAAAGCACCTATATCTTAGTCTAAAGAAAAAGCACTTAAGGGATTTTACGACAAAGCCTAAAAATCTAGAAATAAAAATAACTATGGAAAAAACTATGAATTAAAAATAAATACGAGCAAAAATTACAAAAGTTACGCTAAAACAATTAAAAAGGGATAAAATATAAAAATATACTAAAAGTTGTAAAAAGTACAATTTTTATAAAAATATTATTTTTATATTATTTATTTTATAAAACTATTAATTTTATAAATTAATTAAACTAATTAAACTTAAATAATACAAAATAGTAAAATTAAAACTTAAATATTATAATAATACAACCCTAATTAGGGTTTGTTTAATAATAATAATAATAATAATAACCCGTAATAAATGCTGACTGCTGCCAACTGTGGCGTGTCAGACGGGCTCATGTGATCGCATGAGTCCTATGTTACCTAGCCATGCGATCGCATGGTCTAGGATTTCGGGCCAGACACTGGGCTGCTACAGTAAAGGCCGAGAGTTTTTAAATTTTTTTTTTTGTTTTGCTGTTTTAATAAAAAAATTATGTAATATATTTATATAAATTAAATAAAACTTATTTTTTTTTTTAAATAAAGATAAAGAAAATTTTTCTAGAACTTAAATATTTAACAAACTCTTAAAAATATTTATATTTTTGTTTTCTTTTTATATTTTCGAATATATTAAAACGTATTTTTTACAAAAGCGTATTTTAATAAAAGTAAACTAAAAATAAAAATCTTTTTATTTTTTTATATATATTAGCGTTGCGCTTCCGGCTTTTAAGCAAGAAAGTTTCCCGGCAGCGGCGCCAAAAATACTTGATGTCAAAGCTAAGGGGTATAAAATACTACTAAATTTTACAAGAAAATACTATTAAATACGATACAATTTTACACAAGATATTTATTTATTTAAAGAATGGATATACTTAAACCTTGCTACAATACTTATAGACAGTGTACCTAATCGTACAGTAGTGTAGTTTTTAGTAAGTCCGGTTCGTTCCACAGGGAAAATCTTTTTCACAAAGCTTAACGCTATATTAGCTTAAATTTATAAAAATACAAATATATATAAGTAATACTATTATTATAAAGGGGGGTTTTTACCGTTTAATGACCGGTTTGTCGATTTTAAAACTTTAGTCGCAGTTAAAACAAAATGTAAAATATTAAATAAATAAAAGACTTAATTTAAAGCGTAAAGTAAATAACGATAATGAAATTGCGATAAATAAAAGTGCGATAAAATAAACTTGCGATAATTAAAAAGTACGATAATTAAAATTGCAATTAAATATAATAACAATAAATAAAAGTGCGATAATTAGAAGTGCAATTAAATATAAAATAAAGGAAATTAAATATGAAATAAAAGAATTATGCTTATTTAAACTTTCCGTAATCATGATGTTTGACGTGTTGATTTTAGTTTTATACCCATGGGTTAATTGTCCTTTGTGCTGGATTATTTAAAATGTTCGTCTGGTTTTTGTCCATAACAGTCCATCAGTCATAAATATAAAGTGCGAGTGTCCTCGTCAAATTATCCTTATACCCGAAGTTTAAATATTCCAACTAATTGGGGACTTAAACTGTAACAAGATTTTAATACTTTGTTTAATAATTACACCAGGATGTCGACTGAGTGTAACCCAAGGTTTTAATACTTTGTTATCAATTATGCCAAGTGTCCTTGTACATAATTTCACCCCTGTTTTAATAATTCTAGTGGCTATTAATCCATTCCCGTGTCCGGTTAAATGAACGATTATTCGTACATATAAATACCCCGCCCATCGTGTCCGATCGAGTGTATATGGTTATTTATAGGGACGTCCAATTGTAAATCTTTATATTAACATTAACAAACTATCATTTAGTTAAACAAATATAAAGCCCATTAATAGCCCATAGTCTAATTTCCACAAGTGTCGTTATTTTTGTCCAAACCCCAATTATGGTACATAGCCCAATTACCCAATTTTAATATTTTTAGCCCAACATCATGATTACTTCGAATTAAATAAGCATAATAATAACTTAGCTACGAGACATTAAATTAAAAAGGTTGAACATAGCTTACAATGATTAAAAATAGCGTAGCGTTACACGGACAGAATTTCGATTTACACCCTTACAACATTCACTAACATACCCTTATTATTAGAAATTAAAATTAAAATTAAAATTAAAATATAAATATATATATATATTACGTATATCTTGAGAGAGAGATTAAAGGATGGATAAATGGTGCACCAAAGCTCGATTTTTATAGGCCTGTGATCTGGAAAAAGGGCTCATGCGATCGCATGGATTTATGCCTTCCAGGCCATGCGATCGCATGGCCAGCTGGGGAGAGCCACTTTTGGTTGTTTTCTTCTGCCGAAGTTTATTTAAATATAATATAATATATATATTAATTTTAAGAATTAATTATATATTATATTACATTCATATGCATAGTTGACTTGTAATTTTTAGTCCGTTGCGTCGAGCGTTGAGAGTTGACTCTGGTCCCGGTTCCGGATTTTCGAACGTCCTTGCGTACAATTTAATATCTTGTACTTTTCGTTTTGAATCTTGTACTCTTGTAATTTTGAGACGTTTCTTATCAATAATTGGAACCTCATTGATTGTATTTTGTACTTTTGAGCTTTTTGGTCATTTGCGTCTTCAATTCGTCGAATCTGTCTTTTGTCTTCACCTTTTATTATTTAAACGAATATCACTTGTAAATAGGACAATTGTAAATAAAAGCTTGTCTTTCTTGAGGAATAATGCTATGAAATATATGTTCGTTTTTAGCATTATCACTACTCGCGCCCACCTGTTTTTATAACCGGCAGTTACTAGTTACCAAAGCTAAGGGATTTTCGGTTCAAACTCGGTGTAGAATTTAGTATGTACTTGTATCTATTGCGTTTAAAATAAAATGCATGTATTCTCAGCCCAAAAATATAGATTGCAAAAGCAATTAAAAAGGGAGCAAATGAAACTCACCTTAGCAGCATATAAAGTCGTTCACCGAAATGTGACCGAAACTCGGATTACCAAATAACCGTAGATCTCAACCTAGAGAACGTATGTTGGTCAATAAATGTTTATCAAGCTAGGTTAGTTTATAGTGTATCACAATCCTAATACTCGAGATCAACATACAAAAGTTATCCAAAGTCGTTTCAAAAAGTCAATTTTGACAATAGTTCAACACAACGAGACGTACCTTATATAAGGATTCATTTAATCGGTTGGTAATATTCAAAAATCCAATTTAACAATCTTACAAATAAGTTGTTTAAATACTAATTGCAGATTCAAAAGCAATTCCAATTAACGTCAATTATAATTCAGTTGATCATATATGTTAATCCGTTCATCGAAACTATTCGATATCTAAATGAAAAGTTATTGATTTTTCGCCACCTTTCCAAAAACATGTATATCATATACCTTTTACCAGTAATATATGTATTTAATTCGTGATCTATTATAAACTGTTTAACGACGAAATTTAGCATACAAGTATGTATAAATATATATACTCGAGCACTAGACATGGATACACAATTAATATATAAAAGATAAAATATGAGTGCTTACGTATCAATATTGAGATTCAATATTGTTGGAAAGTACGTAGACGTAACGGAGATGATAAACACTAGGTTTGATTCATAAATATACCCCCGAACATTACCCATAATTTCCTTAGCTATATCCCGCTTGAAAACCCATTTTGAAAGTGACACGCTCAAGACCTCGTCGTAGTATTTTATGTATAATATTAATACTACTAGTAATATTAAGATTAATAATAATATTAATAATAATAATAATAATAATAAAATAAATAAATACTTACGGAGTAATTGAATAAAAAAAAAGAAGCAGAAATGATCGAGTTTTTATAGGTGTGGCCTGTCCCCAGACCCCATGCGATCGCATGGTTCTGAAGGCCATTGGCCATGCGATCGCATGGCCCATTTTTCCAACTCACATAATTTTGGCAACTAGCTCATCGACATATTTTTATAATATATATATAATTTATAATTTAAACTAATTAATTATATAGTATATTTTATTCCCGTGCATAGTTGATTTGTAATTTTTGTTCCGATAAGTCGTACGTCGTCACTCGACTTATGTCCCGGTTCCGGTTTTTCAAATGTCCCTTCGTACGCCGAGAAAATTCGCTCTTTACGTTTCGCGACACGTACCTTTGTCAATAATTAGACTTAAATTATCTATAAACTATACCACTCGAGATATAACTTATACATTTGAGTGTTTTGGTCATTTACTTCCATAAATCATCGTCTCGCTATTTGTTAATATATATATAATATATACATTTTCATTTTGAAATAGTGTTTTACTGTAGCAAAGTTTTTTACTGTAGCAAATAGTGATTTTCGAAAACACTGTAGCTTTTCGGGTATTGTAGCAATTCGAAAATACTATAGCAAATTAGTGTTTTACTGGTTCATCTTAAACGTTTTAGTTAACTTATCTAAATATTAATCGAATCAATAATCGAATATTAATATCGTTTACTAAATAACTTGAAATCATATATATATATATATATATATATATATATATATATATATATATATATATATGCACATTAAGTTATATATATATTGTTCGTGAATCGTCGAGAACAGTCAAAGAATAATTGAATAGTTCAAAATTTTGAGATTCAACTTCATAGACTTTGTTTATCTTGTCGGAAACGTTAAAGATTAAGTTTAAATTTGGTCAGAAATTTTCGGGTCATCACAGTCGGGAAGTAAGACTTGGCCACTGATCGATTCACGAACCTATAACAAATATGTACATATATATCAAAGTATGTTCAAAATATATTTACAACACTTTTAATACATTTTGATGTTTTAAGTTTATTAAGTCAGCTGTCCTCGTTAGTAACCTACAACTAGTTGTCCAAAATTAGATGTACAGAAATAAATTGATATATATTATCTTGAATCAATTCACTACCCAGTGTATACACGTCTCAGGCTAGATCACAACTCAAAGTATATATTTTTTTGGAATCAACCTCAACCCTGTATAGCTAACTCCAACATTACTGCATATAGAGTGTCTATGGTTGTTCCAAATAATATATATATATGGGTCGATATGATATGTCAAAATATTTGTATATGTGTCTATGGTATCCCAAGATTACATAATATATTAGAATACATGTATAATATAATATAAGTTAGCTAGGATATGATTAATATATATTTGTTACCAATTTTCATGTAGCTACAACAAAAAAAATTATCCAATCTTGTTTTACCCATAACTTCTTCGTTTTAAATCCGTTTTGAGTGAATCAAGTTGCAATGGTTTCATATTGAACTTAAGTTTATGAATATAAACAGAAAAATTATAAGTTTATAGACAAAAATACATGTTACAAGTCGTTTTTGTAAAGGTAGTCATTTCAGTCGAAAGAACGACGTCTAGATGACCATTTTGGAAAACATACTTCCACTTTGAGTTTAACCATGATTTTTGGATATAGTTTCATGTTCATAAGAAAAATCATTTTCCCAGAAGAAAAACTTTTAAATCAAAGTTTATCATAGTTTTTAATTAACTAACCCAAAACAGCCTGCGGTGTTACTACGACGACGTATATCCAGTTTTACGGTGTTTTTCGTGTTTCCAGGTTTTAAATCATTAAGTTAGCATATCATAAAGATATAGAACATGTGTTTAGTTGATTTTAGAAGTCAAGTTAGAAGGATTAACTTTTGTTTGCGAACAAGTTTAGAATTAACTAAACTATGTTCTAGTGATTACAAGTTTAAACCTTCGAATAAGGTAGTTTTATATATATGAATCGAATGATGTTATGAACATCATTACTACCTCAGGTTTTATGGATAAACCTACTGGAAATGAGAAAAATAGATCTAGATTCAAAGGATCCTTGGATGGCTTGAAAGTTCTTGAAGCAAAATCATGACACGAAAACAAGTTCAAGTAAGATTTCCACTCGAAATAAGATTGTTAAAGTTATAGAAATTGAATCAAAGTTTGAATATGAGTATTACCTTGTATTATAAAGATATCTTACTATAAATAAGAAAGATTTCTTGAGGTTGAATGATCACTCAAAGTGGATTTGCAAGATTGGAAGTAAGTTAACAAACTTGGAAGTGTTGTTGGTGTGTTCTTGAGTAGTTGTTTTATAACCTGGTTTATGTATGGATTTATGAACTAGATTGAGCTAAATTTTGTTGAAAATGATGAAGAACATTTAGAACAAATGAAGAACACTTGAGAGAGAGTAGTTTTATGCATGTAAGTTGCAAAATGAAAGTGTTTATGGACTTCAACATTCACGTGAATATGCATGCATCATATAGGCTCCATTAGTTTGTTATTCTGTGAGATATTTCATACTAGATGTTAAATGATGGTTCCCACATGGTTAGGTGACTCACATGGGCTTCTAAGAGCTGATCATTGAAGTGTATATACCAATAGTAAATACATTTAGAAGCTAGGTATTGTACGAGTACGAATACGGGTGCATACGAGTAGAATTGTTGATGAAAATGAATGAGGACGTAATTTGAAAGGACCCATTCATATACATTATAAACGATTCACAATAGTTGATTATATTGCGAGGTATTTGACCTCTATATGATACATTTTACAAACATTGTATTCGTTTTTAAAAGACAAACTTTCTTTACATCGAATATTGACAGGCATGCATACCATTTCATAATATCCACTATCCAACTATAAATTGATTTAATAATAATCTTTGATGAACTCAATGACTGGAATGCAACGTTCTTCGAAATATGCTATGAAAGACTCCAAGTAATATCTTTAAAATGAGCAAACGCACAGCGGAAGATTTCTTTAACACCTGAGAATAAACATGCTTTAAAGTGTCAACCAAAAGGTTGGTGAGTTCATTAGTTTATCATAATCATTTATTTCCATCATTTTAATAAACCACAAGAATTTCATTTCCAGTTCTCATAAATATACGTCCCATGCATAGAGACAAAAATAATCATTCATATGGTGATCACCTGGTAACCGACATTAACTAGATACACATAAGAATATCCCCTATCATTCCGGGATCCTCCTTCGGACATGATATAAATTTCGAAGTACTAAAGCATCCGGTATTTTGGATGGGGTTTGTTAGGCCCAATAGATCTATCTTTAGGATTCGCGTCAATTAGGGTGTCTGTTCCCTAATTCTTAGATTACCAGACTTTAATAAAAAGGGGCATATTCGATTTCGATAATTCAACCATAGAATGTAGTTTCAATTACTTGTGTCTATTTCGTCAAACATTTATAAAAGCGCATGTATTCTCAGTCCCAAAAATATAAAGGGTAAAAAGGCAAATGAAACTCACCATACTGTATTTCGTAGTAAAAATACATATAACGTCATTGAACAAGTGCAACGTTGGCCTCGGATTCATGAACCTAAATTAATTATATATATTTATGTGTTGGTCAATATTTGTCTAACAAATTAGGTCAAGTCATAGTGTACCACAATCCTAATGCTCGAGACTAATATGCAAAAGTCAACAAAAGTAAATTTGACTCAAAATAATTTCCAAAAATCTATACATGATTAATATATAGTTTAAATATCGTCGTTTTATATTTTTAAATATTTTTAAAAGATTTATTAGAGTAAATAATATAATTTATTTATTAATAAATAAAATTTTATATTAAATTTATATAATAAAATATACTTTTATATATATTAAGTAATAAAATTTATAGGGTTCATTTAATATCATAAAGATAATATGATATGTATTATTAAAGTAAGTTATTACACGTAGTAAAATATGTTTGTATCACATATTTATTTGATAAAATAATATCTATAATGATAGTAAGTAAAAGTTGTATTATTTTGTAATAATAATAATTATTATAAAAATATCAATATTTATAATTACTAAGATGACATTATGATAAAACGATAATTCTAATTATGATAACTTTAATATTTACGATAATTTTTAATATTATCTTTAAAATAATAATTCTATTTAAAATAATAATAATAATGATATTTTATAGTAACAATGACATTTCTATTAAAATGATAATTTTTATTAAAATGATAGTTTTAATACTAACGATACTTTTAATAATAATAGTAATGATAAAAATAATAAGAACGATAATTTTATCTAAATCAATATCTTATAATATTTTAATTTCATCATGATACTCTTACTCATTATTTCCTAATCATTTCGTTTAATAGCTTTTAATCGTCTTTTATATCGTGTTCATAATAATGATAATAATAGTAATCAAAATAATTAGGTGTTACAAATATTTGTTTTAATTACACTAATATTAATAATGATAGTTACTATAACATTATTAACGATAATACTAATAATTATCTTAATGATAATATAGTAATAATAATAATAACAATAACAATAACCATTTTTAAATAATGATATACATATTAATAATGATAATAATAATAATAATACTAATAATAATAATAATAATAATTGGATAATAATAATAATACTAATTATAACTTTAATGATAATAACGATAGTAATAATAATAAAAAAAATAACAATTTTTAATGATAAATCCCTTTTATTGATAAAGATAATAATAATGATAATAATAAGATAAAACTAGAACGACGATAAAAACGACGATAATAATAATCATTTTTAATAAAAATATCGAAAATTCAATTGATTATAACTTCTAATCCGTTCATCGAAACCATTCGATATCTAAAGGAAAAGTTCTTAATTTTTCGCTAGCTTTACAAGGACATGCATATCTTATACCTTATCTCAACCGTAAGTGTAACTAATTCAAGATTCAACCTAACCTGTCTAAGGGCAATATCAAAAGTACAAGAATGCATAATCCTAAATACTCGAGCACTAGTCAGGGATATACTATTAGTATGTAAAAGTTAAATTATGAGTACTCACGTATCAATATTGAGATTCAATATTGCAGGAAAGGTACGTAGACGCAACGGAAATGATAAACACTATATTGACCTCACGAGCATACCCATGAACCATACTCAATCACCTCCATAGCTATAACCCATAATTTCCTTAATCCTATCCTACTCGAAAAACAATTTCGAAATCACTCGGACAGCACTCCGTCGTAATATTTTATGTATACTAATAATATCTTGAAATAATACAGAGTAAATATATATATGTAAATCGATTGAGAGAGTAGAGAAAAAAATATTTTCAAGTTTCTATGAAATAATGAAACCTATTGAATTTTATTTATAATAGATTTTTGAATTATTAAAGTGAATTATTTAAGTATGAATTATTAAAGTGAATTATTAAAGTATGAATTATTAAAGTGAATTATTAAAGTATGAATTATTAAAGTAAATTATTAAAGTATGAATTATTAAAGTGAATTATTAAAGTATGAATTATTAAAGTGAATTATTAAAGTTAAAGTAAAGTAAAAATAAAGTAAAGGTAAAGTTTAAGTATAGTAAAAGTATAAAACTATGTACGTATAATACGCGTATAAATATATATAATATTAATTTAAATCGTTATATATATTTAATAAAATAAAATATAAATATCGTTATCTTTATCATACTAGTTAAGTAATGAGTTGTCAAAAGTGGTTCTAGATATTTATAAAAGTTATATACGTTTTAATAATAAAGTTTTTTTTAAACTAAATACGTTTTTGTACGTTTGAAACTAAATAGATCAATCGAGTCTTTATGAGATTCAATCTTCCACTATCCTTTGTCTAGTTCTCAATGATTGACAATTTGTTCTTAATTATAAATCACTTTACCATTTTCCGAATATTGTTAAAATGGAAAGATTTCTCAAATCATCGTGGGCCTTTCAACAGAGACTTGTAATCATAATTCAATATATCTGATAATTCAATCATTTGATCTTATCTTCTAATTCCATTGATAAACATTTTAAAACAGATACAATCATATAAAGTATTTAATCTAATATTTTGTTTACATTTCAAGTTATAATATATATACACATATACATATATAATCATATTCGTTTAATAGTTCGTGAATCGTTGGAACTTGGTCGAGGTTGAATGAATGTATGAACATAGTTTAAAATTCTTGAAATTTAACTTAACAAATATTGCTTATCGTGTCGAAAACATATAAAGATTAAAGTTTAAATTTGGTTGGAAATTTCCGGTGTCGGAAACATATAAAGATTAAAGTTTAAATTTGGTTGGAAATTTTCGGGTTGTCACAGTACCTACCCGTTAAAGAAATTTCGTCCCTAAATTTGAGTGGAAAGGTCGTGAATGATAATAAGTATGTTTTCATGATGCATACGGGCTGAAAATTAGAGTGTTATCATCAGCGAATAATTTGGATAAACAATCCATTTATATGAAGAGTACGAATGAAGCTAACATAGAAGAGTGAAATGAGTAAGTGTAGATTCATCTTATCATTTGATGTAGATATGATTGATTCCCAGATTTCAAGGGATTTGAAGAAAATCTTCTTAATAAGATTTGACTCTCCGGTAATCAAGGGAATTAGGATCCGCTTTAAATGCGATCGTCCATTTTAATTGTTCTGTTGGAGATTTTCTTATAAATTCATCTCCTTCGTTTCCTTACAACTCACACCTTCTGTTGATGCATTTTATGCAAGTTCCTAGACATCTACCCCCGTCCATTGCAGGTACAATAGTTTACAGGCCACCATGATTGCTCGTTATTATCCTATACGGGTTTGTATGTGGTTACAGGAACTGCAGGAACGAGATTTAGATGTTTAACTATGTTAGACTTAGTCAGACATACGAGTGAAGCCTCACTAGTACGGCTGACAGGCTCATACGCACGGTTGATGCTGAGCTAAGTCACAATTACAACCTAAATGAGAATACACGAGTGAGTGATCACCCGTACGACTGATGAAGCCAACTCATACGTGTGATGAATGAATCGTATGGGTGAGTCAACAGCAGGGGTATATAAAGTCTTATGTTCTTCATTTTAGGTTAAGCCTCTCATTTGTTACACACACTCAGATCTAGTGAGCTCCTCCGATTCTCTCTCAGTCCAAATCACCCAGGTGGTGAATAATAGCTCTAGGTGTTGAACTAATCACACTTGATTTAGTTGTGGTTTGACTAAATTAATCAAAAAAAAAAACTTAACCTATTCACTAGAGGGTTTGATTCACTGATTCCGCCATTTTGTGAGTTAAATCTATTGATTTCTAAGTTCCTAGTCATATTTCATCACCTTCTATTCTTTCCCCCTCAACTCATATTTTAAAGTATTCATCAATATGCTCCATCCAGTTCTGATTCTCGATATACTTCTAACTTTCATATCGGTCATTCTTCTTTTTCATCTACCGCCGGAAGAATCTATTTACTTCTACTATACTCTTGGTTTTATAGTGTTTCTAGTTCTCCCGTGTCTTTATATTGCTATATGCATCGATATATGGCTTTATATGTTCCCTTATATTTCATAGTCTCTGCTTCTGTCTTCTATAATCATTATCATTCACAGTTAATGCTCTCTTTTATTTGCTGCAATTTATACCCCAATTTCTATTTCGGAGTTTTGTCCTTTCGTTTCTTCTTCTTGCGATTAAGCACCGCTTGTAATGGTCCAGAATTCACAGATATGAATTTCGGAATGAACATTGTTAATGTTCTAGGAAGGAAATTGTGATGGCACAATCTTGACTTGTCAAATTACTAGAATACCTTGGAAAAGGCCGAATCATCAAGAAATATTTTCTTGAAATTTTTGAGGTTAAATAGAATACAAGAGTCGTATAACATGGCACATGATGATGTTATGATCTGTGAATCATCACGTTCCATTTAAAAACTCAGCACGACTTACTGTAATATAATCACATTGATCAAGTGTCATTATATTATACTAATTCATGCTTTAGTTCCCAACACTACTTCAAAATATTCCTATTTTAAACTTGAATGTTTCAGAATTTAGAAACTAAAATAGTTTCTTTTATGATGTAATACAGATAGCGCGAAGAGTTAAATGATTTCAAATAAAAAAAATTAAGAAAATATCTTCAGAAATATGGAGGATATTTATAATGAAAGATATGATGATATTTTAGAATTTCTAATATCAGAGGATGATGAAGAATATTGTCCGCAGGGGTTTAAAGTCAGGAGCAAGGTATTCGTTAATGACTTCAGCAGGTACTGAATCATTTGGATCCTTTGATGTCAGGTTCAGTCTTTGTAATTTGTCCACAGCCTCCTTCCTACTTTGCTCAATCTGTTTTCCAGTTCCAAAACTTCTCTTTTTCTGCGTTTTGCCAGCACACTTCATCATTTTCATCTAGCTTTTACCGTTTAAAGTCGTTTATAGTTTTTGCTGCTTAATCAGCATTTTTTCCATTTTCGGAGAACCAATTCGTAGTTCGGAGTGTTTTTCAGAAACTTCACATTCAAATTAAGTCCAGAAGATAGATGTTATATATACACATATAACTGTTGGCGTAGACATGCTGCGAGATTTCAAAATATTGATTGCTAATTCCCAATGATTCGTATGGCAATTCTCATTACAAGATGCGAATGAGTAAATGATGGGGTTTCAATGAATAATTATAATGACTTTTTGGAGAGGCTAAAGTCAAAGGGTAATGAAGTTGTTGGTACATCTGCTAATAATGTGGTGGAATGTAAAAGGTTCACTGGTAACGATGGTGTATATCTCAAGGTTATAATAAGGTTAGTCTGACTGAAAAGTCGAAGTTGACTTGCTGGAGCTGTGACAAAACTGACTACTTTGAATAGGAGTCGCAAAGTTATTTTTGCTAATAAATGCCAAAGAATCTGACGCGGATACATTGTTTAAACTTTTACTTTGGTTTCAAGAGTTTTTCGGGTACATAACTGTGGGTAACATGTGGTTGGAACATCATCTCGATTGCTCATCATTCGAAGTGTCTTCAGAAATTTTTGAAGGGTTTGAACACAGATTGTAATCGTTAACATACATTTGATATTCTAACACAGTTTTGAAGTCAAAATATAGCTTGTGAAAGATGTAAGGATCTAAGAGTGATGATTTTGGTCATATCTCAAGTTGAATTTTGAGATTTTAAAATCAGAATATGTAATTAAATTTTGAATGAGTATGGTTGTTTTGATTTCTATAAAAGAATGTATATTGTTGTGAAAGTAGGGAGTATAATGGATGATTTGCTGAATCAGATTCGAAGAATGTAACATATTAATTGTGAATTTATATATCTCTCGGGTATTACCTACCCGTTAAAAAAAATTTCACAATTAATATTTTGTACAAAAGAATTTTATTACAGTCTTTATGAAAAAATATATATGTATATTTTCTTCAGATGTAACATAGATTTAATGATTTAATGAGTTAATGGTAAATTAAACTCATTTGATTCACGGTTGAAACTAGAATTGAATATTCCCTAAAGACTTTAAAAAGTACATAACTTTTACGCAGTATTTCTTTAATGACATTGAAATTATGAATCAATACTTCGTTATTTGTTGATGTATGATGTTCGGTTCGTGGAATTCTTGTGAATTTCGCAAAGTACGAATGATGTTATCTGAAAAGTTTCGGGTACATCGATGATGAAAGTGTAAAATCAAATATATACTTGATTTATTATGAATTGGAATTTGTTGAATTGCGACAGAGATTGTAGTTAACACTGGTTAAGTTGCGGCCGAAGGACGTACATTATTGCATATTTGTAATATGAATTAACCGAGTAGTTAAGATTCACACACAATAGCTTAGCACGGAAAGATTTATTTCAATATATATATATATATATATATATATATATATATATATATATATATATATGTATATATGTATATGTATATATGTATATATATATATATATATATATATATAATATACATATAATTTCTTCAGAGGGAATGAGTTAATTCTTCATAACTCGTTGATACAATATACAAGTTATTGATTCGTAATGATGTCCGCAGTGATTCTTGAACTGACGGAGTTTGTGATGTTATCGGTGTTATTGATTCGGATGTTGACTGCACTGACGATGCTGGTAACGCTGACGGTACTGTTGATGCTGTTGGTAAAGCAAGTTTATCTTGTTAATCACACACCATTTTTGTCAGGGTTTCTACTCTTCCTTCTATCATTTTGATTCTCTTAACTGATTTATGGTTAGGGCCAGATTAGATAATCTCTAAGACTTTAGAGATTACATAATCGCCGCGGAATGTTTCTCCAATGAAGTTATGAATTAATACTTCATCAGTTATTGTTGTTGGTACTCCTTGGTATCTATGGTGCGTATGACGTTGATGCTCGTGGGACAGATTGTGAAGTTGAGGTTTACGACACAGTTGTGGTTGGAGGTGGTAATGGTACTGTTGGCGTTGATGATGGTGGTACTGGTTATGCTGCTGATATTGCTAAAACTGGTACGTTTTGCACCATATTCTCCAAATTGATTACTCGAGCGCGAAGTTCGTTGACTTCTTGTATTACTCCGGGATGATTGTCGGTCGGAACGAGCGAATGAATAAGATCTAGGATTTGAGATAGTATATAGTCGTGACGAGATACTCTGGAAATGAGGCTGAAAATGGTGTTTCAATTTGGTTCGCCGATGAGTGCTTCAGGTTCATCGCCAAGAGGGAAATTTGGTTGGTGGAAAGGAATTGCCTTCTTCTCGTTTTCGTTGAATAAGTCGACTTCGGACTCATCAGATGATTTGGGGATGGACGATTGGTTGATTCATTCTGGTGACACTGCTTTCGGAGCTTAGGTGAAACTCAATTATCGGAATAGCTGTCGGAATCCAGGAATTCGAACTGATTGAGGGATTCATCTCGTACGATCAGATGAAGGATTTTCGATAAGAAATGGATTATAGGATGTAGATTAGTACCCTGCAATACATAATTTACATATGCATATATAATACTAAAATCCCATAAGTTACGGAGGAATCTACGGAACATATTAGGTAAAGTTTACAGTAACAGATATGCTAAGATATGAATTAGCAGATACGCTAAGATATGAATTTATCTATACACTGTCTATACAATAGAGGCAGTAAGACGTGTCTAGACTTTAAGGATGATAAGTAAATAATTTTCGACACTAATGATAAGCAAAACTTTTGACATGCAAACACGGTCGAAGTCCAGACTCACTAATGCATCCTAACGACTTATTAGTTATACACACTAATGCAGACCTGGTTCGCTAAGACCACCGCTCTGATACCAACTGAAAGGACCCGTTCATATACATTATAAACGATTCACAATAGTTGATTATATTGCGAGGTATTTGACCTCTATATGATACATTTTACAAACATTGCATTCGTTTTTAAAAGACAAACTTTCTTTACATCGAAAATTGACAGGCATGCATACCATTTCATAATATCCACTATCCAACTATAAATTGATTTAATAATAATCTTTGATGAACTCAATGACTCGAATGCAACGTTCTTCGAAATATGCTATGAAAGACTCCAAGTAATATCTTTAAAATGAGCAAACGCACAGCGGAAGATTTCTTTAACACCTGAGAATAAACATGCTTTAAAGTGCCAACCAAAAGGTTGGTGAGTTCATTAGTTTATCATAATCATTTATTTCCATCATTTTAATAGACCACAAGAATTTCATTTCCAGTTCTCATAAATATACGTCCCATGCATAGAGACAAAAATAATCATTCATATGGTGATCACCTGGTAACCGACATTAACTAGATACACATAAGAATATCCCCTATCATTCCGGGATCCTCCTTCGGACATGATATAAATTTCGAAGTACTAAAGCATCCGGTACTTTGGATGGGGTTTGTTAGGCCCAATAGATCTATCTTTAGGATTCTCGTCAATTAGGGTGTCTGTTCCCTAATTCTTAGATTACCAGACTTTAATAAAAAGGGGCATATTCGATTTCGATAATTCAACCATAGAATGTAGTTTCAATTACTTGTGTCTATTTCGTCAAACATTTATAAAAGCGCATGTATTCTCAGTCCCAAAAATATAAAGGGTAAAAAGGCAAATGAAACTCACCATACTGTATTTTGTAGTAAAAATACATATAACGTCATTGAACAAGTGCAAGGTTGGCCTCGGATTCATGAACCTAAATTAATTATATATATTTATGTGTTGGTCAATATTTGTCTAACAAATTAGGTCAAGTCATAGTGTACCACAATCCTAATGCTCGAGACTAATATGCAAAAGTCAACAAAAGTAAATTTGACTCAAAATAATTTCTAAAAATCTATACATGATTAATATATAGTTTAAATATCGTCGTTTTATATTTTTAAATATTTTTAAAAGATTTATTAGAGTAAATAATATAATTTATTTATTAATAAATAAAATTTTATATTAAATTTATATAATAAAATATACTTTTATATATATTAAGTAATAAAATTTATAGGGTTCATTTAATATGATAAAGATAATATGATATGTATTATTAAAGTAAGTTATTACACGTAGTAAAATATGTTTGTATCACATATTTATTTGATAAAATAATATCTATAATGATAGTAAGTAAAAGTTGTATTATTTTGTAATAATAATAATTATTATAAAAATATCAATATTTATAATTACTAAGATGACATTATGATAAAACGATAATTCTAATTATGATAACTTTAATATTTACGATAATTTTTAATATTATCTTTAAAATAATAATTCTATTTAAAATAATAATAATAATGATATTTTATAGTAACAATGACATTTCTATTAAAATGATAATTTTTGTTAAAATGATAGTTTTAATACTAACGATACTTTTAATAATAATAGTAATGATAAAAATAATAAGAACGATAATTTTATCTAAATCAATATCTTATAATATTTTAATTTCATCACGATACTCTTACTCATTATTTCCTAATCGTTTCGTTTAATAGCTTTTAATCGTCTTTTATATCGTGTTCATAATAATGATAATAATAGTAATCAAAATAATTAGGTGTTACAAATATTTGTTTTAATTACACTAATATTAATAATGATAGTTACTATAACATTATTAACGATAATACTAATAATTATCTTAATGATAATAGAGTAATAATAATAATAACAATAACAATAACCATTTTTAAATAATGATATACATATTAATAATGATAATAATAATAATAATACTAATAATAATAATAATAATAATAATAATTGGATAATAATAATAATACTAATTATAACTTTAACGATAATAACGATAGTAATAATAATAAAAAAAATAACAATTTTTAATGATAAATCTCTTTTATTGATAAAGATAATAATAATGATAATAATAAGATAAAACTAGAACGACGATAAAAACGACGATAATAATAATCATTTTTAATAAAAATATCGAAAATTCAATTGATTATAACTTCTAATCCGTTCATCGAAACCATTTGATATCTAAAGGAAAAGTTCTTAATTTTTCGCTAGCTTTCCAAGGACATGCATATCTTATACCTTATCTCAACCGTAAGTGTAACTAATTCAAGATTCAACCTAACCTGTCTAAGGGCAATATCAAAAGTACAAGAATGCATAATCCTAAATACTCGAGCACTAGTCAGGGATACACTATTAGTATGTAAAAGTTAAATTATGAGTACTCACGTATCAATATTGAGATTCAATATTGCAGGAAAGGTACGTAGACGCAACGGAAATGATAAACACTATATTGACCTCACGAGCATACCCATGAACCATACTCAATCACCTCCATAGCTATAACCCATAATTTCCTTAATCCTATCCTACTCGAAAAATAATTTCGAAATCACTCGGACAGCACTCCGTCGTAATATTTTATGTATACTAATAATATCTTGAAATAATACGGAGTAAATATATATATGTAAATCGATTGAGAGAGTAGAGAAAAAAATATTTTCAAGTTTCTATGAAATAATGAAACCTATTGAATTCTATTTATAATATATTTTTGAATTATTAAAGTGAATTATTAAAGTATGAATTATTAAAGTGAATTATTAAAGTATGAATTATTAAAGTGAATTATTAAAGTATGAATTATTAAAGTAAATTATTAAAGTGAATTATTAAAGTATGAATTATTAAAGTGAATTATTAAAGTTAAAGTAAAGTAAAAATAAAGTAAAGGTAAAGTTTAAGTATAGTAAAAGTATAAAACTATGTACGTATAATACGCGTATAAATATATATAATATTAATTTAAATCGTTATATATATTTAATAAAATAAAATATAAATATCGTTATCTTTATCATACTAGTTAAGTAATGAGTTGTCAAAAGTGGTTCTAGATATTTATAAAAGTTATATACGTTTTAATAATAAAGTTCTTTTTAAACTAAATACGTTTTTGTACGTTTGAAACTAAATAGATTAATCGAGTCTTTATGAGATTCAATCTTCCACTATCCTTTGTCTAGTTCTCAATGATTGACAATTTGTTCTTAATTATAAATCACTTTACCATTTTCCGAATATTGTTAAAAATGAAAGATTTCTCAAATCAACGTGGACCTTTCAACAGAGACTTGTAATCATAATTCAATATATCTGATAATTCAATCATTTGATCTTATCTTCTAATTCCATTGATAAACATTTTAAAACAGATACAATCATATAAAGTATTTAATCTAATATTTTGTTTACGTTTCAAGTTATAATATATATACACATATACATATATAATCATATTCGTTTAATGGTTCGTGAATCGTTGGAACTTGGTCGAGGTTGAATGAATGTATGAACATAGTTTAAAATTCTTGAAATTTAACTTAACAAATATTGCTTATCGTGTCGAAAACATATAAAGATTAAAGTTTAAATTTGGTTGGAAATTTCCGGTGTCGGAAATATATAAAGATTAAAGTTTAAATTTGGTTGGAAATTTTCGGGTTGTCACATAATTGTAAGCATTTTTGTTAAGTAGAAGTACTTTGATAAGTGTCTTGAAGTCTTTCAAAAGTGTATGTGTGACGACCCGGAAATTTCCGACAAAATTTAAACTTGATCTTTATATGATTTCGACACGATAAGCAAAGTCTGTAATGTTGAGTCTTAAAATCTTTGAACTGTATCATATATCCATTTGACCTTCGACTGTTTTCGATGATTCACGAACAATTATGTGTAAATAGACATGTATATATATATATATATATATATATATATATATATATATATATATATATATATATATATATATATGTAGTGATTTGAAAATTATAAAATCCAAACATTAGAATTAGATATGTAAAATAAGATACAAAATAATTAAGTACAGTTTAAAATGAATCTATATATAAAGACATATGAGATCTATGTATAACTAATAAATATAATATATATAAAATTAAATAATAAAGAATCAATAAAAGCTATATTATAATATATTATGTGATCATTAAATATTACATAATTAAAATATTATTAACAAATTAAAATATAGCTGTTACAATAAGATTTTTTATTACTTTCATTATTATTATTAATACTAAGGTTAATATTAATAACTAATATCAGTATTTGTTATACTATTATAGATAATATATAGATATGAAATTTAATGCCTTTGCTACCTTTACTAATATTATAATTACTTTCACTACTATCATTAGAGTATATATCTAATATTAACAGCAGTGTTATTATTATTTTGTGTATATACGTAAGTATGAAATTTGATATAATTGATGTCTTGGATAATTACTATTAATATTAGTATTATTAGTATTGTAGTTATCATCATTCATATTAGTAATAAGATTACAACTTTAGTTAATATAAATTATTATGTATTATTATTATTATTATTATCTTTAACAAGATTATTAATATTAATATTATTATTATTATTAAAAATATTAAGGATAATATTATTATTATATTTATTAAAAGATTAACTATAATATATAAATATAGATATATAAATATAGAAGGAATACAAATAAATATATAAATGCAGATGTATAAATACTGAAAAATATATATAATACTGATACGCATATACGGATTTAATATACATACAGGAAACAGATATATAAATAAAAATGGATATTTATATATATATATATATATATATATATATATTTATATATATATATATATATATATATATATATATATATATATATATATATATATATTTATATATAGTATACACTTAAATATATTTATTTATATATATATATATATATATATACGGTTATAATCCGTATATTAATACAAAACAAATACAGAAAAGTAGGATTTAGTTGCACATCGTTTTCCCCTTCTGTAGCTAATTGATTTATGTAGTACCAATCAAATTTTAAACACAGGGATCAATCCAAAATCAGTTAGGGGTCTGCATCACTTTTATCTTTTTATTCTTAACCTTGTCTGATCGAATATTAAGTCTATCGACTGAATGATACTATAAACCAATCGAATTACCCAACATTATTCATCCAGACATCCAAACTATCCATACTCATTAGCAATTAAAATCATTACAACTGAGTTGTTTAAATTTAACAGAAAATACATCAAGAACCCATCTTTCTTTTGTTACTAGTCGACTTCCACACTCACAAGAAATTCATTTGAATCGACCACTTAATGATGCCGTTGTTTATTGTTGCTACTTACTCTTGTTACTCAATCACCACTCGTAAACAACCATCACCTTTGCTCATTTATTTCTGTTTGTAACCACGGCTATACACCACCTTATAATCATAGTAAGACCACTTCAAACCTATTTAAAATACCAACCACCATAAACACCACTCGATATATTTTTTTCTTTTCATTCGTGAACCTGCAACCCACCTTTGTTGTTTCTGTTTCTACTTAAGTTGTTAAGTTGCAACTGCAACTGCTATACTTCTGTTTCCCGGTGACAACTCACAACATGGTCACCATTAAACCATCATCGAAGTTTCATCATCCATAACCCTATGTACACTTTCTCTCTCAAATCTCTCTCTCACTATATTTTTTTTTTCTGTTTCAAATCCATGCAAAGCCACAAACCATTTAAGTACTTCGGTTCTGCTTTTATGCAAAAATCGGAGTGGAGACATGAATAACCATAATTAAATATCATAGTGGGTCTCCTTTACCCTATGGCCGACATGTTACTTTTCTCCATACCTTTCGAGTTATAAATAATAAAAAGAAGAATAAATTGATCTATTAATAATCGATGATGTGGCCTGTTAATTTCTTTTAGGCTGCTGTAGGGTCGACGGCTACACCAACTCCCACTAACACTTTATAAAAAAAAGAGAAACAGAAGTATTTTGCTCTCAACTTCCAGGTCGATATTTTTTTATTATCCGAATACGTACAACCACTACCATCATCTTCTTTGTTTCGTCTATTTGTTCTGTCCAAGACCCAAGTTCCATAAACCCACCTAACCTACTTGAATGTTACTAATTTATCTTTTCTGAGCCGACAATTACATAGTGGACAACTCCACATAGTTGTTAACAATATATATTCTTTTTCATTGAATGTCGGGCGATTGAAGGAATACAGACAGCCACGTGAAGGTTTACTTGGGCCATTCTTTTCTTTTTTCCTAGTGATGGGCTGTTGTTGTTGGGCCAAGGATTTCATTTTTCTGTTGGGCCCAAAAATTCGACCATGTTGCTGTACGTTAGATTGATTAAACTGGTTTAGCTAGGATCGAATTATTATGGAGGAAGAATAAGAAGTCAGAGATAAGTGTTATATATATTTAGTACACGCATAATCACAGGAAGAAACAGATAGCAAGCTGGTTAGGTGTGTTTGGTTTAAACGAGAGGTCTCGGGTTCAAGTCCAGGCTGGGACATTTTTTTTTAAAATAAAGAAGAATCAGGCAGGAGTACATAGGTTATATATTTGTTAGGTGGGGATTTAAAATCAGAAATGAGACGGCAGATGATTGGTTAAAGGTGTTTTTGGGTTAGCGGGACGTTGCGGGTTCAAACCCGGACTTGGGAAATTCTTTTTAGGATTACTCCATTGAGGTAGTTATTTATTTATTTACTTATCATTATTATTCTTATCATTATTATCATTATTATTAAAATTATTATTTTTAGGATTATTATTATTATTTTATCATTATTATTATTAGTATTAACATTATTATTAATATTTTTATCATTTTTAGTATTATTACTATCATTATTATTACTTTTACCATTATTATTATTACAACTATACTATTTTTATTATCAATATTACTATTAATATTATTATTATAAAAGTTAGTTATATTTAATAAAACTACATTTTTTATTTATTTATTTAAAGTATATAAAGTAAATATATTTAAGTTAATAATGAAACACATGTATTACTAAAACTAACAGTTATATTAATAATAATATATAAATTTATTCGACTTCAATTATATGTGTTAATATATATATAAATGATATAGGTTCATGAATCCGAGGCCAACCCTGCATTGTTCAATATAGTCATATGTATTTTTTACTACAAAATACATTAGGTGAGTTTCATTTGCCTTTTTACCCTTTATATTTTTGGGCTGAGAATACATGCGCAATTTTTATAAATGTTTTACGAAATAGACACAAGTAATTGAAACTACATTATATGGGTGAATGATAGAAGCCGAATATACCCCTTTTGCTTGGTAACCTAAGAATTAGTAAACCGGTCTACTAATTGACGCGAATCCTAAAGATAGATCTATGGGGCCTAACGAACCCCATCCAAAGTACCGGATGCTTTAGTACTTCGAATTCGTTTTTATCATGTCCGAAGGATTTCCTGGAATGATAGGGGATATTCTTATATGCATCTTGTTAATATCGGTTACCAGGTGTTCACCATATGAATGATTTTTGTCTCTATGCATGGGACGTATATTTATGAGAACTGAAAATGAAATTCTTGTGGTCTATTAAAATGATAGAAATAATTATTTATGTTAAACCTATGAACTCACCAACCTTTTGGTTGACACTTTAAAGCATGTTTATTCTCAGGTATGATAGAAACCTTCCGCTGTGCATTTGCTCATGTTAAAGATATTACTTGGAGTCATTCAAGGCATATAGATGTCAGTTCATCGCGATGGTACCATATGTTATTGTGTTCGTTCAGGAAGATTTTGGACGGGGTATGACATGTGGTATCAGAGCGGTGGTCTTAGCGAACCAGGTCTTGCATTAGTGTGTCTAACTAGTAGTTGTTAGGATGCATTAATGAGTCTGGACTTCGACCTAGTAGTTGTTAGGATGCATTAATGAGTCTGAACTTCGACCTAGTAGTTGTTAGGATATATTAATAAGTCTAGACTTGAACCTGGTCTGCATGTTAGAAACTTTGCATATGATTCCTTGTCGAAAAATATCTACCTATCATTTTCAGTCTCGACACGTCTTATTGCAATTATTGCATAGATGGTGTACAGACAAATTCCTATTCCATCACATTAAATCTTGTCTGACACGTTTCCTTAATTCTCTCCGTAATCTACGGGATCTTCTGTATTATACATAGGTATTCTATATGATTAGAATATCATCCGATATCAGAAAATCATTTCATACCGAAAACCCTTTATCTAACCGAACAAAATGGAACTCACAACTAGTTCAAATCCATCGGATTCCGACAGCTATTCCCTTATGGATTTCGACTGGAGCTCTAAAGACAGTGTAACCGGAACGAATCAACCAATTAGCCATCACCAATTCTGGATGAATTGGGGATGGGTTCGTAACCTACTTCATTATTGGAGACAAGAAGAAAGCGATCCCTTCCATCCACCACATTGCCCTCTTGGCGAAGAACCGGAAGCACTTACCTGCGAACCTGTTCGTAATACCATTTTCTCTCTCATTTTCAGGGTATCTCGTCATGACTATATATTATCTCGAATTTTAGATCTTATTCATCTGCTCGTCTGAACCGACAATCATCCTGGTGTAATAGAAGAAGTCAACGAGCTTCGCGCTCGAGTAATCAATTTGGAAAACATGGTGCAAAACCTACCAGCTTCAGCAACAACACCGGCAACACCAGTATCACCAACAACAACATCCGCATCCCAAGCCTCAATTTCACAATCTGTCCCACGAACATCAACATCATACGCACCATAGATACCAAGGAGTACCAACAACAATGAACGATGAAGTATTGATCCATAACTTCATTGAAGAAATATTCTGCGAAGAATATGTGATTCCTAATAGTTAATAATGAAGTATTGATCCATAACTTCATTAATATTCTGCGAAGAATATGTGGTTCCTAATAGTTTTAGAGATTACTTATTCTAGCTCAAACCCAAAATCATATGAGTTTAATATCATACTAACTCATTAAATCCATGATTACATCTGAAGAAAATATATATGTATATATGTTTTCATAAAGATTGTAATTAAAATTTCTTTTGTACAAACTGATAATGGTGAAAATATTTTAACGGGTAGGTAATACCCGAGGAATATTTAGTTTCACAATAATAAGTTACACTGTACATTCTTCGAATCTAATTCAACAGTCATTTACTATCCTACTTACATCCACAGATATACGAATCCGTTCACCACAGAATAATCATTTTTTTATTCGATTTCATATTTGGATTTTGACTTATCAGAATTCAACAAGTGGCATAATGAAGAAAATATTGGACAATTAAAATGAATTAAAATATTGGTTATAACATATGAAAAAAAAAATTCTTCAAGTCTGCCACTTGATTTCATCTTAAACCCCATTTGTATCTTGACGATTCCAATCTGCGTTCAAACATTTCATAATTCTTAAAAAACACTTCAATCGAGAGGAGGAACCAACCGCACTTCATCTACGGAAGAAAATATTGATGCATATAGTATGCTCCTGAAAACACTCGAAACCTGAGTAAATGTTTAAAACGTATCTGTGCTAACCCTTTGGGAGTTGTTATTACCAAAAATAACTTTGCAATCCTTTTTCAAATTAGCCAATTTTATCACAGCTTCGGCAAGTCAACTTCGACTTTTCATTCGAAATAACCTTATTATAACCTTGATATATATGCGTGCTCTTTTATTATTATCGGAGAACCTTTTATATTCCACCACATCACCAGCAGACGTACCAGCAACTTCGTTGCTCCTTGGCTTAAATCTCTCCGACAAATCACTATATTTATCTATTGAAGTCTTATCATGAACTCATCCGCACCTTGTAACGAGAATTGCCATACCAATTACCAGAAATCAACGTTTAATCATCTAAAAACACAATTCTCTTGAAACCCCTCAAGTTGATAACCAATGATCCTGATCCATTAACTTTGAAAATGCTGATGAAACAGCATGTAGAAAATGGTCTTAATGGCCAAAAGTGATGATAAAAGAATGGAGTGTTGGGAACACTCGATAGAAAATTTGGTACGGAAAAATGGATTGAGCAAACCATGAAGGAGACCAAGGACAAATACAAGGACCAAACCCTATATTCAAAGAATCCAGATAATTCTGTATCCGATGAAATCTTTAGAGGATATCTTACTCCGAAGTCATGTTAAAATCTTGCAGAAGATTTTTTTCATCAACCTTCGAGACTTAGAAATTCCAAAATATCATCATAAATATCTTCGATATTTCTGAGGATATTTTCATAAATATTCTTGTCCGAAATTATCTACCTCTTCGTGTTTTATGTATTCCATTATATTGAAAACTTCTGTAAAATCTAAGTATAAATTATGAATGAATTGTGGAGAAGTGTTGGGAATTGAAGCATGGGTTAGTATAATATAATGACGCTTGGCCAACGTGATTATATTATAGTAAGTCATGCTGAGTTTCTAATGGAACGTGATAAAGGATCACAGATCATACCTTTATCATGAACCATGTTACACGACTCTTTCATTCTAACTTAACCTCCGAACATATCAAGAAAATATATTCTTGATAGTTCTATCTTCTGTAGTTCTGGTTATTTACCAAATCAAATCATGCTACTACGTTTCTTCCTGCTTAGAACATTATAATCATTCGTAACTCTATATCTACGAATTCTGGACCATTATTCGCTTGACTTAAAGTCGGGAAGAGAAAATCCAAAGAATGAAACTCCAAAATATAAAGGAAACGAAGGTAGTAGATTTATAGTGAAATATCCGAAAGAGCAATCGAAATAGATCATCTCATTTAATTGAAGAGATCATAATTTCCTTAATTATCGAAGAACCAAATCTTATTACAAAGATTTCCTTTAAATCCCTTGAATTCCGGAATTCAACCAAAACAACGTCAAGAGCTAAGATGCACCTTATTTTCTAAATTCAACCATGACTACGTCAAAAGTTATGACGAAACTTACTTTCCTCATTTCACTCGTTTGTGATAACTTCAATCGAATCGTTTTATCTATATTACTCAATGATGATAAAACTTTATTTATCAACTCATATTCGTCATGAAAACATTTTTATTGTTAGTCATGACCACCTCACTCAAATTTCGGGACGAAATTTCTTTAACGGGTAGGTACTGTGATGACCCGGAAATTTTTGACAAAATTTAAACTTGATCTTTATATGATTTCGACACGATAAGCAAAGTCTGTAATGTTGAGTCTTAAAATCTTTGAACTGTATCATATATCCATTTGACCTTCGACTATTTTCGATGATTCACGAACAATTGTGTGTAAATAGACATAGTCTGTAATGTTGAGTCTTAAAATCTTTGAACTGTATCATATATCCATTTGACCTTCGACTATTTTCGATAATTTACGAACAATTGTGTGTAAATAGACATGTACAAATATATATATATATATATATATATATATATATATATATATATATATATATATATATATATATATATATATATATATATATATATATATATATATATATATATATATATATATATGTAGTGATTTGAAAATTATAAAATCCAAACATTAGAAGTAGATATGTAAAATAAGATACAAAATAATTAAGTACAGTTTAAAATGAATCTATATATAAAGACATATGAGATCTATGTATAACTAATAAATATAATATATATAAAATTAAATAATAAAGAATCAATAAAAACTATATTATAATATATTATGTGATCATTAAATATTACATAATTAATATATTATTAACAAATTAAAATATAGCTGTTACAATAAGATTTTTTATTACTTTCATTATTATTATTAATACTAAGGTTAATATTAATAATTAATATCAGTATTTGTTATACTATTATAAATAATATATAGATATGAAATTTAATGCCTTTGCTACCTTTACTAATATTATAATTACTTTCACTACTATCATTAGAGTATATATCTAATATTAACAGCAGTGTTATTATTATTTTGTGTATATACGTAAGTATGAAATTTGATATAATTGATGTCTTGGATAATTACTATTATTATTAGTATTATTAGTATTGTAGTTATCATCATTCATATTAGTAATAAGATTACAACTTTAGTTAATATAAATTATTATGTATTATTATTATTATTATCTTTAACGAGATTATTAATATTAATATTATTATTATTTAAAATATTAAGGATAATATTATTATTCTATTTATTAAAAGATTAAATATAATCTATAAATATAGATATATAAATATAGAAGGAATACAAATAAATATATAAATGCAGATGTATAAATACTGAAAAATATATATAATACTGATACGCATATACAGATTTAATATACATACAGGAAACATATATATAAATAAAAATGGATATATATATAGTATACACTTAAATATATTTATTTATATATATATATATACGGTTATAATCCGTATATTAATACAAAACAAATACAGAAAAGTAGGATTTAGTTGCACATCGTTTTCCCCTTCTGTAGCTAATTGATTTATGTAGTACCAATCAAATTTTAAACACAGGGATCAATCCAAAATCAGTTAGGGGTCTGCATCACTTTTATCTTTTTATTCTTAACCTTGTCTGATCGAATTTTAAGTCTATCGACTGAATGATACTATAAACCAATCGAATTACCCAACATTATTCATCCAGACATCCAAACTATCCATACTCATTAGCAATTAAAATCATTACAACTGAGTTGTTTAAATTTAATAGAAAATACATCAAGAACCCATCTTTCTTTTGTTACTAGTCGACTTCCACACTCACAAGAAATTCATTTGAATCGACCACTTAGTGATGCCGTTGTTTATTGTTGCTACTTACTCTTGTTACTCAATCACCATACGCAAACAACCATCACCTTTGCTAATTTATTTCTGTTTGTAACCACGGCTATACACCACCTTATAATCATAGTAAGACCACTTCAAACCTATTTAAAATACCAACCACCATAAACACCACTCGATATATTTTTTTTCTTTTCATTCGTGAACCTGCAACCCACCTTTGTTGTTTCTGTTTCTACTTAAGTTGTTAAGTTGCAACTGCAGCTGCTATACTTCTGTTTCCCGGCGACAACTCACAACATGGTCACCATTAAACCATCATCAGAGTTTCATCATCCATAACCCTATGGCTGACATGTTACTTTTCTCCATACCTTTTGAGTTATAAATAATAAAAAGAAGAAGAAATTGATCTATTAATAATCGATGATGTGGCCTGTTAATTTCTTTTAGGCTGCTGTAGGGTCGACGGCTATACCAACTCCCACTAACACTTTATAAAAAAAAAGAGAGAGAAACAGAAGTATTTAGCTCTCAACTTCCAGGTCGATATTTTTTTTATCCGAATACGTACAACCACTACCATCATCTTCTTTGTTTCGTCTATTTGTTCTGTCCAAGACCCAAGTTCCATAAACCCACCTAACCTACTTGAATGTTACTAATTTGTCTTTTCTGAGCCGACAATTACATAGTGGACAACTCCACATAGTTGTTAACAATATATATTCTTTTTCATTGAATGTCGAGCGAGTGAAGGAATACAGACAGCCACGTGAAGGTTTACTTAGGCCATTCTTTTCTTTTTTCCTAGTGATGGGCTGTTGTTGTTGGGCCTAGGATTTCATTTTTCTGTTGGGCCCAAAAATTCGACCATGTTGCTGTACGTTAGATTGATTAAACTGGTTTAGCTAGGATCGACTTATTATGGAGGAAGAACAAGAAGTCAGAGATAAGTGTTATATATATTTAGTACACGCATAATCACAGGAAGAAACAGATAGCACGCTGGTTAGGTGTGTTTGGTTTAAACGAGAGGTCTCGGGTTCAAGTCCAGGCTGGTACATTTTTTTTTAAATAAAGAAGAATCAGGCAGGAGTACATAGGTTATATATTTGTTAGGTGGGGATTTAAAATCAGAAATGAGACATCAGATGATTGGTTAAAGGTGTTTTTGGGTTAGCGGGACGTTGCGGGTTCAAACCCGGACTTGAGAAATTCTTTTTAGGATTACTCCATTGAGGTAGTTATTTATTTATTTACTTATCATTATTATTCTTATCATTATTATCATTATTATTAAAATTATTATTTTTAGGATCATTATTATTATTTTATCATTATTATTATTAGTATTAACATTATTATTAATATTTTTATCATTTTTAGTATTATTACTATCATTATTATTACTTTTACCATTATTATTTTTACAACTATATTATTTTTATTATCAATATTACTATTAATATTATTATTATAAAAGTTAGTTATATTTAATAAAACTACATTTTTATTTATTTATTTAAAGTATATAAAGTAAATATATTTAAGTTAATAATAAAACACATGTATTACTAAAACTAACAGTTATATTTATAATAATATATAAATTTATTCGACTTCAATTATATGTGTTAATATATATATAAATGATATAGGTTCGTGAATCCGAGGCCAACCCTGCATTGTTCAATATAGTTATATGTATTTTTTACTACAAAATACATTAGGTGAGTTTCATTTGCCTTTTTACCCTTTATATTTTTGGGCTGAGAATACATGAGCAATTTTTATAAATATATTACGAAATAGACACAAGTAATTGAAACTACATTATATAGGTGAATGATCGAAGCCGAATATGCCCCTTTTGCTTGGTAACCTAAGAATTAGTAAACCGATCTACTAATTGACGCGAATCCTAAAGATAGATCTATTGGGCCTAACGAACCCCATCCAAAGTACCGGATGCTTTAGTACTTCGAATTCGTTTTTATCATGTCCGAAGGATTTCCAGGAATGATAGGGGATATTCTTATATGCATCTTGTTAATGTCGGTTACCAGGTGTTCACCATATGAATACTTTTTGTCTCTATGCATGGGACGTATATTTATGAGAACTGAAAATGAAATTCTTGTGGTCTATTAAAATGATGAAAATAATTATTTATGTTAAACCTATGAACTCACCAACCTTTTGGTTGACACTTTAAAGCATGTTTATTCTCAGGTATGATAGAAACCTTCCGCTGTGCATTTGCTCATGTTAAAGATATTACTTGGAGTCGTTCAAGGCATATAGATGTCAGTTCATCGCGATGGTACCATATGTTATTGTGTTCGTTCAGGAAGATTTTGGACGGGGTATGACAGTATGAATACATATTAAAACACTACATGTATATACATTTTAACTGAGTCGTTAAGTCATCGTTAGTCGTTACATGTAAGTGTTGTTTTGAAACCTTTAGGTTAACGATTTTGTTAAATGTTGTTAACCCACTGTTTATTATATCAAATGAGATGTTAAATTATTACATTATCATGATATTATGATATATTAATATATCATAGTATGATATATATACATTTAAATGTCGTTACAACGATAATTGTTACATATATGTCTCGTTTCGAAATCCTTAAGTTAGTAGTTTTGTTTTTACATGTGTAGTTCATTGTTAATATACTTAATGATATATTTACTTATCATAATAACATGTTAACTATATATATATGTCCATATATATAACATCATATAGTTTTTACAAGTTTTAACGTTCGTGAATCACCGGTCAACTTGGGTGGTCAATTGTCTATATGAAACCTATTTCAATTAATCAAGTCTTAACAAGTTTGATTGCTTAACATGTTAGAAACACTTAATCATGTAAATATCAAATTTAGTTAATATATGTAAACATGGAAAAGTTCGGGTCACTACAGTCACCACCACCCTCATGGTTAAAACAACTATATTGTTTTTCCACTAATGCAAAAGGTTCTTCGGAAAATTTTACATCATTCACATTGTTGATTCGATATAATTATCAAACACGTGATTAAAGAGTATTATTCAGAATCAACTTCACTCGAAACCTTTAAATTATTCAGATTATGAATCATTCAACGCTTAATCATTCAATTTAATCAAACACACCCTAAATTTCTCTTATCATACGAACATGTAATCATATGCTTTAGACCATGAAAAGGGCAAAAATACAAAATGAATGTTTTTTAGTATAAGGATCCTATCCTATCACACATAGTAATACTATCATATAAATAATGCATAGTCTACTAGCTAGAGAAAAACAAACAAAACAAATAATTTTATAGACACTACATATCTAAACAAAAACTCTCATAGTGTATGAATATTTTGTTCCATATATGTGGACTTTTCAGTATGAGAAACATCTTTAGATACTCTCACTCATTATTCATACATGGCTTGATCTATGTATATTCTTCCATGGTTGGAAATGGTTAGTGTATATACATATATTCTCCCATGATTGGGGTTGGCTTAAAAGTACACATACATATATATTAACCCTCTAGCTTCAAGATGTTGATTTGAAGCTTCACAAACTATGTGTTCTTCAAATAAGCATGGTTGTTTGCAAAGTGCTCACACCTCGTAATCTGTCAATATCGGCCATCATCATCATCGATCATCATCATCATCATCATCATCATCATCTACCTCCATTTTGGCTGGTATGTAACTGTATATAAAACAGTCAGTCTACAACACTCTACAGTATGGGGTTCAAAGATTTTGATATATTTGTAGCTGTTCAATATTGTTATGTTTATATATGATTGTTCGAATCAATCTTCGTACATCTATAATTATAACCAAATACTGTGTCAAAAGAACTTATTCACTGTGTCATCCTTGCAGTTAACACATGACAAATTCATCTTTTTTGCAGGCTCATTAATCATGTACTAAACCAATATATATATATATATATATATATATATATATATATATATATATATATATATATATATATATATATATATATATATATATATCAGAATTTCAGCATAACACAAATTAATCATACTTATAATCATGTTGTGATTGTTGTCTATACCTGGTTAATCTTGTATTCAGTTATTCAAAGTTGTCTCTCAACAATGAATCGATGTCCACGTCATCATAAAAAGCTTGCACTGCATTAATTGTTTACCTTCACTGTGTTTTGGATATTATCTGATCTGTATGGTTTATACATGTATCTTTTTGCAGATATTAACAGAGTACTAAATTTTCAATTATTTTCAAAAGTGAATATTTCATATCAATAACTAACTAATTATTTCATATTATCATATAATATTAGCATTAAGAAATGATGAACCCAAATACCCAATGACCCGAATGACTAATGACTTCGTGACAGCGAATAGGCCGGTTCTTTTTAATCATTACAATTACTATTATTATTACTATTACTATTATTATTTTATATGAATTATTTATTTATTTATATATTAATCGACTGCTATCACTATAAGGCAACAACGAAGAACAACAGACATTTGGGTCGATTTTACCCCTCTTTTTTTCAGGCATAGATATTGATATAAAGTTAAAGAAGATGCATATATACTATTTATGTTTATATATTATCACATATGAGCCCCCATAATCCACCACTCCAAAAGCTTAGTTAGCACTAATCAATATAAACATATGTTAATAACACTTTCCAATATTACTCAACTTTTGATACTGACAAATCAATTTGAATGATTATTATGTATCAATAACTAATCTTAACCATCGAGTAAACGACATCCAAACATAAGGTTCAACTAACTTTATGCATCAAAAAGTCCTTCAGTGATGTCATTATCATTTTTCATGTATGAAATGCATTTGAAAGTGATGATTTTTGGTCACTAATATAAAAAAACACCAGCAACAATCACACCAGCAGACTGAACAGATTTTCAATCTTTGAAACAGATCTGCTTGCACTTTTAACCATTATACTCTTTATTTATATTACTTAAAAAGTTAATTACATATTTGTATGTGACATAGGAATGATTGCAGAGAACAAACTTTTCACTACCTCACTATGCAGACTAGCCTGCAACTAGAAACACACTTGGCCACTCTTAACCGCAACAAACTTAGATAATATCATTTGGTATATGATGACGTAAGATTTTCCTCCACACACTTATCATTCACAACAAGACTTTGATGTGAGGTGCCCGTCTTTTTTAACGGATAAAAAGTTTTCACTATTCAGGCAACCAGGAAAAAAGAGTACTTTTACTCATATATATGCGATATGTTCATGTATCCCATGATCGTTTCGGATCCATTTGCCTGACCACCTCAAGATATGATTTCAGTGAGGTTTGAACCTGCCCATTTCTAAGAGATGCCCATCTCTTTAAACGTAAGGTTTTTATTGTTCAGGTAACCTGGGAAGGACTATTTTTTCTCAGATGTAAGGGGCCTATTCGGGTATCCCGTGAACGTTTCCGACCTTTTTCCTTGACCATCCCAAAATATGATTCTGGTGAACCAGAAAACTCTTGGAAGGAAGTTAGGGCCCCGACCCCTACCCATCTGCTCATAGAGGTGCCCATCTCCTTGAAAGATGTTCTTTATTATGATGAGCAATTGAGCACTCATAAGGAGACATGAATATTCTTCTGTCCTTTATATTGGGTGAGTATTGATACACTAGGGCTATTGTCCTTTCATTCTTAAATATATATGCTTAAGGAATAAGGATCATCATCTCCAAATAGATTGGGCACTATCAAGCACTGTAATTTCAGACACATGTAATCATCTAAAATGATCATTAGCTTTTTGGCCACTGAGACGCATCGGGCATCTTTAAATTGTCGTTTAACTCTAATATATGCTTGATTTTTGAAATAGTCGGTTTTCTTTAACTTATGATAGAACATTATAAACATCTGTTTACATCCAACAAAAATCATAAATAAATCCTAAAAATATATGAGGTCCTATACAATTTGAACAATACTTTGTAAAAAAAAATTACAAACTTGTGGTGGGAGATCACCACATAACACACAGAATCGCCACTGATTACGAAGCCAATAGGATGTCACAATATCATATATACAATATATATGCACTTTCTAAACATAAAAATTCTATATATACAACAGAAATTGTGCAAATCTTGATCTTAAACAAGGTAGGCCAAGAACCAGTCTTGTTAGGGTTGTCAACAATGATATGTTTAATAACATTAACAATAGTAAAATACCCATCAAATAATTAATGATATTGACATCTATCAGTAAAGTACAATTAGTCATTAATCATCCTTATTAGACACAATAGAGACAACACCAAAGCATATTTATATAAATGTCATCTAATAAGAGAATAATACCCATATCTTTTGAGCAAGTTCTTAGACACAAATTTTAGTTTTAACAAGAAAAAAGTTGAAACCTTTATATTATTCACAAGCCAACTTTGTGTCAAAGCTGCTCAAACATATGGCAAAAGCTTGAAATGCAGATAAAGGGTACCGATAATCCATAGTAAATACATCTTTTCCAACTTTACCAAATTGTAATATCACCTTATCATGCGACGATTGTGACTGAACCGGAGCAGTTTGTTGTGGCAGCAACGGATCTGCCACTGCAACTGCCACTGCCCCGGCCACAGGAGGAGTGACATCGGCAATCAGCTGAAAGTTCTTTACAGAAGCAACCGTTACCCTTCCTTTGAAATTTAGACACCAACATTGCAACTGTTCATGCCAACGTGGCTGTTTATTCTTTAACACCAAAGGCGCATTTTTCACCTGTTCTCCATTTTGTACGGGGCCCACAATATCGGAAAAACGAGAGCTACCAAACTCACTAGAGTTATCGATTGATTTGGAGAACGACATACTTCTAAATGATTCTTCAAAAGAAGGTTGGAATAGGTTAGGGTGGTCAGGGATGGTGGTGCCTCCAGGTTCTACGGCTGTCATGGGGATTGAGTGCATCACACAGTGCATCCTGCGTGGACCCCGTGTGCCCAATACGTTTAGCTCATAAGCAATTTGGGCTATGTTGAAGCTTCCTGAAGGAACCTTTGGCGATACTTTTCGTGAAAACCGGCGGCTTGAGCTTGACCGACCAGATGAGGCCGCGTTGGCAGTGGTGTATGGCGGTTGGGAGTCGTAAATTATGAACTTTGTACCAAGAAAATTTGATCTGAAAAGTAAATAGAATTTTAAGAATACAACTTAGAAACAAACACTCTACAAAATATCATGAGGTCAACTTAAAATGGTTAAAATGGGTTCATAACCAACCTGAACCAGTAATTAAAAAAAAACTCAAACGGGCAACCAGCCCAAATAGAATATAACTGAAACAGACTGACTCATAATAAAAACTTGTTGGAAAAAAACATCAATAAACTCGCAAGTATCAGGCTCAAGTACAACTCCTATAATGACAAAACAAGCATACAAAGTAAAACTAACAAAAATGCCAATGAATAGATTACATGTGTTACTTGAGCTTTCATTTAAAGGTGGCAAAATGGATGGCTAACATGTGAAAAATGGGCGGGTCAAACAGGTAACTTTTGAGAACATCTTGTTTTGGGTTAAACCCAAATTGCTCTTAAAAATATTAGTTGTCATAAATAGATGTTGGCCATCCCGTTATAGTTGATAATTACTTTTGACAAATTTTGACCCATTAGAGGTAAAATACAACCCAAATCAACCCATTCATAAGTAGATGGAATAAAAGTGCATTGCTAGAATCGTAATTATCTACGCTACCTCACTTTTCCAACGTAGCCGCTGTTTGATCTCGATATGTTATCGGGATTCATTGATATCACATACTCTGTACAAGTACTTCTCCTATTCCTTTTGGCCGATAAAAGAAATTTTCCATTCTCGACTACCAACACTGCGATTGCAACAAATTCCCACAATTTCGTTAGTAAATTCTATATCTTTTTCCAAAAGATCAAATCACACAATGTCAGCATGCTTCAAAAAAGTTAAAGTGGGGGTAGCAATTCCGACCCATTTACTCACAAACGTTAAAAATAAAAAATAAAAACATCGTAACAATTTAACTTGGCGATTTAGCTATTTTGGAAACAATAGTATCTATGTGACCTTGATTAACACGTTAAGCATTCATAAAACCTCACATAAACATGCTTGGGGGTCGACCACAAATCTATTTGCGCCATTTACCCCGCCAGACACATATTAAAAACATCAGTTATAAAAAAAAAAAAAAAAAACAACGACTTACCGCTACTTAGACAGAGATAAAGATAATACGTTGAATTAGACGTATCTCTCTTAATAAAGCACTGCATGGTGGTATCCCGCGGCCCTGGCTGCATTGTAGTATATTCGAAATAAAATTTTGGCGCTTTAAACACTCAGAAAGCATAATATACACACATATACATATACATATACATATTACATATAAATCATGATTGTAATTCTACCTGTTTCAAAGAGATTGGAAATGTAAGCTTCCCGGATAATTCGGGAGAGCTAACAATTTCCTTGCACATTTCCCGCCACGACCGACAAACCGAAGCACATGCAACAACGTGTTTCCGCGCGGGCCACGTACTCTCGCTTGCCTCTAATCGCTTAATCACATCACTTAATAGTTCCGGAGGTAAACC
Source organism: Rutidosis leptorrhynchoides (assembly GCF_046630445.1). Classification (NCBI taxonomy): domain Eukaryota; kingdom Viridiplantae; phylum Streptophyta; class Magnoliopsida; order Asterales; family Asteraceae; genus Rutidosis; species Rutidosis leptorrhynchoides. The sequence goes on from NC_092342.1 coordinate 67,815,679, forward strand.
ATCCCAATGGCTATTAATTACCAACTCCGGGTGATCATCACCGTCCAGTTCATGAGCACCGCTATATGATTTACTTTTATAAAGACCCGAAATTCGCACTTCAAAACCGCGTCTAGATAAGCTCCCAAACCCATCTCTTAAATCACGAACTATGCTACGAAATGACATTTACTTCAATCTAAAATGCAAAGATTATAGTTGGAGTTAAAATTTTATAATGGGTATAATCAAGAACAATAAAAGCATAGAACTTTATTTTGATAGCTTAGTAACCAAGGAAAAGAGATTTAAAGTGGTATAAAGATAAAAAAGTGAAAATGATAGGAGAAGAAAAAGTGAAGATAGAAAGAAGATTCTCACATAAAGAAGCTCTTGAATGAGTTTATAAAGAATCATAAAAATCTTTACTTTAATCATTAACAACTTTTCCACCTCCTTAATTCATCGCAAAAACCGTAATTTGCAGTTTAAGTTCACAATTAACTAACTAGGTCTCATTATATGAATGATGCATACATTTTTTACATTACTACAAGGAAAGAAAGATAGTCTTCCTAAAAACAATGCTAACTTGTACGATGAACTTGTACTCCCTCCATCCCTAATTTACTGTCAAAATGTAATATATTGTTGTTTTTGTCCGGTGACAATAACATTGGGACGGAGCAAGTATAACCTGTGGTCCTGTGCCATAGAGATGTAACAGCATACATTTAATTTCTACCCATAAACAATCAAAGTGCAGTTCACGATTAACAAAAACGCCTACAAATCAGCAGTTCTAATTCGAACTAGAAAGAAAAGAGAAAAAAAAAAAAAAACAAATTATGTGTGCCTAACTTCCTATAGGGTAGAATTTTACACTGCAAAACCTAAAGTTTTCAACTTTATGATGATATATAAATTACATTCTTTAATAACCAATTTTTCATACTCACTATCCTTTAATTAAGTCCCATCACAAACTTTAAACCAAAACTACATAAATCAACTTAGACCCACAAAACTAAAACTACCTAAATCAATGATAACATAAGAACTTATTAAACTTTGATGGCAAACATGGTAATTCAAGAAATTTAATCTAACAATGAAATGTATATATTTACATTTTACATTACAGATAAATGCAAAGCCTAAAGTTTTCAACTTTATGATGATATATATATTTCATTCTTTGATAACCAATTTTTCACACTCACTATCCTTTAATTTAAGTCCTATCGCAAACTTTAAACCAAAACTACATAAATCAACTTACACCCAAAAAACTAAAAGTACCTAAATCAATGATAACATAAGAACTTACTGAACTTTGATGGCAAACATGGTAATTCAAGAAATTTCATGTAACGATGAAATGAATATTTTACATTAATGATAAATAGCAAGAATAATTTAACATTTCTTCTATATACAAATGGCAGAACAGTATACCTAGAACTTATTAAAAAATTAAAATTAAATACTCACTTGTTGTATGTAGAAATTTAGGGAAAAGTGTGATTAAACAGACAATTGTGGATGTGTAGACAATATAAATGAAATATCTTTTGTGATGAAATTGAAATTTGAAATATGGGAAACAACAAAGGAATAAATTTGGAAGAAGAAGAAACAAACACGCCTTCAAAACCAAATGATTATTTGTTTTATTTATTTCTTTTTTAGTTTTATAAAAAGAGATAAAATACTACTCATTTTTAGAGTGATGATGAAGAACAGTCACAGATCCTTGGCTTTCTCACGCGGTTTCTCGGTCTAAAAAAGTGTTTTAAAGTTGTTTATTTTAGTTGACAATATTAATATTAATATTAATATTAATATTAATTAATATTAATTAAAGAGAAAATTACTGAAATAGACAAAAATAGACGTATTAGGCGAAATCCTATTTAGGCGTAATAGGCGAAAATATACACCAATCAAATCCCGCCACGTACAATTTATTATTTCGCCTCACCTAATTTTCTTAGGCGATTTAGGCGAAACTTTTTAAATCACATTTTCTCTTATCTCGCCTCACCTTACCATTATCAAACCCGACGGTTCTTTCGCCTCAACCATATTCTCTATCAAACCCACCGTTTTTTACCCCACCACCGTACCCCACCACCGTACCCCACCAACGAATTAGGCTTGTTTGTGTGTTTGTTTGGTTATTTCGAGGCCATTCATCATCTGCCGATGCCCCCAATTTGTACAGGTGCTAATATTATGTATTTATTATGTTTGAATGTGTATTATTATGTATTAGAGACTATGTATTATCATACTAGTGTAATTGGCTACTACTAATCGTAGAAAGTAATGTTTAATTGTACTTTTGTTGTATGTTCATTTGAAAGTGTGATTTTTTGCTTATCAAGTTCTATGTTATCTTATATTTGCAGTATGCATTGAATTTGAAAGAGTATGATATTGCAAAACAATTGAGAAACAAGCTTAATGAGGTTTGATTATATAATTATGATTTTGTTTCTCTATTATTCTGTTATAAGTTGGAACATATCATTTGGCATGTTGCTTAACAAGTTGTTTGACTACGTATCAGATAATAACATATATAAACAGAAATATTAGGCCATGTATCAGCACTGTTTATTCGCATCTAAGTATGATAACGGTAAACTGGTAAATCATATAGCAATATAAGCTTTCTATGTAATGTTTTATAAGGTTGAAGCAGAAGTTATCAAGCAGATAGAAATGAAGAGGGGATCATCTTCAAAAAGTGAAGCTCAAGACATGGGTATAAGCTTGTTGCGTTGAAGTCAATTAGATGCTTGAACTTGTTGATTATATATGAAATTAATAGATAAAATTATTGATTTTTCTTGATATTTGGTGCAGGCTTTTAGCATTTCATCTTATGTGGAATGATATGCTGTTATCCAAACATCAATATTTTGAAACTTATACACGTTCAATTTAATTGTTTTCAGGTTATGCACAAGTTTGAACTAAGATTGTTGGACATGCTTAAGGATTTTGGTAGTGTACTTATGCAAATCAATGTACTTTATGCTTAGTGCTTACTTGATCTCCACATTTCAGGTACTTAACTAAACTTTTTTTTTATTTTTAAATTTTTTTTAAAGGCATCTTGTCGGTGTTGTTATTTACTGTTTTTTAGTTGTATACATATTGACGGTTGTATAATTTCCAAATATATAGGTGGTTGTTGGTGGTTATAATGGCTTAAAAAAATGAATATAGTGAGTTTATACATATAAAAAATGTTATTAACATATTTTATATCGAATTTTAGAGCTAAATTGTTGTCTTATTAAGGGAAAATACTATTACGCGGATGTACAACTAAGAGCTAAGATCAACATTGTCGGTAAAATAGCGAAGTTAATCTATGGTGATAGGTTTAGTTGTGGGAAGCTGTTTTATGAAACATGTTTCGGCTATTTCGTGTTTACGGACTGCAAATTTCGAGAACCTTCATTGATACATTTTATGATTTCTAATTTAGTTCATGTTAATCGTAAGACGGAAGAGTTAATTTTTGAGGTTGCCGGGAAAAAACTATTTTTGGCCCGGAGGAATTCATGTTAATTATTGGTTTGCAATTTGGAAAGGTTCTTAGAATTCCAGGAATTGGTGGCGGACAGTTTAGAAAACGGGTCTTCGCATTTGTGGATAAGAAACGTTACGTACTCGTGTCTGATCTTATACATGCTTTTGAACGTCATTATGATTATGCAGATGATGATGTAGTTCAAATTTGTTTGTTATTGGTTTTGGTTCATGGTTTTATTGATTCTTACGCCGAGTTTGTTGTTCTTGATGAGTTACTGAGACTAGTTGAAGATTTGAATGCGTGGAATAGTTTTCCTTGGGGTAGCTATGTTTGGCATCACTCTTTCAAACAACTGTCTCAATGTCCTAGACGTCATGTAACGTTTTATCCTGACACACGTACAAAAAATTCGGTGTACGGTCTTCAAGGCTTTATCCCAACCTTCAAGGTTCATGGTTATTTCAATATTTAGTTTAATATTATTTGTATTTGTATCATTATTGTTAATAAAACCATGTATGTGTATCATTTGGATAAATAGATATGGATTTTTGAAGTACTTCCGTTTATAAGTCGATATGCTACAAAGGACCGATGTGATCATCATCCTCGAATTCTTGATTGGAAACAAAGGGAAGAAATTGGTTGGGTACGATGTGTAGAGTTGGAAAAGATGTCTATGAAGGTATTTTTCCTTTGCAATTAAATATCATGATAACATCTACTTTTTGTAAGTAGCGATTTGTATTGATACATGTTTTTTTTATTATTATTTAATTTGTTAGAGCGAGTATAGACCGAGACCAATGGTGGCGACGCCTCTTGAAATAAAACGTGATTACTATAAGTATAGCATGTTGTTTTTAGCCGGCGAAAGTGAAGCAGAATTACTAGCTAAATTTGAACGTCACTTAAATGATATGAGAAGAAGGCCTAAAAAAACGAAATTCAGGAACATCCCGGAGCTTTTTGAGGTATGACAATTATCAACACTGACGCCTCCATTCAATCTTGATCTATTATAGTGTAGAACCGATCGTTATGTATTTTTATATAATAGTTTCTTTGGGAGAAAGCGTACCCGACTATAATGTGGCCCGACGGTGTAGTAGTAAGGTTGAAAGATGATGAAAAGGATGATTATCACGATGATGGTGCTAATATTAATGTCGACCATCAAGATTAAGATAGGAATTTGGATATTTCCGATGAAGCCTTGTCTCAACTTTTTGATGCTTTTGAAAACAATCCAACGAAATTTACCACCAACGTTGCGAAAAAAAACATTGTCTCAATTGAACAGTCTGATTTAGACCTACTAAGGGATTTACAAAATTGGGATGGTAATGATAACGATGAAGTAAGTATGTGTTTAATTCCTCGTTAAATTAAATACAAAATTAGAACATATATTACAGTTTTATGTATATATTTTTATTATAGTCACTCATTTGCGAGAATGCGGAGAAAAGATATGTTTTGGTTGAAGACACGGCACTGGAGTTTTACAATAACGAAAAATCAGAAACTATAACATTAAATGGAATAATTAAGCGTGCTGATCGTTATTGCCTTATTAAAGGCTTTCCATACCATTTAAATTTGGATTTTTGGGGAAAACTTCTCAAAATTGAGGGTAGTGGCTGGCTGAAAAATGAGGTATGTTATAAGCTTCATTTAATTATTTATTTATTATATAATTTAAGATAATTTGATTTAGTTAACAAACTTTAATTGACATGTGTTGTAGCACATTGATATATGGTCGATGATTGTTGCTTTATCACCCACTAAGGATCCAAGGTGCGGCATCCTTCCAGTCCTATTTCATACGATATTAGAGGACTGTCCAAAGATATATTAATTGGCAAACGGCACAAGGGGCTCTTGTCCTCCTTGGTGAACTCTCGATAGGGTTAGTATTATGTTACTAATTTAGATATTCATGGATAAATCAAGTGATCTTATATACGTTTGTTTTTCAGGTTCTTATCCCATTGAATCAGGGTAATAAGCATTGGTTACTGGCAGAATTAGATTTGCGTACTTGGGTTGTTAAAATTTTTGATAGTATGTTCAAGCATTGTGGCGGAAATGGGCAAATGTCGGAGTTTGTAACTCATATTGGAGGTCAATTATTGAGCTTAATGCCTATATTTTTAGACAAGCTTGATTATTGGAGAAGAGCAAAAGTTGAGAGAATAAAAAATTTACAAGTAACCATTGAAGTAGCAACCGATGTTCCTCAATAGATTGATGGTAGTAGTTGTGGAATTTATGTATGTCATTTTTTGGAAATGTTAGCACACGGTTGCTCGGTCCGATTAAATTGTGATTCCAACGAGTTTGAACAATCGTACCGTGTGATGCCCCGTACAAAACTATCGTGTACGAATTATCAACAACAGGATCATTACAAGGTCAAACACTATATGCTATTTCAAAATACGTTTGCATTCATGATAAAAGCTGACGTCATAACCAACGCCAAATGTTTTACAACCAAAGTATGCTTCAATGAACAGAAGCAAATATAATAGTACGTGACCCTTAGGTCGTTACAAATCATAGTTTCAAAAGTAAATAAGTTTGAATGCAAGATAAACAGTTCATGCGGTGATAACTCTAGAGCAGCGGGTGTCTATAGCAAGACTAGTACACAGCGGAAGCAACCTTAAGCACCTGAGAAAAACATGCTTAAAAACGTCAACACAAAGGTTAGTGAGCTATAGTTTAAGTATAACAGTATGTAAGGTAGGCCACGAGATTTCAGTGCTACAAAGAGCGTTTCAAAACAGTATGATAAAGTATATGTTAACCGTGGGCACTTGGTAACTAACTTAACGTTTATACCCCCTGAAAGTACACTTGGCAAGTGCGTATGTATACGAAGTATTAAACACTCGTTAAATGCTAGCGCGACTAGCCCGAGTGGGGATGTCAAACCCTATGGATCCATATCTAAGATTCGCGTTCACCGGTTCAAAAACCAATGACTAAACGTTACCGAGCTAAAGGGAATGTTTATGCCGTTGTATAACCCACACATATATAAGTTTAAGTACTCGTGCCTAGTATGTAAAACATAAAATCCGCATGTATTCTCTGTTCCCAAAATAAGTTAAAGTAAAAAGGGAATTCTATATCTCACAATGATAAAGTAGCGGTAAAGTCGGGTCGGGAAATGAGCAGGTACGTAGGTCCGGAAAGTCCTCAACCTATGTCAAATAGTACTAAGTCAGCAAATCGCTCTAATAGGTTTAAAAGTATGTAAATTAGGTCTTAAAGGTCATCATCATTCATCATTAAACAAAAGGTGTAAAGTAAGTTTTGTTCATGAAAAGAGTTTAAAACAAAGGCTGAGTTTGGTCAGTCACCGCGGCCTCTATACCTACTGAAATAAGGTGAGACCAGTGGCCATGGATCCGTATATGAGTCCTTTAGTTGTGGTAAAATTTACAGAAGAAAACTCGTCTTATTTTGACTGTGGCGACGGTCTAAGTGCGAGTAAGTCAGAATTTTCAGCACAACGTTAAATGGACATAGTGACGATCGGAGGGCCATAAATCCTAAATCGTAACTCGGATTAAGATGAGTCATATATGAAAAGTTATCTACTCAAACAGAGCTATCTGAAAATAATAATTACAGTAGCACAGGTCGTACGGGTCAGACACAGAAACAGTAAAACAGTAGGGTCAGTAGGTTCCAGTGGTTCTTGGTGCTCGATGCTTATCATGGTTCTCATCCTTGATGCATATAGCTTCAAGTGTACAACTCTTTGATGTGTTTGCATCATTTTCACCAAGGTTTGACCATCATAACCCAAGTGTAAGTTTAAGACATGAAGCACAACTCACTTAAGTGTTGCAAGTGTTTTGATGAACCAAAGTTACATCAAAGTCTTAGATTCAACACATACATGAACTATAAAAGTAATATTAACCAAGTTTTGACTATTATGACACAAGTGTAAGTCTAAGACATGTAGCACAACTCACTTAAGAGTTGTATGAAGTTTGATGAACCAAAGTTACATCAAGGTCTTAGATCTAACACATACATGAACTTTAAAACTAATAATAAGTTACAAACTTGAAAGTGAACTTATGAAATCAAGATCTTAAGTTGTAGAACATAGTTCTTAGTTAGATCTTGAAGATCCTAGACCCAAAAGTCTAGATCTAACATAAGTGTACAAAGTTATAGTTAAAGAAAGCTTACTTACATGTTCTTGAACTTTCAAAGGTAATTTTAGTTCAATATTAATGAGATCAAAGTTAACTAGTAACACTTGACCAATCTTAACCAACAAACATAAATTTAAAGTGCATAATATAAAGAAACAAGCTAGGTAAACAAGTAACTAGTTCATGGGTTATTCATACTTTAAAGATTCAAACCAAAGTTTGATCTTTAAGAATGTAAACTTTAAGTTTACAAACATGACTTACAAGTAATGATTCTACAACCATGAACTTAAAATCTTTTGAAACAACATATGTAGAACATAAACTAGAAAGTTTATGTTCTTGTGTGTTCTTGTAAATACAAGATAAAATGAAGAATCAAACTAAAGAGTTGATTCTTGAAACTAGTAAGTAACAAACAACAATGAATAAGTAAGTAAGTAGACATTAACAAAGAACAAGTAACAACAAGTAAATGATGATGATTAAAGGGGTGTTTGGTATCGGTTTGGTCAAAGAAAAGAAGGGAGGAAGAAGCTTGTTACTTACAAGAATTAGAGAGAATAAAGAGAGAAAATAAGATGCAAGTAAAAGTGTGTGTGAGGAATGAGGATGCAAGTGAACAAGTAATGAGAAAAATGAAACAAAAACCTCCCCTTTGACACCTTGTGGCCGACGGTTTGCTTCTCCAAGGGGGGAGGGATTAGTCCACTAGGTTCTAACATGTAAAGGCTTAAAAAAGTTGGTTAATGGGGGTGTTTGCATGGGAAGAACAAGTAACAAGATTCTTAACAAAGTTAACTCATCTAGTTCCATATAAAAGTGATACTTACATGTGGTGATGGGCTAACTAGTCCACTTAAGGGTGTAAGGTGGGCTTATAAGCCCATGTTCAATCATAAAGCCCAAGTATGTATTAATTAACAAATTAATTCAAGTAAAAGTCCATTAACACTAATAAAGGCCCAAGTAATTAACTAGTAACCTTAGTTAATTAAAATGATTAATAAAATCAATCATGAATGTAAATAATATTCTAAAAATGTTATTCGTGAAAGTTTCGTGTGTCACAAAGACGTTTCGGGCATTTAAAAGTCAAGTACGGTTAATCATGGCAACAAGTAAATGTAATAACATACATTCGTTTAATCATGAGTATTAATAATAATAATTATTAATTAATCTTGGAAAAACCAGGGTCGTTACATACCGGCATTATTTGACCGAAACTATTTATTCTAATCATTGCAAGTAAAGTGTGTGTGTGTTTACTCTTATGTTTAACTTTTGCACATTGATGTCGGAAACAATAACTCAAAGATATTGCAATTTATGATATAAATTATTGTTTTGGAAACAATAACTCAAAGATATTGCAATTTATGATGGGATAAATAACATACTAATCAAATTTCAACCTTCTTAAACATCCTGTTGAAGGAGCACTTGAGTTTCTTAGCCCTTCCATGTATGCGTTTCTTGAAGCGTCATAAAGTGGGCTGACTTTAGTATGAGACACATAAACCTCAATTTGTCTTACATTTTCTTCTATAAGCAAAATCATTTCTAGGGTTCCATTGATCTTGTCCACCATGGGTTTTAGACCAACAGTTAATTCGTCTGTTGGATTCTTAAAATAAAAAATCTAGTGGAATTCTCAGCATATCCTAAACCTTCATATATCATATTGAGTTGATCCATACAAAATGTTTCTACATTCAAGTAGTCTACGTAGGTAACCACTCCATCTTCAAAAGTTCGTGTTGGCAATTACGTGAATGATCCATAGTGGTGAAGTTTGATTGAGAAATATGTTGGATTTTCACCTACAATCACGTTACGATTCATATATGTAACTAATAAAGTATAGACCAAACAATGATTTAAGAAAAATTATAAAGAAACTTTACTTACGATAGTCGTGTTCATGAAACTTTGGTTCACCAGGTGATCTAAACACATGCTCATAAACCATGTTTCGCATTTGTCATATACTGCGGGGACCAACATTTGATCTAGGTTATTTATATAGATATTTTTTAGATTTTGCTTCAGTATTAAATAGTACTATAATTTGGCAAAGTTGTTGAGTTGTCAATATCAGTTTGTACAAAAAATTCGCTTAAAAGTTGAGTTGTCAAATCAGTTTGTACCAAAATATCGCTTAAAAGTTGAGTTGTCAATATCAGTTTGTACCAAAAATTCGCTTAAAATTTGAGTTGTCAAATCAGTTTGTACCAAAATTTCACTAAAAAGATGAGTCGTCAATATCAGTTTGTACCAAAAATTTGCTTAAAGTTGAGTTGTCAACGGTGAGCTTTCCGATAACCGCCAGTATTCGCTTAAAAAACCTCCTAAATTACTTCAATATATAACATCCTAAATTACTTTATTAAAACAAATACATAATCTAATCAGAATGATAGGATTAGCGTTCAGGTGAATCATATTCAGGTGAATCATATTTTAAAAGATACAACTTAAGTGTATCGTCAGCCATTAACTTCGCCTTTTCTATTTAGTTTTGTGTGTAGTATATATATTGTGAAAAAATTACCTCCACCGGATATGGGTGGGGTATTTTTAAATTCTTTTTCATTATTATTTCATTTTTATTGATTTTAATTGATTTTGTTTAATTACTTTATATTATTATTTTGTAAATTATAAAAAAACAAATAAATATAATAAAAAACACTAAAATTAAAATTAAAATAATACGATTACATTTAATAAAAAAAAGTCCTAAATTACTTTATTTAAAATTCCTAAAAAATAAAAATACATTAATTTAAAAAGTCCTAAATTACTTTATTTAAAAGTTCTAAATACAAGTTTAATATTTTCCGTCGAATGAGTCCCGACTCACGTAACCTGACTCAAGGCTACTTGAATCGGAGTGCGCCTGATTGTAACTTGATTGGCCCATGTTTACATGATACAACTCAATTCGACAAGGTCGTGCCTTGGCTCGCTCTTTTTGCGCATCCCATTGCTCATCCGTAAACAGAAACATCAACACTTTATGCTCTTCGTCGAAATAAACAATTTGCGTATATACGTATGGTGTTTCTTTTTGGATGAACTCTTTCAACTTGGACCAATTAGAAACATCAGAAATGTCAACATCTTCAAAAGATTTTTTTTCCCCGCCAACGTATGACTTCCAGTCATACTCAGCTCTACCCCCGTAATGTACATCAATGGAAACTTTGTTCGAATTCATGGTTTGTGTTTAATAGAATGTATGTGTTTTTAAAAGGTATATGGATGGTTTGTGTTTGATAAAATGTGTGTGTGTGTGTGTGTGTGTGTATATATATATATATATATATATATATATATATATATATATATATATATATATATATATATATATGCAAAATATTCACAAATCCGTTGCAAATTAATTCCATATATCCGTTGCAAGTTGAGCTGTCATTATATGTTCATATCAAAAATTCGCTTAAAAGTTGAGTTGTCAAATCAGTTTGTACCAAAAATTCGCTTAAAATTTGAGTTGTCAAATCAGTTTGTACCAAAAATCCGCTTAAAAGTTGAGTTGTCAAATCAGTTTATACCAAAAATTCGCTTAAAAATTGAGTGGTCAATATCAGTTTGTACCAAAAACTCGCTGAAAAGTTGAGTTGTCAAATTAGTTTATACCAAAAATTCGCTTAAAAGTTGAGTTTTCAATATCCGTTTGTACCAAATTTCGCATAAAAGTTGAGTTGCCAAATCAGTTTGTACCAAAAATTCGCTTAAAAGTTGAGTTGTCATATCAATTTGTATCAAAAATTCGCTTAAAGTTGAGTTGTCAATATCAATTGTACGACGCTTTAAAGATGAGAAGTATTGTCAAAATATACGTTATATATATATATATATATATATATATATATATATATATATATATATATATATATATATATATATATATATATATATATATATATATATATATATATATCAATGTTTCAAGGATACAAACATCCACACCACAAATATTTTTCTTATAATTATTAATTCTTAAGTTTTGTAATTACAAATGTATCATTCTGATGTTAATGCGAGGGGAATCGTAACTGGATGTTGTCAAATGGCATATCCACTCCGGCCAATACATCGTCAAGAGTACCGAATGTTTGAATTTCTCGGCATTGATAGTCTTTAAAAGACAACTTTGCTGTTTTTTCTGAACGTGTTCGAGAGTTTTATAATCGTTTTGAATATAGACGTCAGGCAACCGTTGAAACGGTACGTTTCATGCTTAGTGGCCAAGATTATGTATGGGAGCCGGGAAAAATAAAAAATGCATTCGGTCTCCCAACCAATGGTATCAAATTTTACTCTAACACATTTGATATTAAAAATGATGATGTTTCTAAAGATTTTACAGGTGTAGACATAAACGACGTTATATAAAGTGTCGTTACAGATTTGCATGTTCAGGGCTGTAAAAATGCTTCAGAGATTATAGTTCATCAACTCAAGGACCGTGCCAGGAAAATTTATAGAGTTGTTCGGAGCAACATAACTTGTCGAGGACCTGCGACCAATGATGATGATGTGCTAGTTTTGGAGGTACTTATGATTTTTTGATCATGAATGGTACACATTTTGATGTTGGAAACATCATTCTTAACCGGATGCAAGATGCTATAGAAATGCCTTTTTATCCTTTACCTTTTGGAATGTTGCTTACAAAACTATATAATTATCTCAACCTACCGGAACATGGTGAATCTCGTACCGTACCTAGGGCAAGTGTAATGTGGTAACTGGTCAAATAATGTTATGCTTGTACAGGTATTCTACCAAGATAGTGCTTCTACTTCTCGGGAGTGTCGTTGAAGGTCTTCATAAATTAGAAGAAAACACTGAAGTAGTTGACTCGAAAATGGTGTTATACTTTCTACGTTTTTAAGATTAAAATAATATTCCGTTTATAACGGTCTTTAGGATTTATTTGTAACCATTTTTATTAATGCAAGTTTATCGTACTATTTGAATTTCTATTAATGTCTTCAATTAGGGCATACATCACGTTTGATATATTTTGTATTTGTTTTGTATACTTTAAAGTTTTTGTTTACACCTTCGTAATGCTTCAAGTTAAATTAAATAAAAACACACTAAAAATAAGCGATTACAATTTAAAAACTTCGTAAATTACATTATTAAAAGTTCCTAAAAACATCCAACATTACTTAAATAAAAAACATCCTAATACTTTATTAAAACAAATACATAACCTAATCAGAATAATAGGAATCAGGATCTGCAGGTCCGGAACGAAACCAGTAATCACGTTCAGGTGATTCATATTTTAAAAGATACAACCTAAGTGTATCATCGGACATTAACTTCGCCATTTCTTTTAGCTCGTCAAATTTTTCAACTGAACATAGATACTTTAATTTTCCCTCTTCTTCGTCAAAATAGGTAATGTGTGAATACCTGTCCGGTATTTCTTTTTCGATTATGTCGTGCAAGTATGATAAAAAGAAGATTGAAGACTTGTACAACTTAAAAGACATTTTGTCTCCGTCAACGTATGACTTCCACTCATTCGTAATGTCACCACCATAATGGATATCAAACGAAATCAAACTACCAAAATCTACTTCTGAGTTGTTAACATCTTGAAGATTTTGAGAGGATTTTGAACTTGATCCGGCCATATTTATCTTTGTGTTTGTAGTATAAAATGATGATATGTTGGTTTTGCTATGTATGTTTGTGTGTAGTATATATATTGTCAAAATGTACGTTAACTTAATTATACCAAAATTTTGCTAAAAAGTGGAGTTGTCAACTGAATTGTACCAAACTTACGCTTAAAAGTTGAGTTGTCAAACTAAAGTTGTACCAAAATTTCGCTAAAAAGTGGAGTTGTCAACTCAATTGTACCAAACTTACGCTTAAAAGTTGAGTTGTCAAACTAAAGTTGTACACTCAATTGTACCAAACTTACGCTTAAAAGTTGAGTTATCAAACTAAAGTTGTACCAAAATTTCGATAAAAAGTGGAGTTGTCAACTCAATTGTACCTAAATTACGCTTAGAAGTTGAGTTGTCAAACTAAAGTTGTACCAAAATTTTGCTAAAAAGTGGAGTTGTCAACTCATATTATACGAATAATCCCCTTAAAAGTGTACTTTTCAACTCAATTGTACGAAAGTTCGAGTCTGAGAACGTTTTGACCGTTGCTGAACATTTTAAACTTTTAAAGGGATACATATCCATGTGTCACGACCCTACTTTTTCCGTTATCTTTTATCGTTAATTATTTAACGACCGTTAACTGTTAATTGTGCTACGTCATTTCTATGGCCTATTATTATATTAATAATAATATATTAATTATTAAGTGTTATGTGAATATTTGTATTCGTATTTTAAATTATACGTTTCTACGTGTCGCGGATTTCTATCCGGCGAATCTTTTCGGTTTTTAAACCAACGGTCGCGTTTTTAGGATATTTAAATCCTAATTATTTTAAATATGATATTTTAAGATCATATTATTATATAGGGTATTTATATTTATTTTTCGTCGCGCGTTTGTTATCTTTCTGGATTTTTAATTGCGTAAGTGCGTTTTCGCGTTTCGGGACTCGTTCGGGCTTTCGGGCCATCAGGAAATAATCTTTTAGCAAGTTGTCCCACCATGGGGCCCACCCCATCCATATTCGGCCGAATGGGGGGAGGGAGGGAGTATTACTCCCTTGATTTCTATTTTTGATGTTTTATTTTTCCATTCCACAAAATCCCTTAACCTAATATTATTTTTGGTGCTCTCTCCTCTCTCCCTCTTCTCTTTTCCATCGCCAACCATCACCATATCATCATCATCATCAACCAAAAATATTGCTTGGATCAAGGATCAATTAACACCAACGCATTCCTCGTTCCGTTCTCTACGCGATCATACCAATTGTTTCTTGATTAGGGTATAAACCCTAACCCTAGAACTTTTAATTTTTATTTATTTTTCTGTATTTTATGTTTATATTATTAGTATGATGATTATTAGTTGTTGTAATGTTGATTGCATGCGTAGAATTGCTCGATTGCATATTTTTCGGTTTGATAAAATTGGGACAGCAGCTTTTTTGTGTGTTTCTGATATTGTAATTGATGTTTATCATAAAATAAAGTATCTAGATGAGTTTCTCTCATCAATACATTAATTTTAGACTCCAGATTCATGTCGTTTCGATTCCCGGAACCCTAATTATGATCAAAATGGTATTTTGTTAAGATTGAAATGTGATTTTGGTATGAACCAGGTTTGGTCCGACTTTGTGACCATATTTTGTGACTTTTGGGTGTGTTAGTATGTTAGGACTAATGGTGGGGCGAACTTTCATGTTCGGGTCATCTCAATCCGAGCCACGAATCACCCGTTACGTCTAAAACACGTTTTTGATTGAATTGAAGTTCCAAGTAGTGTATTGGCTGTATATCACAACTTGTGGGCTGTTCATGGCGTGTTCTTGAGTATACCAAAGTGTCGGGTGGTTTGATTAGGCGGAGATATATGTAAGGCTCGCCGAAAACCGACACCCGGGGCTCAGGATACGACCCGATGAACTTTTGATTTAAAACTTATGATTAATTATTAAACTTATGATATAATTAATGGATTTCAATATCATTTAATTAATTATGATAAAAAAAGTAATTATTATTATTTAAGACTTATGATATATATTTATTATATCATTTAATTAATATTTATGATTTAATTAACATTTTAATTAAACATATGATTAATAATACTTCATTATTAATAGAAAATACTTATGATAAGTATTAAACTTGTATCATGGGATTATTGTAATAAGACTTATAATAAGGATTAATTAATTATTTAATTATTATAAGGCTTAATTATTATTTAATTATAATTTAATTATTAAATACTTATGATTTAATAATTATAATTAGAAACTTATGATATGATTAATAATTGATTATTAATTAATAATACTTATGATATGATTTAAAATTTATTATTAATTAATAATACTTACATTATGACTAATATTTAATTAATTAATTAAATACTTATGTTATATAAATTATATCATTTAAATTTATATTAACTTTAATAATTCATTTTAATTTAATTAAACTTATGTTATGACATAATTAGACATATTTAACTTTAATAAACGTTATAACTTACATTATTATTGTAACTTATACTTTTAAAATTTACGTTGACCATGTTTGACCAAGGTTGACTTTTGAGTTGACTTTCGGTTGACTTTGACTTTCGGTTGACTTTTGTTGACTTTCTAATTAAGGAAACTTTCCTAAAATAGCAACTTTCTAAATTTGGACACTTTCCAAAAATAGAAACTTTCCAAAAATAGAAACTTTCCAAAAATGGAAACCTGCTAAAAATAGAAACTTTCTAAAAATAGAAAGTGTGTGTCCGTAAGCTGTTCCGATCAAACCGATGCATATTGAGTAATATTCTATGACTACTTGCAACATGTACAATAGCTATGATACTAAGACTTGACCTAAGTTAGTTATTTATATCGACCTGCTTTATTTATAGGTCGGCGTTGTGATCATTCCTGATCACTGTACTACATTTGCTGTTCGCTTAATTGTGTTGGTTACTTTATTACTATTAAGGTGAGTTATAGTCCCGTTTTTCATACTTTTCAAAGTATATTTTTGGGATGTGATTACATGCATTTTATTTCACGTTTAGACACAAGTGACAATTAAATTTAAATTATTCATTGTGAGTTGGACAAAAATATTCCCTAGTCTGGTAACTATAATCATTGGTTTCTACCGGTGAACGCGAATCCTACGGATAGATCTATCGGTTTTGACAACCCCATTTCGAGCTAGTCGCGCAAGCAATTTATAATCGAAATGTTTAGTACTTCGTATTTTGTTGTAGATACACTGTCCAGTGTATATTTTTATTGTGTTTGGCAAGGGTAAATAAAGGGTTAAGTGGTTACCAGGTGGCTCATTGATAATGGAATAATGTTTAATGTTTTCTAACATTTTTAAATCTTGTGGTCTAAAGTTTATTAAATTATTTAAACCTATAATTCACTCAACCTTTGTGTTGATAGTTTACTCGCATGTTTTCACAGGTACTTGAGTTTATGTGATGCTTCCGCTGTGTTTAGAAGAGTCTGCATGCAATTAGGCTGATTTTTATGAAACAATTTATGAAACTTTGGCTTACATTCGGTTTTTGAATAATTATTACTTGTGGGTTGTTGACAATGTTTTGTGTCAACTTTGGATTATTAATATGTTGGGTTACTTTTAAACTACATATTTTGGTATGCTTTCCTTTTTGGGAAACTTTTGAAATAAAAGAATGCAACGTCGTTTGTTAAATTCATTTAAGTTCGATCAAGCTATGGGACCAAGTGACGGAGCCGTTAAGTGTTTTGACGGGGCCATCACAGTTGGTATCAGAGCTCTGGTTGTAGGGAACTAGGCAGTCTTAATGTGGTCAACCCATGGATCTTAGGGTGCATTAGAGTCTAGTCTACAGCCCGACCCTTTTGCTATAGCATTATTATGCATTTCATTTCGTATGAGTTATATCATTAGCATTTATATCTTTTGGTATGTGGTTTGCGGTTTTGCTGTTTGCAGATGTCGACTTTGAGCGATAACTCCGTTGCTGCTCCTGCTCTTCCAGCTGCTGCCAGACGCCGTGCTGGTCAACCAGAGATCGATGATCCTGTTCACTACTACTTTTCCACCCTTACTCATATGAACAGGGCTTACAATGAAGTGATGCGTATTAATGCTCTTAGTGATTGTATGCGTACTTTGCCACACAACGAGATGATGGACCAGATTTGAGCTAGTATGGATTCGTTTGTTAGCTTCAAGAACAATGTTGGGTTCGAGACTCATAAGCGTAACCGTGAAGTTGACGCTAGGTGATAAGGCTAAAAAGGAACATATATTTCATAGCAATATCCCTCCTAAATAATAGGTTTTCATTTGTAATTGTATTATATTTTCATTGTAATTGTTTAAATAAATAAGTGCGAAGACAAAAGGCAAAAACGAAGATTTGAAGACACAAAGGTCCAAAAAGTTCAAAAGTACAAAATACAATTAAAAAGGTTCAAATTATTGATGAAGAACGTCTAAAAATGACAAGAGTACAAGTTACAAAACGCAAAGTACAAGATATTAAATTGTACGCAAGGACGTTCGAAAATCCGGAACCGGGACATGAGTCAACTATCAACGCCCGACGCAATGGACCAAAAATTACAAGTCTACTATGCACAAGAATATAATATAATATATAAATAATTATATTAATTATTTATATTTTATATTTATATATTTATTATGTCGACAAGCTAGGAGCCAGAAGTTTGTGAGCTGGATTTTCAAACTCCACGACTCGCGGAGTTTGAAGGCCAAAAACTCCACGACTCGCGGAGCAGCCAGATTCCAAAATGCCTATAAAAGGCCACGAGCTTCTGCAGTTTTAAAGATATATAAAAAATAATAATAATAATACTCTGTAATAAAAAAATAAATAAATAAATATATATAATATATATAGTATAGGGTAGTTTTATATTAGATTAATTCGGGTTATGTAAAGGTTATTTTACGGGTTTTAAAGTCGGAGCTATGTCCGTGTAACACTACGCGATAAATAATCAATGTAAGCTATGTTCTCCTTTTTAAATTAATGTCTCGTACTTAAGTTATTATTATGCTTATTTGAGCCAAAGTAATCATGATGTTGGACTAAATATTAAAGACGGGGTAATTGGGCTTTGTACCATAATTGGGGTTTGGACAAAAGAACGACACTTGTGGAAATTAGACTATGGGCTATTAATGGGCTTTATATTTGTTTAACTAAATGATAGTTTGTTAATTTTAATATAAAGATTTACAATTAGACGTACCTATAAATAACCACATACACTCGATCGGACACGATGGGCGGGATATTTATATGTACGAATAATCGTTCATTTAACCGGATACGGGAATGGATTAATAGTCTATGGAATTATTAAAACAGGGGTGAAATTATGTACAAAGACACTTGGCATAATTGATAACAAAGTATTAAAACCTTGGGTTACACGCAGTCGATAACCTGGTGTAATTATTAAACAAAGTATTAAAACCTTGTTACAGTTTAAGTCCCCAATTAGTTGGAATATTTGACTTCGGGTATAAGGATAATTTGACGAGGACACTCGCACTTTAAATTTATGACCGATGGACTGTTATGGACAAAAACCAGACGGACATATTAAATAATCCAGGACAAAGGACAATTAACCCATGGGCATAAAACTAAAATCAACACGTCAAACATCATGATTACGGAAGTTTAAATAAGCATAATATATTTTATTTCATTTTTCCTCGTACTTTTATTTATTGTCATTTTAATTATTGTTATTTATTTTATATTGTTAGTTAAATATCGTCATTTACTTTACGCTTCGCTTAAAATATAAAATCGACAAACCGGTCATTAAACGGTAAAACCCCCTTTTATATATTATTAATATAATATATTTTGTACGAATATAATTGTTTAAAATATAGTATGAAATAAGCCAGCTCCCTGTGGAACGAACCGGACTTACTAAAAACTATACTACTCTACGATTAGGTACACTGCCTATAGTGTTGTAGCAAGGTTTAGGTATATCCCATTTGTAAATAAATAATTAAAACTTGTGTAATTTGTAACGTATTTCGTAGTAAAATATAGTACTATCACGTACCCCCACGCTACCACATCAAGTTTTTGGCGCCGCTGCCGGGGAACCGACGAAACGCTATATTTTTAATTTATTTTTGTATAAATATATTTATATATCATTTTAGAAAAGCAATATAAAAAAAAAAAAAACGTTTTTCAAACTCCACGACTCGCGGAGTTTGCAGGCTTAAAACTCCACGACTCGCGGAGCCACCCTGACCAGCCTGACCAGAAACCCTATTTCGCATTAATTACGGAATATTATTAATTATTATTATTTATAAACCCTATTTAATTTATTATTATTAATATTTAGTTTTAGTTTTTAAATTAATTTGTATTTTGTATTATAATTAGTTTTATTATATATAAAAATTAATACTTTTATAAAATAAATATAAAAATAATATTTTTATAAAAATAAGTAATTTTATCACTTTTTATTTTTAAATTTGTATCCTTTTATTTAGTGTAATTTTAATATTTTGTATATTTTTCTTTCGCAATTAGTTTTAAAATTAGTTTTTCCGTAGTTATTTTATATGTATAGATTCTTAGGCTTTGCCGTAAAATCCCTTAAGTGCTTTTTCTTTAGATTAAGATTTAGGCGCTTTGGAATTTTGCGACGCTGTTTTTCGCTTTAGTTTTAAATAGATTTTAGTGCCTTTAAGTAATTGCCGTTTTCTGAATAAAATTGCATTTACCTTTAGACCTTTAGGCGCAACTTTTTAGATATAATTTTTAGACTTTTAAGTTTTGACATTTTTCTTTCTTATTTTTATTTTTCGACGTTTTTCGACGCGCACTCTTTTTCTTTCTTATTTCTCGACGCTTTAGTTTTTAGGACTTAGAAATTTTCTCTATTTCTTATCTAATATCTCAAACGGAAAGAAAAATTATTTAAGTGGTTAAATTAATGGACGTTGACAATTTTCTGCTTCGTAGTAATAGTTGGATTTGTTAGTGGCTGAGTTGTGAGCTTCCGATTTAAAGGGTTCTGGCTCCCTGCTGCATCTTTTGGCTATTCGAAACGTGGGCAAAAGCAGAAAAGTCTATTAATTGGACAACTTATATAAGTTTTTCTATTTTTATAACTAACAGGATAATTAGTAAATGCACCACATTGTAGCTAAAATTTGGCCATCGCAATAAAATGAAAATTTTTGAAAACAAGGCTATGGAAACTCTTTTTGATATCCAAAATCAATTAAATCAATACTCTCAAACGGGTGTTGATGAAAATTCGTTCGGTCAATCTTGGATCACGAATGACGAAACAATAACTGGTTGTGAAATCTGTGGAGATTATCACTCAACATGGGAATGTTATTATTACATTCCTATGGAAAATTACGCACACACGGAACCTGAATGGAATGATTATGAAGAATACAATTCAAATTGGGATTATTCCCAAGAATATTTCCAAACTCAACAACCAGTAGACGAGGAAAATTACGTGTCTGAAAATTTATTAGACAATATGAAAATCAAACTCGAAGAACTCAATGCTCAAAATGAACAGATGAGAGAGTTTGTAAACCGGCAAGCTGAAACTCTATCAGACTACACACCTGTTGATCTGAGGAGTCGTGTGCAAGAAAATCTCATATCATTGAATTTTGATGAATTCGAGAGCTCCGAAATTACCAACTATCCCGATGATACTTTTTATTCAGTCTTACCAATTTCACAACATATCGACACATTAGCCTCTACCGACGAAATCATCGATCCATCAATGGATAAAGAAGAAGTAAGGGTGACAAATTGGTACTCTTGGGAATACGATAACGTTGAAAAATTTACCCCCGAGGCCAAACCGAACTTCACCATACCACAACCTTCCAACCCAATATTCTCAATAGACGAGTCATCCACCGGAAATGAACTACGAGCTGTAATAGATAATGACACCTCGAATTTCACCCAATTGGGTAATAGAGGTGAAAACTTTGATCCTGAGAATAAAAGGAAGGAAATATTAGGAATGGTCCACCCTATAGAAATAAGTATGTCGGTGTATATCGATCCATTTGACCAAGAACCAGAAAAGAGACATATCCATTTACTAAAAGCTACACTTAAAAAAGAATTAAATAGTGACGATCGGGTGGTTCTAAACTTTAAATCCAATGATATATTATACACCACCCGAGATGTAAATAACTGGCTCACTATTCTAATTCGTGGAACTTATTCTACCGATTTCACATGTCGTCAGCTAAGTGTGGGGAAGTCTAACCCCACTTAACGTTAAATTAGGGGTTCGGGTTAGTGCATAACTCGTTAATAAAAATGCATGATTAGGGTAAAAGATGCTTTTTCAAATATTAGTAAACAGTTCAGAAAAGCAGCCGTTTTTGAAAAAAAAAAGCATGTGTGATAAAACAAGAAGGAATGAACGATGAGGCGCGACATCTATCATTCGACGAGCTTTGTAATTACAAACTGGGTATTTTCAATCATTTTTCTACACTAATCACCCTCATGAATTTATAATTAGAGTCTGATTTCATGCAAATGAGGGCATTGCATGATCTCAAGTGTGGGGAAGGGTTATAAATTCTCTCGGGTTTATACTTGGTTTATTTGCCAAATTTTATGAAAATTTGAAAAATTTTCAACTAAATGAATTTAAAATCATGTTTATATATATTTATGAACGGTGAAAACTAGGTGTTAATACCGAAATTATCGTTACCTCGGAAAGGATATAAATTGAGAAACACCCTAAAACGCTTGAATTCATTTAAAATGGAATAAAGGAAAATAAAAAGGCAAAGAAAGAAACTAAGTGTGGGGAGAATGTACCTAGTTATTCAATTAAAAACTATCTAGCACATGTTTCTGTAAAGTTTATTGCAGATGCTTTTGTTTTGGACTAAATTAACTATTTTACCCAATGAAAAAAAATAAAAGATGGATCTACACGATGAATCAATTCCATCATTAAAAGGAAGTAAAGTCTTCCGAAAAAGACACGCGCTTCTTGATTTAGGTCAAGAAGTTGTCATCCAGACCAGCTGTAGGTTGACGAAAAATCTAGAAAAGTCATCACTAAAATCAGCAGGAAATCCACGGACCTCAGCATCAAACAGGGTCGCCAAGTGGTCAGATTTATCCTAACCATGAGAAGGATTTATCTCGTACAATGGGGGGGCACCGTGCAAATTAGCTTGATAAGACTAATGAATCAGATCCCCAGAAAGGATAATCTCCTTAAAGATTAAAAATCAGCTTTTAAGACTGATATTACTCAATCCTTGAGATTGACCTTAAAGATTGAGAATTCAAACTCATGGAATTCAATGATATCTAAACTCGAGCTTGAACGAGAAAATATTTTGATCAAAATTAAAACCGATTTGTTTTCTGAAAACCTATTTTCAATGCGTTCATTACCATTGAACATAAAATCCTAGGAATTCACCTGGAATTCATTAGGTCACCTGAACCAAATCGGGTGTCAACTGTAAGAACGGTGGTTGCATAGCATGGTCAAAGACAGGACCTTGTGCCAGACCGAAAAATCATATGATGATCTTTACTATTGCTCTTACAAAGGATAGTACTAGCATCCGACACGTTTATAGACCATAATCAAAAGCATGTCACGGGACATTGCCTTAACAGTTGCTTGTTCATCGCTTTCCTTTACAACCGGACGGTAGTTTACCGAAAGGTAATATACAGAGCAAGTATACTGGACGTGTTGCTTTTCCAATACAAGGTTAGCAAGTGGGTAACACAAAACCACAAGTGTTGAGCTAAAATTTTCAAATCTGAAACCCACACAACCCACAAAAAAATATTTTGCAAACACCGGTGAAGGGTTATTCCGGAAAACTTATCTAGGGTAAAAGCTAGATTGAATTTTCAAAAGATCAAATGTTTTCATAAAGATCCAATTTCCTTAAGGATCTAAATTTTCATAGTCATGTGGGACTGTAAACCGTCTTTCAAATGTGCACTTTGCTTTGGAAACCGAAAGTAAATCGGCTATTTGATTGCAAGTGTCGTTGACCTAAACCCGAGGCAACTGTGGATGACACACCCACCTTTAACCATGGTTCTATCGTTACTATCATTGTTTATACCACCATATCAAAATCACTGATGTACAAAGTGTGATGAATAAAAAAGTGATTCATGTATGTTTTTATTTCAAGTTCTGAATTGCTTGAGGACAAGCAACGCTCAAGTGTGGGGATATTTGATAAGGCTAAAAAGGAACATATATTTCATAGCAATATCCCTCCTAAATAATAGGTTTTCATTTGTAATTGTATTATATTTTCATTGTAATTGTTTATATAAATAAGTGCGAAGACAAAAGGCGAAAACGAAGATTTGAAGACACAAAGGTCCAAAAAGTTCAAAAGTACAAAATACAATTAAAAAGGTTCAAATTATTGATGAAGAACGTCTAAAAATGACAAGAGTACAAGTTACAAAACGCAAAGTACAAGATATTAAATTGTACGCAAGGACGTTCGAAAATCCGGAACCGGGACATGAGTCAACTATCAACGCCCGACGCAATGGACCAAAAATTACAAGTCTACTATGCACAAGAATATAATATAATATATAAATAATTATATTAATTATTTATATTTTATATTTATATATTTATTATGTCGACAAGCTAGGAGCCAGAAGTTTGTGAGCTGGATTTTCAAACTCCACGACTCGCGGAGTTTGAAGGCCAAAAACTCCACAACTCGCGGAGCAGCCAGATTCCAAAATGCCTATAAAAGGCCACGAGCTTCTGCAGTTTTAAAGATATATAAAAAATAATAATAATAATACTCTGTAATAAAAAAAAATAAATAAATAAATATATATAATATATATAGTATAGGGTAGTTTTATATTAGATTAATTCGGGTTATGTAAAGGTTATTTTACGGGTTTTAAAGTCGGAGCTATGTCCGTGTAACACTACGCGATAAATAATCAATGTAAGCTATGTTCTCCTTTTTAAATTAATGTCTCGTACTTAAGTTATTATTATGCTTATTTGAGCCAAAGTAATCATGATGTTGGACTAAATATTAAAGACGGGGTAATTGGGCTTTGTACCATAATTGGGGTTTGGACAAAAGAACGACACTTGTGGAAATTAGACTATGGGCTATTAATGGGCTTTATATTTGTTTAACTAAATGATAGTTTGTTAATTTTAATATAAAGATTTATAATTGGACGTACCTATAAATAACCACATACACTCGATCGGACACGATGGGCGGGATATTTATATGTACGAATAATTGTTCATTTAACCGGATACGGGAATGGATTAATAGTATATGGAATTATTAAAACAGGGGTGAAATTATGTACAAAGACACTTGGCATAATTGATAACAAAGTATTAAAACCTTGGGTTACACGCAGTCGATAACCTGGTGTAATTATTAAACAAAGTATTAAAACCTTGTTACAGTTTAAGTCCCCAATTAGTTGGAATATTTGACTTCGGGTATAAGGATAATTTGACGAGGACACTCGCACTTTAAATTTATGACCGATGGACTGTTATGGACAAAAACCAGACGGACATATTAAATAATCCAGGACAAAGGACAATTAACCCATGGGCATAAAACTAAAATCAACACGTCAAACATCATGATTACGGAAGTTTAAATAAGCATAATATATTTTATTTCATTTTTCCTCGTACTTTTATTTATTGTCATTTTAATTATTGTTATTTATTTTATATTGTTAGTTAAATATCGTCATTTACTTTATACTTCACTTAAAATATAAAATCGACAAACCGGTCATTAAACGGTAAAACCCCCTTTTATATATTATTAATATAATATATTTTGTACGAATATAATTGTTTAAAATATAGTGTGAAATAAGCCAGCTCCCTGTGGAACGAACCGGACTTACTAAAAACTATACTACTCTACGATTAGGTACACTGCCTATAGTGTTGTAGCAAGGTTTAGGTATATCCCATTTGTAAATAAATAATTAAAACTTGTGTAATTTGTAACGTATTTCGTAGTAAAATATAGTACTATCACGTACCCCCACGCTACCACATCAAGTTTTTGGCACCGCTGCCGGGGAACCGACGAAACGCTATATTTTTAATTTATTTTTGTATAAATATATTTATATATCATTTTAGAAAAACAATATAAAAAAAAACGTTTTTCAAACTCCACGACTCGCGGAGTTTGCAGGCTTAAAACTCCACGACTCGCGGAGCCGCCCTGACCAGCCTGACCAGAAACCCTATTTCGCATTAATTACGGAATATTATTAATTATTATTATTTATAAACCCTATTTAATTTATTATTATTAATATTTAGTTTTAGTTTTTAAATTAATTTGTATTTTGTATTATAATTAGTTTTATTATATATAAAAATTAATACTTTTATAAAATAAATATAAAAATAATATTTTTATAAAAATAAGTAATTTTATCACTTTTTATTTTTAAATTTGTATCCTTTTATTTAGTGTAATTGTAATATTTTGTATATTTTTCTTTCGCAATTAGTTTTAAAATTAGTTTTTCCGTAGTTATTTTATATGTATAGATTCTTAGGCTTTGCCGTAAAATTCCTTAAGTGCTTTTTCTTTAGATTAAGATTTAGGCGCTTTGGAATTTTGCGACGCTGTTTTTCGCTTTAGTTTTAAATAGATTTTAGTGCCTTTAAGTAATTGCCGTTTTCTGAATAAAATTGCATTTACCTTTAGACCTTTAGGCGCAACTTTTTAGATATAATTTTTAGACTTTTAAGTTTTGACATTTTTCTTTCTTATTTTTATTTTTCGACGTTTTTCGACGCGCACTCTTTTTCTTTCTTATTTCTCGACGCTTTAGTTTTTAGGACTTAGAAATTTTCTCTATTTCTTATCTAATATCTCAAACGGAAAGAAAAATTATTTAAGTGGTTAAATTAATGGACGTTGACAATTTTCTGCTTCGTAGTAATAGTTGGATTTGTTAGTGGCTGAGTTGTGAGCTTCCGATTTAAAGGGTTCTGGCTCCCTGCTGCATCTTTTGGCTATTCGAAACGTGAGCAAAAGCAGAAAAGTCTATTAATTGGACAACTTATATAAGTTTTTCTATTTTTATAACTAACAGGATAATTAGTAAATGCACCACATTGTAGCTAAAATTTGGCCATCGCAATAAAATGAAATTTTTTGAAAACAAGGCTATGGAAACTCTTTTTGATATCCAAAATCAATTAAATCAATACTCTCAAACGGGTGTTGATGACAATTCGTTCGGTCAATCTTGGATCACGAATGACGAAACAATAACTGGTTGTGAAATCTGTGGAGATTATCACTCAACATGGGAATGTTATTATTACGTTCCTATGGAAAATTACGCACACACGGAACCTGAATGGAATGATTATGAAGAATACAATTCAAATTGGGATTATTCCCAAGAATATTTCCAAACTCAACAACCAGTAGACGAAGAAAATTACGTGTCTGAAAATTTATTAGACAATATGAAAATCAAACTCGAAGAACTCAATGCTCAAAATGAACAGATGAGAGAGTTTGTAAACCGGCAAGCTGAAACTCTATCAGACTACACACCTGTTGATCTGAGGAGTCGTGTGCAAGAAAATCTCATATCATCGAATTTTGATGAATTCGAGAGCTCCGAAATTACCAACTATCCCGATGATACTTTTTATTCAGTCTTACCAATTTCACAACATATCGACACATTAGCCTCTACCGACGAAATCATCGATCCATCAATGGATAAAGAAGAAGTAAGGGTGACAAATTGGTACTCTTGGGAATACGATAACGTTGAAAAATTTACCCCCGAGGCCAAACCGAACTTCACCATACCACAACCTTCCAACCCAATATTCTCAATAGACGAGTCATCCACCGGAAATGAACTACGAGCTGTAATAGATAATGACACCTCGAATTTCACCCAATTGGGTAATAGAGGTGAAAACTTTGATCCTGAGAATAAAAGGAAGGAAATATTAGGAATGGTCCACCCTATAGAAATAAGTATGTCGGTGTATATCGATCCATTTGACCAAGAACCAGAAAAGAGACATATCCATTTACTAAAAGCTACACTTAAAAAAGAATTAAATAGTGATGATCGGGTGGTTCTAAACTTTAAATCCAATGATATATTATACACCACCCGAGATGTAAATAACTGGCTCACTATTCTAATTCGTGGAACTTATTCTACCGATTTCACATGTCGTCAGCTAAGTGTGGGGAAGTCTAACCCCACTTAACGTTAAATTAGGGGTTCGGGTTAGTGCATAACTCGTTAATAAAAATGCATGATTAGGGTAAAAGACGCTTTTTCAAATATTAGTAAACAGTTCAGAAAAGCAGCCGTTTTTGAAAAAAAAAGCATGTGTGATAAAACAAGAAGGAATGAACGATGAGGCGCGACATCTATCATTCGACGAGCTTTGTAATTACAAACTGGGTATTTTCAATCATTTTTCTACACTAATCACCCTCATGAATTTATAATTAGAGTCTGATTTCATGCAAATGAGGGCATTGCATGATCTCAAGTGTGGGGAAGGGTTATAAATTCTCTCGGGTTTATACTTGGTTTATTTGCCAAATTTTATGAAAATTTGAAAAATTTTCAACTAAATGAATTTAAAATCATGTTTATATATATTTATGAACGGTGAAAACTAGGTGTTAATACCGAAATTATCGTTACCTCGGAAAGGATATAAATTGAGAAACACCCTAAAACGCTTGAATTCATTTAAAATGGAATAAAGGAAAATAAAAAGGCAAAGAAAGAAACTAAGTGTGGGGAGAATGTACCTAGTTATTCAATTAAAAACTATCTAGCACATGTTTCTGTAAAGTTTATTGCAGATGCTTTTGTTTTGGACTAAATTAACTATTTTACCCAATGAAAGAAAATAAAAGATGGATCTACACGATGAATCAATTCCATCATTAAAAGGAAGTAAAGTCTTCCGAAAAAGACACGCGCTTCTTGATTTAGGTCAAGAAGTTGTCATCCAGACCAGCTGTAGGTTGACGAAAAATCTAGAAAAGTCATCACTAAAATCAGCAGGAAATCCATGGACCTCAGCATCAAACAGGGTCGCCAAGTGGTCAGATTTATCCTAACCATGAGAAGGATTTATCTCGTACAATGGGGGGGGCACCGTGCAAATTAGCTTGATAAGACTAATGAATCAGATCCCCAGAAAGGATAATCTCCTTAAAGATTAAAAATCAGCTTTTAAGACTGATATTACTCAATCCTTGAGATTGACCTTAAAGATTGAGAATTCAAACTCATGGAATTCAATGATATCTAAACTCGAGCTTGAACGAGAAAATATTTTGATCAAAATTAAAACCGATTTGTTTTCTGAAAACCTATTTTCAATGCGTTCATTACCATTGAACATAAAATCCTAGGAATTCACCTGGAATTCATTAGGTCACCTGAACCAAATCGGGTGTCAACCGTAAGAAAGGTGGTTGCATAGCATGGTCAAAGACAGGACCTTGTGCCAGACCGAAAAATCATATGATGATCTTTACTATTGCTCCGACAAAGGATAGTACTAGCATCCGACACGTTTATAGACCATAATCAAAAGCATGTCACGGGACATTGCCTTAACAGTTGCTTGTTCATCGTTTTCCTTTACAACCGGACGGTAAGTGCTTGTGTTTATCGACCCTATCTGGACAGGTTCGTTATTGTGTTTATCGACGACATCCTTATTTATTCGAAGAGTGATGAAGAGCACGAGGAACATTTGAGGTTAGTGCTTGATCTGTTGAGAAAAGAAGAGTTGTACGCTAAGTTCTCTAAGTGTGCATTATGGTTACGAGAAGTTCAATTCCTTGGGCACATTGTTAGTAAACAAGGGATACAAGTTGATCCTGCTAAGATTGAGGCGATTGAAAGATGGGAAACTCCAAAAACTCCTACCCAGATTCGTCAGTTCCTAGGATTGGCAGGTTACTATCGAAGGTTCATACAAGATTTCTCTCATATCGCGAAACCTCTGACTGCTTTAACGCATAAAGAGAAGAAGTACGAGTGGAAGGATGAACAAGAGAATGCTTTTCAGATTTTAAAGAAGAAGTTGACTACCACTCCGATATTGTCACTACCTGAGGGTAATGATGATTTTGTTGTTTATTGTGATGCTTCGCGTCAAGGCTTTGGTTGTGTTTTGATGCAACGAAAGAAAGTTATTGCGTACGCATCACGTCAGTTGAAGATTCACGAG
Organism: Rutidosis leptorrhynchoides; assembly: GCF_046630445.1. NCBI lineage: Eukaryota > Viridiplantae > Streptophyta > Magnoliopsida > Asterales > Asteraceae > Rutidosis > Rutidosis leptorrhynchoides. The sequence continues at coordinate 67,845,446 of NC_092342.1, forward strand.
CAGAACTATACAACTCATGATTTAGAGTTGGGGGCCGTTGTTTTTGCACTTAAGATTTGGAGACATTACTTGTATGGGGTCAAGAGTACCGTGTACATAGATCACAAAAGTCTTTAACATATCCTCGATCAGAAACAGTTGAACATGAGACAATGAAGATGGATTGAGATGTTGAATGATTATGATTGTGAACTTTTGTATCATCCGGGTAAGGCCAATGTGGTGGCGGATGCGTTAAGTCGTAAAGAAAGGGCTGAACCTCGCAGGTTTAGGGCCTTGAATATGACAATTAGAACAAACCTCGCAAGGCAGATTCTTGAGGCACAACAAGAAGCCTTAAAGGAAGAGAATTTTGTGAAAGAGAACGTAAGAGGTATGGCTAAGAAATTCGAGATTCGAGCAGATGGTACTAGGTACTTTACAGGACGTCTTTGGGTTCCGAAGTTTGGTGAACTGCGACAACTTGTTTTGGATGAGGCTCATAAGTCTAGGTACTCTATTCATCCTGGTTCAGGAAAGATGTATCATGATCTTAAGGAGCTGTATTGGTGGCCAAATTTGAAAGGTGATGTGGCTACGTATGTGGCTAAGTGTTTGACCTGTGCTAAGGTTAAAGCTGAACATCAAAAACTGTCTGGACTGCTGATACAACCCGAGATTCCCGAGTGGAAGTGGGAAGGAATTACAATGGATTTTATTACTAAGTTTCCGAGAGTTGCTGGTGGCTATGACACTATTTGGGTGATTGTAGATCGACTCACTAAGTCGGCTCACTTTTTGCCGATTAGGGAAACAGATTCAATGGAGAAGCTCACTCGTTTGTACTTGAAGGAGATTGTTTCTAGGCATGGTGTTCCTGTATCCATTATTTCGGATCAAGACAGTTGATTTGTATCGAGGTTTTGGCGATCTTTACAGGAAGCCTTGGAAACTAGGTTAGATATGAGCACCGCTTATCATCCTCAAATGGATGGTCAGAGTGAAAGGACCATTCAGACGTTGGAAGATATGTTACGAGCATGTGTTATCGATTTTGGTAATGGGTGGGATAAATATTTGCCGCTAGCTGAATTTTCTTATAACATCAGTTATCACGCAAGAATTCAAGCCGCACCGTTTGAAGCTCTGTACGGTAGGAAGTGTAGGTCTCCTGTCTGTTGTAATGAGGTTGGGGATGCTCAACTCACGGGTCCAGAAATTATTCACGAGACTACCGAGAAGATTGTACAGATTAAGGAAAGGTTGAGAACCGCTAGAAGTCGGCAAAAGAGTTATGCCGATAGGGGAAGGAAAGATGTGGAATTTCAAGTTGGCGATCGTGTTATGTTAAAGGTTTCACCTTGGAAGGGTGTGATCCGTTTTGGTAAAAGGGGAAAGCTAAGTCCTCCTTTTTGTTGGACCGTTTGAGATTATTGAGAGAGTTGGACCGGCGGCTTATCATTTGAAGTTGCCACAAGAACTCAGTGCTATTCACGATGTTTTTCATGTATCGAATTTAAAGAAGTGTTTGGCCGAGGCCGATAAGATTATTCCTCTGGAAGAACTTCATGTTGATAAGCAACTACACTTTATTGAGGAACCTATTGAAATTATGGATCGAGAAGTTAAGACTCTTAAGCATAGCCGAATTCCTATTGTCCGGGTTAGATGGAACGCCAGACGCGGTCCCGAGTTCACTTGGGAGCGTGAGGATCAGATGAAGCAGAAGTATCCGCATTTGTTCCCAGATGCTGAGTTAACCCCTGCACCTGCTTAAATTTTGGGACGAAATTTCAGTAACGGGAAGGTACTGTCACGACCCTACTTTTTCCGTTATCTTTTATCGTTAATTATTTAACGACCGTTAACTGTTAATTGTGCTACGTCATTTCTATGGCCTATATTATTATATTAATAATATATTAATTATTAAGTGTTATGTGAATATTTGTATTCGTATTTTAAATTATACGTTTCTACGTGTCGCGGATTTCTATCCGGCGAATCTTTTCGGTTTTTAAACCAACGGTCGCGTTTTTGGGATATTTAAATCCTAATTATTTTAAATATGATATTTTAAGATCATATTATTATATAGGGTATTTATATTTATTTTTCGTCCGCGTTTGTTATCTTTCCGGATTTTTAATCGCGTAAGTGCGTTTTCGCGTTTCGGGACTCGTTCGGGCTTTCGGGCCATCAGCAAAGATTCTTTTAGCAAGTTGGCCCACCATGGGGCCCACCCCATCCATATTCGGCCGAATGGGGGGAGGGAGGGAGTATTACTCCCTTGATTTCTATTTTTGATGTTTTATTTTTCCATTCCACAAAATCCCTTAACCTAATATTATTTTTGGTGCTCTCTCCTCTCTCCCTCTTCTCTTTGCCGTCGCCAACCATCACCATATCATCATCATCATCAACCAAAAATATTGCTTGGATCAAGGATCAATTAACACCAACGCATTCCTCGTTTCGTTCTCTACGCGATCATACCAATTGTTTCTTGATTAGGGTATAAACCCTAACCCTAGAACTTTTAATTTTTATTTATTTTTCTGTAATTTATGTTTAAATTATTAGTATAATGATTATTAGTTGTTGTAATGTTGATTGCATGCGTAGAATTGCTCGATTGCATATTTTTCGGTTTGATAAAATTGGGACAGCAGCTTTTTCGTGTGTTTCTGATATTGTAACTGATGTTGATCATAAAATAAAGTATCTAGATGAGTTCCTCTCATCAAGACATTAATTTTAGACTCCGGATTCATGTCGTTTCGATTCCCGGAACCCTAATTATGATCAAAATGGTATTTTGTTAAGATTGAAATGTGATTTTGGTATGAACCAGGTTTGGTCCGACTTTGTGACCATATTTGGTGACTTTAGGGTGTGTTAGTATGTTAGGACTAATGGTGGGGCGAACTTTCATGTTCGGGTCATCTCAATCCGAGCCACGAATCACCCGTTACGTCTAAAACACGTTTTTGATTGAATTGAAGTTCCAAGTAGTGTATTGGCTGTATATCACGACTTGTGGGCTGTTCATGGCGTGTTCTTGAGTATACCAAAGTGTCGGGTGGTTTGATTAGGCGGAGATATATGTAAGGCTCTCCGAAAACCGACACCCGGGGCTCAGGATACGACCCGATGAACTTTTGATTTAAAACTTATGATTAATTATTAAACTTATGATATAATTAATGGATTTCAATATCATTTAATTACTTATGATAAAAAAGTAATTATTATTATTTAAGACTTATGATATATATTTATTATATCATTTAATTAATATTTATGATTTAATTAACATTTTAATTAAAGATATGATTAATAATACTTAATTATTAATAGAAAATACTTATGATAAGTATTAAACTTGTATCATGGGATTATTGTAATAAGACTTATAATAAGGATTAATTAATTATTTAATTATTATAAGGCTTAATTATTATTTAATTATAATTTAATTATTAAATACTTATGATTTAATAATTATAATTAGAAACTTATGATATGATTAATAATTCATTATTAATTAATAATACTTATGATATGATTAAAAATTTATTATTAATTAATAATACTTACATTATGACTAATATTTAATTAATTAATTAAATACTTATGTTATATAAATTATATCATTTAAATTTATATTAACTTTAATAATTTATTTTAATTTAATTAAACTTATGTTATGACATAATTAGACATATTTAACTTTAATAAACGTTATAACTTACATTATTATTGTAACTTATTCTTTTAAAATTTACGTTGACCATGTTTGACCAAGGTTGACTTTTGAGTTGACTTTCGGTTGACTTTGACTTTCAGTTGACTTTTGTTGACTTTCTAATAAAGGAAACTTTCCTAACTTATAAACTTTCCTAAAATAGCAATTTTCTAAATTTGGAAACTTTCCAAAAATAGAAACTTTTCAAAAATAGAAACTTTTCAAAAATAGAAACTTTCCAAAAATAGAAACTTTTCAAAAATAGAAACTTTTCAAAAATGGAAACCTGCTAAAAATAGAAACTTTCTAAAAATAGAAAGTGTGTGTCCGTAAGCCGTTCCGATCAAACCGATGCATATTGAGTAATATTCTATGACTATTTGCAACATGTACAATAGCTATCATACTAAGACTTGACCTAAGTTAGTTATTTATATCGACCTGCTTTATTTATAGGTCGGCGTTATGATCATTCCTGATCACTGTACTACATTTGTTGTTCGCTTAATTGTGTTGGTTACTTCATTACTATTAAGGTGAGTTATAGTCCCGTTTTTCATACTTTTCAAAGTATATTTTTGGGATGTGATTACATGCATTTTATTTCACGTTTAGACACAAGTGACAATTAAATTTAAATTATTCATTGTGAGTTGGACAAAAATATTCCCTAGTCTGGTAACTGTAATCATTGGTTTCTATCGGTGAATGCGAATCCTACGGATAGATCTATCAGGTTTGACAACCCCATTTCGAGCTAGTCGCGCTAGCAATTTATAATCGGAATGTATAGTACTTCGTATTTTGTTGTAGATACACTGTCCAGTGTATATTTTTATTGTGTTTAGAAAGGGTAAATAAAGGGTTAAGTTGTTACCAGGTGGCTCATTGATAATGGAATAATGTTTAATATTTTCTAACATTTTTAAATCTTGTGGTCTAAAGTTTATTCAATTATTTAAACCTATAATTCACTCAACCTTTGTGTTGACAGTTTACTCGCATGTTTTCACAGGTACTTGAGTTTATGTGATGCTTTCTCTGTGTTTAGAAGAGTCTGCATGCATTTGGGCAGATTTTTATGAAACAATTTATGAAACTTTGGCTTGCATTCGGTTTTTGAATAATTATTACTTGTGGGTTGTTGACAATGTTTTGTGTCAACTTTGGATTATTAATATGTTGGGTTACTTTTAAACTACATATTTTGGTATGCTTTCCTTTTTGGGAAACTTTTGAAATAAAAGAATGCAATGTCATTTGTTAAATTCATTTAAGTTCGATCAAGCTACGGGACCAAGTAACAGAGCCGTTAAGTGTTTTGACGGGGCCATCACACCATGGTTTAAGCATCTTTCTATTATTTTTTGAACTCATTATCTTCAACTTTTGAGTTTTATTTCCTAATGAGTTCACAAAAAGAAGCTGTTAAAGTCATGTTAGTGACACCTACTACTAGACGTGGTGTTAACTTGAACGTTAATACCACCTATGAGAAATTTGTTACGTACGTTAGAAAAAAGTTTGATCTAAAAATGCACATTGGATATACTTTATCTTATAAACTACAAGAGTCCGGACATTCAATGGAAATCACCGATGATGATGAGCTTTCATTCTTCATAGACGCAGCACGTAATTCCCTTCAAAAACCACTTGAGGTCTCTGTTCTTGAAACTACAATCTCTCAACAAACAAATTACACAAACGTTTCGACTACACATCAAACCATACCTCAATATCCTAACCAAACTCATCTCATACCTCAAGTGTTTCCTAACCAAGCAAACAATATTATCTCTGTAGCTCATCAATATTGTCAGCCACATATCATACCACAAACGTTTGGAAACCATAGTATTCATCAAACTTTTACTCATTACCTAACAAATACAACATGTTTCTCAAAGCCTTCAAAAGAAACGGCCTTTACAATTCTTTTTTTCCTCATCATTCTGACAATACATTTAAACATAAATCATCTTGCGATGTCGGTACTTCACAACTTAAGTGTACAGATGAATCTATCGCACAACATAATGTTGCATTTACCGAAGAACATGCTGTGGATTTAGGAGATGATTGTGATAACACGTCAAACATAAAAGATGTTGAAGATGAACAAGATGGTGAAGATGAAGAAGATGTTGAAGATGAAAGTGATGTTGATCACGGATTCATCAGTAATGAAGAGGAAGATGCAAAAGAATACAAGGCTCCTTCTGAATGGAAAGAAAACACTTTTTCTTTTATGCCAAACCCCATACCCCCCCCCCCCCAAGCTGAAAACTTTAAACAAATCACGTTACCAAATATCGATGGGGGTAGAAAGGTTACGTTGAGAAAACACGTTTGGTTTGCCAAAAAATTAGAATGCCAAAAGGTTATTGCACAAAATTATATTCATAAAGGATACGAATTCAAGGTAAGGACTTCTTCTAAAACTAGATATGATGTTATGTACGTTAATAAGGGATGTGATTGGAGAATAAACACTATGCACGCGAAACATGGAGATCCTTTCGAAATTACCGGCATGCATGCGACACATACTTATTCAAATACACAAATCAAAACCAAACATCGTAACGCATACAAAGATGTATTAGGTGATATGTTGGTTCAAAAGCTGAAAGATCCAAACAAAGTTTGTGACGACCCGGCAAAATCGTCATTGACGGCGCCGTCAACTTAGGTCCTGTAACGTGGTCATAAGTCTTTAAAACCAAGTTTGACCGAAATATGTCGCATTCATTTCAAATGTAAAGATGTTTTAAAGTTTACAAAGTAGTTTAACAACTAGTTACATTACAACGTTTAAAGTACAAATGAAACCTATGCGACACAATTTAAAGTAAAGTCAAAAGACACTCCATGTATGCATGTATACTCGACATCCAAGCAAGTATCAAAATAGAGTACGGAAGCATGTATCACTAAGCGTTCAAGGACTTGAGAAAACATATAGAAACTGTCAACGAAAAATGTTGGTGAAATCATAGGTTTAGTAAGTATATTGTATTGAATCACAAGATTTAATATAAAGTTGATTATCCAAATCGTTTGCATTCCAGAGTTGTTGTACGTTCGCGAGCACCCAATTATCAAGACTTAACTGTTTTACGAACCCCGTTATCATAGTGTTAGAACCTACACTATACCCGAAAATATATTTCATCAGCTAACGGTAGCGAACCGTCCGAATGAGGGCGCGTCACGCCCGTATGGATCCACACAACATAAGTTCACGTTTACACCCTACAAGAGAAGGGACCCGTCCTAATCCATCCGGACGAAGTCCATATCGATTACAAACGATTCACAACAATTGATTACATCGCGAGGTAATTGACCTCTATATGATACATTTTACAAACATTGCATTCATTTTTAAAAGATAAACTTTCTTTACATCGAAAGTTGACGACAAGCATACTATTTCATAATATATCTAACTATAATTGACTTAATAAAAATCTTGATGAACTCAACGAATCGAATGCAACGTCTTTTGAAATATGTCATGAATGACTCCAAGTAATATCTCTAAGATGAGCAAATGCACAGCGGAAGATTTCTTTCGTACCTGAGAATAAACATGCTTTAAAGTGTCAACCAAAAGGTTGGTGAGTTCATTAGTTTATCATAATCATTCATTTCCATCATTTTAATAGACCACAATAATTTCATTTCCAGTTTTCATAAATAAACGTCCCATGCATAGAGACAAAAATATCATTCATATGGATTGAACACCTGGTAACCGACATTAACAAGATACATATAAGAATATCCCCTATCATTCTGGGAAATCCTTCAGACATGATATAAAACAACATTGAAGTACTAAAGCATCCGGTACTTTGGATGGGGTTTGTTAGGCCCAATAGATCTATCTTTAGGATTCGCGTCAATTAGTAGATCGGTTTACTAATTCTTAGGTTACCAAGCAAAAGGGGCATATTCGGCTTCGATCATTCACCCTTATAATGTAGTTTCAATTACTTGTGTCTATTTCGTAAAACATTTATAAAAATTGCGCATGTATTCTCAGCCCAAAAATATAAAGGGTAAAAAGGTAAATGAAAGTCACTATATTGTATTTTGTAGTAAAAATACATATGACGTCTTTGAACAAATGTAGGGTTGGCCTCGGATTCACGAACCTATATCATTTGTATATTTATTAATATACATAGTTGAAATCGAACAAATATTTATATTATTATTAGTGATAATTTTTATATTACTAACTTATATATTTTATTATATATCCATTTTGTACATTTTAAATAAAGTATTTATATATTTAAGTTATGGTTATTATATTTATTTTTATATACATAATCTTTTGTTTACAAAAATAATAGTTATAGTAAAACTAGAGTAATATTAAAATGAGAATACTTAATATTACTAATTAAGATAATAATGATTTTGATTTCATTAGTGATAAAAATAATAATATTAATACTAGTAATATACTTATTTTAATAATAATGGTTCTAATATTTACAAAGTGATAATAATAATACTACTATTTGTGAAAATAATAATAATTTGTATTAATTTCGCAATAATAATAATAATTATTATTATTATATTCATAATAATGATGTAAATACTAAAATGGTAATATTTCATTAATAATAATTACATTATTAATACTTAATAATAGTACTAATAATAATAATATTACTTACTAATACTTAACTATAATATTAATAACAATAGTAAGAATAATAATAATAATAATAATCATTTTCATATTCTAATAACAATATTACTAATAATAATGATAATAACTAAAATCATAATATTAATGATAATAATTATAATTCTAATAATAATAACAATAATAATAATAATGATACTAATTTTTGGTTTAGAAAACTACCTCCAAAAGCCTTTTTTTTAAAAAAAATGCCACGGGACGGGCTCGAACCCGAGATCTCTCGCTCATACGCTAACACCACAAACCAACCAGTCCAATTTGTTTTTCTGTTTAAACTACAGACCCGATTTAATTTAATCCATTCTTTTCAGTTTCCACTTTCTTTTCCTTCTTCTCTAAAGCAATCGAACATAACCTATCCTTAGCAGCGAATTTATATTTGATTTATTATTGAAATTAAATAGAAACTACATGAAAATGAGATTTTAAATTAACAGACAAGAAAAGAAAGAAAAAAAAAATACATCGCTGCTGTAACTTCGAACATAATGAAAAAAATTGATTTTGATATTGAAAAGTTTTGATATCTTAACACCTTCACGAATTATTTTCTAAATCATCATTGGATTACACTGGAAACATCAATTGAACTTAAGTATTATCAGAAACTTCGAATTTGATTAAAGAACAAAAGTTTACTTTTTTAAACCAAATCTTTGACTCGTAAATTCGAACTCGTTTTTAGGAATTGGAGCGTATAATTTTGCAGAAAGTTTAAGTGAACGATTCCTAACAACTTTGCATTTTTACTTTTTGAAAATTTGTTCGTAATCGAAATATGGTGAAAAAGATGAATAACAGAGTGTGTCGAGCTTTTAAAAATAATAATGAATTTAACTGATTTAAATCATTATGGGTTATTTTAATTGATATTGAGAGTGTTAACTTGAATGGTTAAATCCACAAATGTGAGGAATCATTTGTTTATAAAGAAAGAGTTATCCACAGGTTCAATTAATCGTACCAGAAAACAAAAAAAAAATAAAAATTATAAAGTGAAATGGAGTGCTAACTGAATTTGGATTTTATGAGACAGGAAACAAAAATTGACTGTAGAAAGATGGATACAGATAACAAATTGATATGATCTCCACATTTATATAACTTATATAATTGAAATTAATATTAATAAAAATAAATAAATAAATATATTAGTAATAGTAATAATTATATAAATAGTAATTATAAGTAATAATGATACTAATACTCATAAAAATGATAATAATTATATTATTAATGATAACAATAATAGATTGTATTATTTTCTAACTATAATAATAATAAGGATTTTAAAATAATAATAACATTTATATCACAAATTACAAGTATTAGATTTTATATCTATATTAAATAATAATAACATTCATAATTCTCATATTAATATTAATACTAATATTTATTTCAATGAAAGTAATAATAATATAATAACTATATTTTAACATGTAATTACTTTTACTGTATTAATATTACAATTTATTAATTTATGTAATACTTATCTTATATATATAATCACATATTTGAATATATATATCATTTATATATTTTATCAATATACATATAGTAATAATTATGTTTATATATAATATGTATATTCAAATTACTATAATTATGTTTTACATATCCAGATTCATTACTTAGATAGATGTATCAATTATATATACCAAAACAATTTAAATTCAAAGTATGACATTATACAATTTATACATTGTTAATCGTTTGACAAATTATGTTCGAAATCAATTAATAACAAGTTTTAGTTATTTATCTTTCTTAATAACTAAATCACGTATTAGTTCTCTATTATATTAATTTTACAATATCTAATTATGTATATTTATAGTTAATTACATGTACATTTCTATTTGCGTTTATAGGTTCGTGAATCGTCGAAAATAGTTAAAGGTTAGTGAATTCATGTACACAAATTCAAAAGTTTTTAAGACTCAATATTACAGACTTTGCTATCATGTCGTAAACATATAAAGATTTAAGTTTGAATTTGTTCAAAAATTTCTGGGTCATCACAGTACCTACCCGTTAAAGAAATTTCGTCCCGAAATTTGAGTGAGGTGGTCATGGCTAACAATAAAAATGTTTTCATGATGAATATGAATTGATAACTAGAGTTTTATCATCGCTAAGTAACTGAACAGAATAATTAAATTACTCAGAGCGTATGAGAGAAGCTATCGCAAAAGATTCGAATAGAGATTCTTCGTAGCTTTTGACGTAATCAGGGTTGAATTCCGGAATTCCAGGGATTTGAAGAAAATCTCCAAAATCTAAAAGATTTGATTCTTTGGCAAATAAGAAAAATTAGAATTCTCTAATTAAATGCGGAGATCTGCCTTGATTTCTCTATCAATTATTTCACTATAAAATAACTTCTTCCGGTTTGTATCTTTTACTATCCCTATACTCAATTCCCAAATTCGAAAGATTGTGAAAATGCTTAATCCAGTTTTAATCCCTGATATTTTCCTATTTATCATTTCTGTCATCCTTCTTTTCAATCTTCCACCAGAAAATCTGTTTACTTTTAATATAACCTTGGGGTGATACTATTCTTAATTATACCGTGTCTTTATATTGTTATTCGTATTAATATCCATGGTTTGTAACCTACGTGTTGTGATTGAGCTTTATACCTTCCCTTATATTTTGGAGCTCTTTGCCTTTTTATTCTCCTCTCGACCTCTAAGTCAAGCGAATAATGGTCCAGAATTTGTAGATATGAAGGTTCGAATGATCTTAATGTTCTAAACAGGAAAGAACGTATTAACATGATTTGATTTGTCAAATTACCAGAATCACTGAGAATAGAACTATCAAGAGTATACTTTCTTGATATGTTCAGAAGTTAAGCAGAATGAAAGAGTTATGTAACATGGCACATGATGACGTTATGATCTGTGAATCATCACGTTCCATTTAGAAATTCAGCATGACTTACTGTAATATAATCACGTTGATCAAGTGTCATTATATTATACTAACTCATGCTTCAGTTCCCAACATTACTTCAATAACATTCATATTTTAAGCTCGAAAGTTTATAGAATATAGAAACTAACAGTTTCTATATGATGTAACACTGATAGCACGAAGAGACTAATGATTTCAGATAAGAATAGTTATGAAAATATCTTCAGAAATATGGAGGATATTTATAATTGATGATACGATGATATCTTGGAATTTCTAATATCGAAGGATGGTGAAGAAAATTTGTCTGCAAGAGTTTGGAGTCAAAAGCAAGGTATTCGCTAAAGATTTCATCAGAAACAGAATCATCAGGATTCTTAATGTACAAGTTTAGTCCTTGTATTTTGTTCGAAGACTCCTTCGTAGTTTGCTCAATCAGTTTTTCAGTTTCAAACTTTTTCTGAGCTTTGCCAACATACAAATCTTTATCATCAACTTTTGGCTGTTGAGGTCGTTTACAGTTTTTGTTGCTTCATTCAACTTTTCAAAATTCAGAGCATTAATTCGCAGACTGGGTGCTTTTCAAAATTTCAGAATGAAAGATCATAGTTCTAAGAGATAATTGTTATATGGATGCATATAACTGTTGATGTGGGAACGTTGCGATATTCGAAATACTGATTGCCGATTCCCGGTAATTGGTATGGCAATTATCGTTACAGAACGCGGATGAGTATATGATAGGGTATTAATGAATAAATATAGTGATTTATCGAAGTGACTTTCGCCAAAGATTAGTGAAGTTGCTGGTACGTTTACTGTTAATGTGGTGGGATTTAAACAGTTCCCCGGTGACGAAGGCGAAAAGACAACGTATATATCAAGGTTATAATAAGGTTGTTTCAAACGAAAAGTCAAAGTTGACTTGCTGGAGCTGTGACAAAACTGACTATTGTGAAAAAGAGTTGCAAAGTTATTTTCGATAATAACAACGCCAAAGAAGTTAGCACAGATACGTGTTAAACGTTTACTCAAGTTCCGAATATTTTCAGGTGCATAACTATATGCATCAATCTTTTCTTCCGTAGATGAAGTTGATAATGCTAAAAACGAACATATATTTCATAGCATTATTCCTCAAGAAAGACAAGCTTTTAGTTGCAATTGTTCTATTTAAAAGTGATATTCGTTTAAATAATAAAAGGTGAAGACAAAAGACAGATTCGACGAATTGAAGACGCAAAGGTCCAAAAAGCTCAAAAGTACAAAATACAATCAAAGAGGTTCCAATTATTGATAAGAAACGTCTCGAAATCACAAGAGTACAAGATTCAAAACGCAAAGTACAAGATATTAAATTGTACGCAAGGACGTTCGAAAATCCAGAACCGGGACCAGAATCAACTCTCAACGCTCGACGCAACGGACTAAAAATTACAAGTCAACTATGCATATGAATATAATATAATATATAATTAATTCTTAAAATTAATATATATATTTTATTATATTTATAAAACGTCGGCACAAGGAAACAAGCAACATGTGAGCTCTCCTAGCTGGCCATGCGATCGCATGGCCAGGAAGAAGAAAGTCCATGCGATCGCATGGCATGAAAAGTCAGGCCACATCTCCTATAAATTCGCAGTTTGGTGAACGCAAAAATATATATCCATCAATCTCTCTATCTATATACGTAATATTTATATTTATAATTTATATTTTAATTTTAATTTTAATTATAATTCTAATAATAAGGGTATGTTAGCAAATGTTGTAAGGGTGTAAGTCGAAATTATGTCCGTGTAACGCTACGCTATTTTTAATCATTGTAAGTTATGTTCAACCTTTTTAATTTAATGTCTCGTAGCTAAGTTATTATTATGCTTATTTAATCCGAAGTAATCATGATGTTGGGCTAATTACTAAAATTGGGTAATTGGGCTTTGTACCATAATTGGGATTTGGACAAAAGAACGACAGTTGTGGAAATTAGACTATGGGCTATTAATGGGCTTTATATTTGTTTAACTAAATGATAGTTTGTTAATGTTAATATAAAGATTTACAATTGGGCGTCCCTATAAATTACCATATACACTCGATCGGACACGATGGGCGGGGTATTTATATGTACGAATAATTGTTCATTTAACCGGACACGGGAATGGATTAATAGCCACTAGAATAATTAAAACAGGGGTGAAATTATGTACAAGGACACTTGGTATAATTGATAACAAAATATTAAAACCTTGGGTTACACTCAGTCGACATCCTGGTGTAATTATTAAACAAAGTATTAAAATCTTGTTACAGTTTAAGTCCCCAATTAGTTGGAATATTTAACTTCGGGTATAAGGATAATTTGACGAGGACACTCGCACTTTATATTTATGACTGATGGACTGTTATGGACAAAAACCAAACGGACATATTAAATAATCCAGGACAAAGGACAATTAACCCATGGGCATAAAACTAAAATCAACACGTCAAACATCATGGTTACGGAAGTTTAAATAAGCATAATTCTTTTATTTCATATTTAATTTCCTTTATTTTATATTTAATTGCACTTCTAATTATCGCATTTTTATTCATTGTTATTGTATTTAATTGCACTTTTAATTATCGTACTTTTTAATTATCGCAAGTTTATTTTATCGCACTTTTATTATTCGTAATTTCATTATCGTTATTTACTTTACGCTTTAAATTAAGTCTTTTATTTAATATTTTACATTTGGTTTTAACTGCGACTGAAGAATTAAAATCGACAAACCGGTCATTAAACGGTAAAAAAACCCCCTTTATAATAATAATATTACTTATATATATATATATATTTGTATTTTTATAAAAGTAAACTAATATAGCGTTAAGCTTTGTTTAAAGATTTTCCCTGTGAAACGAACCGGACTTACTAAAAACTACACTACTGTACGATTAGGTACACTGCCTATAAGTGTTGTAGCAAGGTTTAAGTATATCCATTCTCTAAATAAATAAATATCTTGTGTAAAATTGTATCGTAATTAATAGTATTTTCTGCTAAAATATAAAGCTATTTTATATACACCTCGCATAACATCAAGTTATTTTTTGGCGCCGCTGCCGGGGACAAATCTAGCTTAAAAGCTGGAAGCGCAACGCTATATAAAAAAAAGGATTTTTATTTTTAAGTTTACTTTTATAAAAAAAAATACGCTTTTGTAAAAATACGTTTTAAATATTCTAAAATATAAAAAAAATATAAATATAAATATTTTTAAGAGTTTGTTAAATATTTAAGTTCTATAAAAGTTTCTTTATCTTTATTTTATAAAAATATAAGTTTTATTTAATATATTATATAAATATATAAAACAGAAAAATAAAACACAAATCAGAAAAAAAAACACTCGAGTCCAGTACTGTAGCAGCCCAGTAACTGGCCCGAAACCCTAGCCCATGCGATCGCATGGCTGGGTAACTTAGGACTCATGCGATCGCATGAGCCCGTCTGACACGCCACAGTTTGACATCGTACTGCATTAATTACGGATAATTATTATTATTAATATATTTAAACCCTAATTAGGGTTATATATTTTATAATTTAATTTAGTTTTTATATTTAATTTGTATTTTTATGTTTAATTAGTTATTTAAAGTTTAAAATTAATAGTTTTATAAAATAAATAATATAAAAATAATATTTTTATAAAAATTGTAATTTTTACAACTTTTTGTATATTTTTATATTTTGTTTTTTTTAATAGTTTTAGCGTAATTTTTGTATTTTTCCCTCGTATTTATTTTTAACTCATAGTTTTTGCCATAGTTATTTTTACTTCTAGATTTTTAGGCCTTGCCGTAAAATCCCTTAAGTGCTTTTTCTTTAGACTAAGATTTAGGTACTTTAGAATTTTGCGACGCCTTTTTAAGTTTTAGTTTCTTTTTAAGTTATTCCCATTTGGAATATAGTTTTACTTGTAAGCTTTAATATTTTTAGACGCCTTTTACCTATGTATCAATTATCATTACAATTAGTAATTTCAATTTGCGATTATAATTTTAAGTTTGTTGTAGTGATAAGGTTGGGTTAGTCAAGTGTTTTTAAGTTTTATAAGTTTCTTTTATTTTTTTCCGTCACCTTTTATTTTTCAACCATTTTTTTTTCGATCTTTTTCGACGCACTCTTTTTCTTTCTTATTTCTCGCTATCCTAGTTTTTAGGACATAGTTTTTTAATCTACTTCTTATATAAATTTCTTAAAATTACGAAAATTTATTTTAAGTGGTTAAATTAATAGACATCAAAATTTTCTGGTTCGTAGTAATAGTTGGATTTGTACGTGGACCGGGTTATTGGAGCCAAACAGTCCTCAATTATATTGAGACCAAACGAATCCTGCCCCTCTGCTGCATCTTTTGGCTATTCGAAACGTGGGCAAAATAAGAAAAGTCTATTAATTAGATAACTTATTATAATTTTTCTTTCCTTTTAAAAACTAATAGGATATTCAGTGAATGCACCGAGCAAGACGTTCACCACCTTTTGTACGTTCACCACCTGTAACTAGATCAAGACATTTAGCAAATATTACCGCCGTTGATTTTTCTTTAGAATCGTCATCCAGTCGACCAAGTACTCCAGTTCAAATTTTCGATAATCCATTTTTTGAACCCGACCTCACAATTGAGAATCTGGAGAATATTCAGGAACGATTCATAGATCCTGAACCACTAAATTTTCACCCGGAACCACCAATCATTCAAACAGAGATTGTTGAGGAACGAACCATTAAATCAGAATCCTCTAGTGATTCGGATTCAACAAATTCAATTATGGAGAATCTGGAACCTTTAAGTATGGAAGACCGAATGAGAGCTAAACGCACTGGCCAAGGTCACGCAATTACTCATCCAGACATTAATGCGCCAGATTATGAAATCAAAGGACAAATTCTACACATGGTGACTAATCAATGCCAATTTAGTGGTGCGCCGAAGGAAGATCCAAATGAACATCTACGTACCTTTAATAGGATCTGCACACTATTTAAAATAAGAGAAGTTGAGGATGAACAGATATATCTCATGTTATTTCCCTGGACTTTAAAGGGAGAAGCCAAAGATTGGTTGGAATCGTTACCTGAAGGGGCGATTGATACATGGGACGTTTTAGTTGAAAAATTTCTTAAACAATTCTTTCCTGCATCTAAAGCCGTTAGACTTCAAGGAGAAATTGTTACGTTCACACAGAAGCCAAATGAAACTCTATATGAGGCGTGGACAAGATTTGGAAAGTTATTAAGAGGATGTTCGCAACACGGTTTAGACACCTGTCAAATAGTACAAATATTCTACCAAGGATGCGACATCACTACAAGGAAAGACATAGATATAGCAGCTGGTGGTTCTATTATGAAGAAAACTGAAACTGATGCTTACAAAATTATTGATAACACTGCTTCCCACTCACATGAATGGCACCAAGAAAAATATATCGTTAGATCATCTAAAGCAGCTAGAGCCAATTCTAGCCATGACTTAGATTCCATTTCCGCAAAGATAGATGCTGTCGAGAGACGAATGGAAAAGATGACTAAAGATATTCACTCAATACGAATTAGTTGTGAGCAGTGTGGAGGACCACATTTGACAAAAGATTGTCTCAGTATTGAATTAACAATGGAACAAAGAGAGAATATTTCATACATAAACCAAAGGCCTGGAAATAATTATCAGAATAATTATCAACCGCCAAGACCTATTTACAATCAAAATCAGAACTATAACCGAAATATTCCATACAACAACCAACAAGGTCCTAGCAATCAACAAGTATCCAATAATACTTACAACCAGCAAAGACCTAATTTTCAAAACAAACCACCACAACAAACCGATGATAAAAAGCCGAATTTAGAAGATATGATGACGAAGCTAGTTGAAACTCAAACGCAGTTTTTCATATCTCAAAAACAAACCAATGAACAAAATGCTCAAGCATTTAGAAATCAACAAGCTTCTATTCAAAATCTGGAACAAGAAGTAAGTAACCTAGCAAGATTAATAGGTGAAAGAAAACCGGGAAGTCTACCTAGTGATACAAATGCTAACCCCCTGGAATGAAACAGCTAAAGCCATTACCACAAGAAGTGGTACAACACTTAAACCACCTGAAATACCTGTAACTTCTGATGAAGCTATTCCTACTCCACAAGAACCACAACCTGATCAAGATAAGGAAAAAGAACCGGTAGTTGAGAAGGTTAATGAAGATAACACAGTTAAGGCTAAACCTTATGTTAAACCATACCAACCACCACTTCCTTACCCGAGTAAAATGAAGAAAGAGAAACTTGAAGCCGAGCAATCCAAATTCTTGGATATGTTTAAACAGATAAATGTAAATCTTCCTTTCATTGATGTGATTTCAGGAATGCCTAGATACGCTAAATTCTTGAAAGATCTGATCACGAATAGAAAGAAAATGGAAGAACTCTCGGCTGTTACTATGAATGCTAATTGTTCAGCAGTGCTGTTGAATAAGATACCAGAAAAACTATCTGATCCAGGAAGTTTCACAATTCCATGTTTTCTGGGTAGTCTTAGTTCAATAGAAGCATTAGCAGATTTAGGTGCTAGTATAAATTTAATGCCGTATTCACTATACGCTAAACTAGACCTTGGAGAATTGAAACCAACAAGAATAAGCATACAACTAGCCGATCGATCAATAAAATATCCTAGAGGGATAATGGAGAACATGCTAGTTAAAGTTGGTACTTTAGTATTTCCAGTAGATTTTGTTGTTTTGGACATGGAAAAAGATTCTCAAGTTCCTCTCATATTAGGAAGACCATTCTTAAACACGCCTAAAGCAATGATAGACGTGTTCGGTAAGAAACTGACCCTAAGTATAGAGGACGAGAGTGTTACCTTTTCAGTTGATAGAGCAATGCAACAACCGCAATCTGCAGATGATACATGTTATTATATTCAAACTATAGATGCACATGCAGAATTATTAGAAGAATTTCCAGAATTACAAGGAACAGGAGAATGTTCTTTAGGAGAAGGTAATGAACCAATTAATGAAGTTGAAATGTTAGCTACACTAATAGCTAATGGATATGAACCAACAACAGAAGAAATCCAAATGCTAAAAGAAGAAGACAGATATCGATACAAATCATCGATAGAAGAACCTCCGAAATTAGAGTTAAAGCCACTTCCAAACCATTTGGAATACGCTTATTTACATGGTGAATCTGAATTACCTGTAATAATATCGTCTTCTCTTACTGAAAATGAGAAATCACAACTCATTTCTGTGTTGAAAGCTCATAAACCAGCCATTGCATGGAAGATTCATGATATTAAAGGAATAAGTCCTTCGTATTGCACACATAAAATCCTTATGGAAGAAGGTCATAAAACGTATGTGCAACGCCAACGAAGACTAAATCCTAACATGCAAGATGTAGTTAAAAAATAAATTATTAAACTGCTAGACGTATCCAATTTCTGATAGTCCATGGGTAAGCCCAGTTCAATGCGTGCATAAGAAGGGTGGCATGACTGTCATTACAAATGAGAAAAATGAGCTTATTCCTACTAGGACTGTAACAGGATGGCGTGTATGTATTGATTATAGAAAATTAAATGACGCCACCAGAAAAGATCACTTTCCCTTACCTTTCATTGATCAAATGTTGGAAAGATTAGCCGGAAATAGTTACTATTGTTTTCTAGATAGATTTTCCGGATATTTTCAAATTTCAATAGCACCCGAGGACCAAGAGAAAACCACATTCACGTGCCCTTATGGTACTTTTGCTTACAAACACATGCCATTTGGACTTTGCAACGCCCCTACAACCTTTCAAAGGTGTATGATGGCGATTTTTCACGACATGATAGAAGAATGCATGGAAGTTTTCATGGATGACTTTTCAGTCTTCGGTGATACATTTGAATCATGTCTAGCTAATCTGGAACGAATGCTCATTAGATGCGAACAGTCAAATCTAGTACTTAATTGGGATAAATGTCATTTCATGGTTAAAGAAGGCATTGTTCTTGGTCATAAAATTTCAAAAGAAGGAATTGAAGTGGATAGAGCTAAAGTAGATGTAATTGCTAAACTTCCACATCCCACCAATGTTAGAGGAGTTAGGAGTTTTCTAGGGCATGCCGGTTTTTACCGACGTTTCATAAAAGATTTTTCTAAAATTGCCACTCCTATGAATAAACTCCTAGAAAAGGATGCTCCATTCATCTTTTCAGATGAGTGTATCAAATCTTTTAATATTCTTAAAGAGAAACTAACTAATGCGCCGATCATGATAACACCAAATTGGAATCTACCATTTGAACTAATGTGTGATGCAAGTGATTTTGCAATGGGAGCCGTTTTAGGACAAAGGATTGAAAAACGATTTCAACCTATATATTATGCTAGTAAGACGTTACAAGGAGCATAAAAGAACTATACAACTACTGAAAAAGAACTCCTTGCTATTGTCTTTGCTTTTGATAAATTTCGATCATATCTCGTTCTAGCAAAAACGGTGGTCTTTACCGACCATTCTGCTCTTAGATACCTATTTTCGAAACAAGATGCTAAACCAAGATTAATCCGTTGGATCTTACTCTTACAAGAGTTTGATATTGAAATCCGAGATAAAAGAGGAGCAGAAAATCTCGCCGCTGATCATCTTTCTCGTCTTGAAAATCCTGAGTTAGAAGTTCTAAATGAATCGGCCATACAAGACAACTTTCCTGATGAATATATATTGAAGATAGATTATAAAGAAATTCCATGGTTTGCAGACTATGCAAACTACTTAGTTTGTGGATTCCTTGAAAAAGGATTATCGTACCAAAAACGAAAGAAATTCTTCAGTGATATAAAACACTATTTTTGGGAAGATCCACATCTGTTTAAAAGTTGTCCCGATGGAATAATACGCCGATGTGTATTTGGAGATGAAGCTAGTAAAATTTTAAACCATTGTCACACAGGACCAACAGGAGGGCATTATGGGCCTCAACTAACAGCAAGAAAAGTTTATGATGCTGGATTCTATTGGCCTACAATTTACAAAGACGCACACCTTCTTTGCAAATCCTGTGATGCTTGTCAAAGGGCCAGAAAAATAAGTCAACGTGATGAAATGCCACAAAATGTCATCCAAGTATGTGAAGTATTTGACATTTGGGGTATTGACTTTATGGGTCCATTTCCAAAATCTCATAATAATCTATATATACTCGTAGCCATTGATTATGTATCTAAATGGGCAGAAGCACAAGCTCTCCCAACTAACGATGCACGAGTTGTAGTCAACTTTTTAAAACGTCTTTTTGCAAGGTTTGGAACACCAAAAGCTTTAATAAGTGATCGGGGTACTCATTTTTGTAATAATCAACTTGAGAAACTCATAAAATCTCCACCGCATATCATCCACAAACAAGTGGACAAGTTGAAAATACCAACTGAGCTTTAAAACGTATTCTAGAGAAAACCGTAGGATCAAATCCGAAGGAATGGTCCATTAAATTGGAGGATGCACTCTGGGCTTTTATAACAGCCTACAAAACTCCAATTGGAACCACACCTTTTAGAATTGTTTATGGAAAAGCGTGTCATCTTCCAGTAGAAATTGAAAACAAAGCATTTTGGGCTTTGAAGACATGTAATCTTGATTTACATGAAGCCGGACGTCTACGGTTAAGTCAAATAAACGATTTAGAAGAATTAAGACATGAAGCATACGATAATTCGTTAATCTATAAGGAAAGAACGAAGAAATGGCATGATAAAAGAATCAGAAGTTTAAAAGAATTTAAAGAAGGAGACAGAGTTCTTCTTTTCAATTCACGATTCAAGCTATTTCCTGGAAAATTGAAATCAAGATGGTCTGGACCATTCATAGTTAAAAGAGTTTTCCCATACGGAACGATAGAATTAATAAATTCAAATGGGATTGAATTTAAAGTTAATGGTCACAGAATTAAACACTACATAGATAGTCCAATGGAATTCGACAATGAAGTTAATCACAATTTCGATACCACAGCTAACTAAGTGTGGGGAGAATCAAGTCTTTAAAGGATAATATGTATTTCTGTTAGAGTTAGATTGTCTGTTTTCGTGTAGTTCTCGAAAATGGAACCCGAATGGTCTTTCCCTAGCAGACCCTAAAGAACTAGTCTTCTCCCCCCATTCTGAATTTTTAGTTTTTTTAGGAAATGAAGACTGCATGTGAACTAAACCATGGTCTAATGCTACACGCTTTGATCACTAAACGTAATAATGACACACTACCGAGTGAAATAGTATCAGTAATCAGAGAAAGATTGGACGGAGTAAGAAAAGAATCCATATGCGAAGATAATAAGTTACAATTTGGTAAAGAAAAATCAAAATCCGCAGCGAAAAGAAGAGCACGACACCTAGAACGATGTCACAAATGCGGAAAATGGTCACATGGAGGTAAATGTTCAAATAATCAAACCTATTCAAATACCGAATTTGTTACTTTATGCAGAGACGGACCGTTCATATGTTTAGAAGAAAAGACACTGAATGCTCGAGGTTACGCCTATGTAGCTATGGAAAACCAATTAAACCGACTATGTTATGAATGAGATAGATCATATAACTAAGAATACTATCTCACAGGTAAGTCTGTACAGTTTTTATTTTTATTTTTTTTATTTTTAACCTTTTGATAATAAACGCTAATTTGTTCGCTATAAAGTATTAAATTGGTATTAAATAAAATTAGGTTTGGCGACCGAAATTATTGATATCATACAAAAATTTATTACATCACTGCGAAATTTAACGTTTATTCTTAAGGTATAAATATCTTTAATCAATCAACCCAAAATATTTCAAAAATTCGTCATGAGTTAAATTAGGTCATGGAACCGAAATTACTTTACCGAAAAGAGGGGCGTATATTTTTGATAATATTTGATTGATTAAAGTGGGATAAAAAGCCAAAAAGATTTTTAATTTTATTTTTACCATGTTTTTAAAATTAATATATAAATCTTAAATTAATATTGTAAACTTTGTAAAAACAATATATTTAAAAATGTAAATATTTGAAAAATATAATATAAGTTTGGTGTGATTTTATAATATGAATTTTTAAATTAAGTTTGGTGTGAATTTTTACTTTTTTAAAAATAAGAATTTTTAATTTTATGCATTTCAAATTTTAAGTTTGGTGTGAATTTTTAATATTAATTTGAATTTTATGTATTTTTATTTTAAGTTTGGTGTGAATTTAAAAACAAAAATTTACTTTATCTCATTAAGTTAAAAATATGATTTTTAAAAATTCGTCGTGAGTTGAAGACTAGGTCTTTGAACTGAAATTGCTTTACCCGAGGGAGGGACGAGAACTTTTATTATCATTATTTTTAATCTTATTGAATTAAAGTAAGCCAAAAACATTAAAAAACCCAAAAATCTTTACTTTTAAAAACCGCGCTTTGATTTGACAAATTTTAAAATTTTATCGAGGGACAGACTAGGACAGCGATCCGAAACGCCCTCGCTCCTAAATGAAAACAAAATTTTTAAAATTTAATTAATTATAAGTATTATAAAGTATAAGGTTTAAAAAAAAAAAACATGAAATTACTGTAGCCGGCACCCCATGCGATCGCATGGGGTTTGCACTTGGAACCCATGCGATCGCATGGGGACCAAATGCAGGCCTGATACATACAGCAGCCTGTTCTGTTTCTTCTCCACAAAACACACACATTCACGAAACTCACCCAAAAATTCACCAATTTTCGTCATTTTTCCACCGTAATTCATCAAATTTCTTGCTCTAATCATGCCTAGATTCTCATTCTTCAGCAAATTGGTAAAAATTACACCCCTAAACTCTATAAATTCCTAGTTTTTGTGATAATTACCAATTTTTTACCTAATGCAATTTTGTTAATTTCTAGTGTAATTAGTGTTAAATTGTTAGTATTTTATGCATGTATAACCTAGATTGATGCTATTTAACATGATTTGAAGCCAAAAACTTCAAAATTTTTAGAAATCTAGGGTTTGTGTTCTTGAGCAATTTGGGGCTTTTTGATATAAATAGGTTATGGCCGATTTTTGTCATGAATTATTGCTAAATTGAGTAGTGTAACATGTTTAGATAGTTAAATGATCCAAACATTGATCCTAAACATGATTTTTGGAGATTAAAGTGGACTTTTTAAGTCCAAAATTCATGAACTTGATTAATTTGATATATTTGCCATTTGAGACTTGTTTAATTATTAGTAATGAATATTTTGACATGTTATTTAAGTTAAATGCTTATGAATTTTGTATACATTTTCATATGTGCTTATTTGAAAAGTGTAGAATTGTGAAAAATTGTGAAAATGTGTATAAGTTTAATTTTGATTTAACATGTTATAGTGATTGTTTTAAGTTGTTATTTTGCTAACACTAATGCATATTTGGATGCACAAATTTTGTGTTTAATGTGTTTTGCAGAAAGCCAATACTGGAGGTTCAGGAGCATCATCATCTAGACGACCAGCACCAGCACCAGCACCAGAACCAAAAATGCAACACGAACAAGAACCACAACAGGAACAACAACAGCCTGATCAGCACATACCTTATTATGATCCGGTACAGTTTGTTGATGAATTCATAGTATTCCCAATGAGGCCGCCAGTAGAATTCCCAACGATTCCTGAGCACACTCTGCATCCTAATCTGAGATTTGATAGGAGATGGAGAGATTACGAGACATATCAAAGGAACAAATTCAAATTGGTAACAAAAAATGTAGAGGTGCCAAGGGTAATCGATTGGGCCCCTTTGGAAATGGTCCATCTAGCTGACCGTGTTAGACAGCTTTTAATTCAAAGGTATGGCAGTTCTTCTTTTACAGATTGGGAACGTCTTTTCACCATTCGTAGACCTGTATATAAGGAATGGTGTGTTGAGTTGATGAGTACTGTATCACTTGATGCAAATATAGTTAGAATAGATGATACAAGATTTCTTAGGTTTATCCTTGGCGGTAGGATGTACAGAATGTCCATGTTGGACATGGCCAGGGCCTTACAGATATATACTCCTGGTGAGTTGCTATTACCCGATTGTACAAATTTGATTCATTATGGTGAAAGGGTAGATAGTAACTTTGACGCTGACGCCATTTGGAGGCGTATGTCACATTTTGATGTTTTTACACGAGCAGGAGGACACTCCTATACACATATTGACAGAGCCGAGCTTCGTATTATTCATAGATTTTTGGCTAACTCGATTACACAGAGAGGTCATAATAAAGAAAAAATTACCTTACATGATTTATTCTACCTAAAGTGTATTCGGGATCCTAGAAGCTTTGTCAATATCCCTTAATGTGTTGCTTTTTATTTATCTAAAATGGTAGAGGGAATGCAGGACGGGAGTATAACAGGAGGAGGTATTTTTGTTACTCTCATTGGAGAGTATTTAGGTGTTGATAGGAACCAAGGGGGTCCATTACAGCTTTGTAGAGAACAGGTTGAGCCCTTAGGATTGAAAGTTTATGTGGGTGCTAAGGTATTGAAAAGTAGACGTAACCAGGTAGTACCCTATGAGGGATCTCATCCTCAGGTAGAGAGAGGCTCAGACGAGGAAATGGAGGAGGCGGAAGACATTAGGGATGTCTTTCGAGATGCTATTCTTGACGTCCACGTTCGTATAGATGAGGAAGCAATGACGAACGCGGCCAGACATAGTATGTATGAGCAGTGGAACTCCGAGCGAGTATACGAGGATTATAGGCGACGCCAACATGATAGTTGGTTAGTTCATCAGCACCAAATCATGAGCCAGCTATCATATCAGGTACCAAATAACTATGTACCTACTCGACCTGCTCATTTTCCGCCACATAGCCCCGATATCCGACCACCCTTTAACCGGTATGACTATAACCAAGCCTATCAAAACACCTATAACCAACAATGGAACCCACCTGACGAGATGAACTGGAACCCATATCCAGACTGATTTAGTTCCATTTGGTTATTTTTATGATTTTTATGTTTTTATCTTTTGACTTTTTCATGTTTAAACTTATGTTATTGGATATATTTGTGTAATTTTTATTATTTTTATTATTATTGTGTACTAATATTTCATATTTAGAATTTGAAAGTGGGATATTAAGTCCCATTTCAAATTGCCATGCATGATTATATTTGTATGTATGTATATTGTCGATTGTACAAAACAGGGTAAAACAGCGCATTTTCTAAGACTGGCATTAAGTTCAGCAAAAGCTACTAATTTTGATGACAAGATGACAAATAAATGTGATGTAACAACAGACGAAATGAACAAATGATATGCACCATTTATCATTCAGCAACCAAACGCCAATATGTTTGGAAACTTTGGTAAAATTTAATCATTTTTACGCTAATCACCCTCAATAATTTAAATTGTTACTGATTTCTTGCAAATGAGGGCATTGCAAGATTTTAAGTGTGGGAAGGGGTTAAATTCTTTCGGATTTTTAAAATTTTTATCTTAAACACTTGGTTACCATTAAAAATACTAGTAACGTAGTAGTTGTATTAGAATCTAGTGCTCTCTGATGATAAAGAACAGCCCTAGTCTTATATACTGACTACCCAAATCTAGTAAAATTTTTCAAAATTTTCAATTAAATGAACTCAAAATCATGTTTATACATATTTATGAACGATAAAACTAGGTGTTAACACCGAAATTATTGTTAGCTCAGAAAGGACATAAATTGAGAAACAAACCAAAATGTTAAAATTCATTTAAAATGGAATAGAGGACAATAAGAAAATAAAAGCCAAGTGTGGGAAAAATTACCAAGTTATCTTAAAACATATGTCACATATTTCTGTAACAAATAACTGAAAATACTTTTGCTTTGGACTAAACTAAACTATTTTACCCGATGAAAGAAAAGAAGAAATTTATCTACACGATGAATCAATTCCATCATTAAAAGGAAGTAAAGTCTTCCGAAAAAGAAACGCGCTTCTTGATTTAGGTCAAGAAGTTGTCGTCCAGACCAGCTGTAGGTTGACGAAAAACCTAGAAAAGTCATCACTAAAATTAGTAGGAAATCCACGAACCTCAGCATTAAACAGGTTGCCAAGTGGTCAGACTTATTCTAACCATGAGAGGATCTGTCTCGTAAAATGGGGGGGGGGGGGCACCGTGCAAATTAGCTGGATAAGACTAATGAATCAGATCCCCAGAAAGGATAATCTCCTTAAAGATTAAAAATCAGCTTTTAAGCCTGATATTACTCAATCCTAGAGATTGACCGTAAAGATTGAGAATTCAAACTCATGGAATTCAATGATATCTAAACTCGAGCCTGAACGAGAAAATATTTTGATCAAATTATAAACCGATTTGTTTTCTGAAAACCCATTTTCAATGCGTTCATTACCATTGAACATAAAATCCTAGAAATTTACCTGGAATTCATTAGGTCACCTGAACCAAATCGGGTGTCAACCGTAAGAACGGTGGTTACATAGCATAGTCAAAGACAGGACCTTGTGCCAGACCGAAAAATTATAAGGGTGAGCTTTACTATTGCTCCTACCAAGGATAGTAATTGCGTCCGACACGTTATAGACCATAATTAAAAGCATGTCAGGGGACATTGCCTTAACAGTTGCTTGTTCAACGCTTTCCTTTACAACCGGACGGTAGTTTACTGAAAGGTAATATACGGGACAAGTAAACTGGACGTGTTGCTTTCCTAATACAAGGTTAGCAAGTGGGTGACACAAAACCGCAAGTTTTGAGCTAAAATTTTCAAATCTGAAACCCACCAAGCCCACAAAAATATTTTGCAAACACCGGTGAAGGGTTATTCCGGAAAACTTATCTAGGGTAAAAACTATATTTAATTTAAAAGATCAAATGTTTTCATAAAGATCCAATTTCCTTAATGGATCTAAATTTTATAGTCATGTGGGACTGTAAACTACATCGTTACTACCATTGTTTATAGCGCCGTAAAGAAATCACTGATGTACAAAGTGTGAAGAATAAAGAAGTGATTCTTATATTTCAAGACTATATTGCTTGAGGACAAGCAACGCTCAAGTGTGGGAATATTTGTAAATGCTAAAAACGAACATATATTTCATAGCATTATTCCTCAAGAAAGACAAGCTTTTAGTTGCAATTGTTCTATTTAAAAGTGATATTCGTTTAAATAATAAAAGGTGAAGACAAAAGACAGATTCGATGAATTGAAGACGCAAAGGTCCAAAAAGCTCAAAAGTACAAAATACAATCAAAGAGGTTCCAATTATTGATAAGAAACGTCTCAAAATCACAAGAGTACAAGATTCAAAACGTAAAGTACAAGATATTAAATTGTACGCAAGGACGTTCGAAAATCCGGAACCGGGACCAGAATCAACTCTCAACGCTCGACGCAACGGACTAAAAATTACAAGTCAACTATGCATATGAATATAATATAATATATAATTAATTCTTAAAATTAATATATATATTATATTATATTTATAAAACGTCGGCACAAGGAAACAAGCAACATGTGAGCTCTCCCAGCTGGCCATGCGATCGCATGGCCAGGAAGAAGAAAGTCCATGCGATCACATGGCATGAAAAGTCAGGCCACATCTCCTATAAATTCGCAGTTTGGTGAACGCAAAAATATATATCCATCAATCTCTCTATCTATATACGTAATATTTATATTTATAATTTATATTTTAATTTTAATTTTAATTATAATTCTAATAATAAGGGTATGTTAGCAAATGTTGTAAGGGTGTAAGTCGAAATTCTGTCCTTGTAACGCTACGCTATTTTTAATCATTGTAAGTTATGTTCAACCTTTTTAATTTAATGTCTCGTAGCTAAGTTATTATTATGTTTATTTAATCCGAAGTAATCATGATGTTGGGCTAATTACTAAAATTGGGTAATTGGGCTTTGTACCATAATTGGGGTTTGGACAAAAGAACGACACTTGTGGAAATTAGACTATGGGCTATTAATGGGCTTTATATTTGTTTAACTAAATGATAGTTTGTTAATGTTAATATAAAGATTTATAATTGGGCGTCCCTATAAATTACCATATACACTCGATCGGACACGATGGGCGGGGTATTTATATGTACGAATAATCGTTCATTTAACCGGACACGGGAATGGACTAATAGCCACTAGAATAATTAAAACAGGGGTGAAATTATGTACAAGGACACTTGGTATAATTGATAACAAAATATTAAAACCTTGAGTTACACTCAGTCGACATCCTGGTGTAATTATTAAACAAAGTATTAAAATCTTGTTACAGTTTAAGTCCCCAATTAGTTGGAATATTTAACTTCGGGTATAAGGATAATTTGACGAGGACACTCGCACTTTATATTTATGACTGATGGACTGTTATGGACAAAAACCAGACGGACATATTAAATAATCCAGGACAAAGGACAATTAACCCATGGGCATAAAACTAAAATCCACACGTCAAACATCATGGTTACAGAAGTTTAAATAAGCATAATTCTTTTATTTCATATTTAATTTCCTTTATTTTATATTTAATTGCACTTCTAATTATCGCATTTTTATTCATTGTTATTGTATTTAATTGCACTTTTAATTATCGTACTTTTTAATTATCGCAAGTTTATTTTATCGCACTTTTATTATTCGTAATTTCATTATCGTTATTTACTTTACGCTTTAAATTAAGTCTTTTATTTAATATTTTACATTTGGTTTTAACTGCGACTGAAGAATTAAAATCGACAAATCGGTCATTAAACGGTAAAAAAACCCCCCTTTATAATAATAATATTACTTATATATATATTTGTATTTTTATAAAAGTAAACTAATATAGCGTTAAGCTTTGTTTAAAGATTTTCCCTGTGGAACGAACCGGACTTACTAAAAACTACACTACTGTACGATTAGATACACTGCCTATAAGTGTTGTAGCAAGGTTTAAGTATATCCATTCTCTAAATAAATAAATATCTTGTGTAAAATTGTATCGTAATTAATAGTATTTTCTGCTAAAATATAAAGCTATTTTATATACACCTCGCATAACATCAGAAGTGCAGTTGGTTCATCCTCTCGATTGAGGTGTTTTCAAGTATCATGAAAGGTTTGAACGCAGATCGTGATCGTCAAGATATAAATGAAGTTTAGGATGAAATCAAGTGGGAAACTTGAAGAATTGTTTTGTTTCATATGTTATAATCAATATTTTAATTCATTTTAATTGTCTAATGTTATTAGTCCACAGGTCGATAGTCCACAATTAACAGTCCAATAATTCATATATAGTTTTAATATATAATATTCGAATTAATTAATACGTATCGTGACCCGTGTACATGTCTCAGACTCGATCACAACTCAAACTATATATATTATTGTAGAATCAACCTCAACCCTGTATAGCTAACTCGATCATTACTGCATATAGAGTGTCTATGGTTATTCCAAATAATATATATAGATGCGTCGATATGATATGTCAAAACCTTATATACGTGTCCCGATATTTAAAGTACGTAAAATAAATAACAGAAATTAAATGACCATAAATAAAATTGCGAGAATATAAATTGCGATAAATAAAATGTAATCAGTTAGCTAGGAACAGTTAGCGTGGATTCTTAACAAAATTTTTCATAGTTAATTTGTTTGTTTCTAACAAATTTTATTTTGTCCAATGTTTTCTTCATTATGCCACTTGTTGGATTCTGATAGGTCAAAATCCAAATATGAAATTGAATGAAAATGGTTATTCTGCGGTGAACGGATTCGTATCTTTGTAGATGTAAGTAGGATAGTAAATGAATGTTGAATCAGATTTGAAGAATGTACAGTGTAACTTATTAATGTGAAATCTAAATATTCCTCGGGTATTACCTACCCGTTAAAATATTTTCACCATTAACAGTTTGTACAAAAGAATTTTTAATTACAATCCTTATGAAAATATATATACATATATATTTTCTTCAGATGTAATCATGGATTTAATGAGTTAATATAATATTAATCTCATTTGATTTACCGTTAGAACAAGAGTATATAATCTCTAAAATATTAGAGATTACATAATCGCCATGTCGAACGAAGATCAAGGATGTAGAACGATACGTAGAATGAAGATTATACTCGGGGTACAGAATGAGATGTTGAGGCATGTGATGTTAATACTTGGGTTGTTGGTGGTACTATTGGTGCCGGTGATGTTGCTGAAGCTGGTAAGTTTTGCACCATGTTTTCTAAATTGATTACTCGAGCGTGAAGCTCGTGACTTCTTCTATTATTCCGAGGTGATTGTCGGTTGAAACGAGCGAATGAATAAGGTTTAGAATTTTAGATAGAATATAATCTTGGCGAGATATTCGAGAAATGAGAGAGAAAATATTATTACAAACAGGTTCGCCGGTAAGTGTTTCAGGTTCATCGCCAAGAGGTAAATTCGGTTGGTGGAAAGGAAAGGATCGCTTTCTTCTTATCTCTGTTGGTTTAGTCGACTACGAACCCATCGCCAATTCATCCCGAATTGATGATAACTGATTTTGTTGATCCATTCCAGTTATACTGCTTTCGAAGCTCAAGTGTGTTTCCATATCGGAATAGCTGTCGGAATTCGAGGAACTTGAACTGGTTGAGGGATTCATCTCGTACGATCAGATGAAGGATTTTCGATAAGAAATAGATTATAGGATGTAGATTAGTACCCTGCAATACATAATTTACATATGCATATATAATACTAAATCTCATAAGTTACGGAGGAATCTACGGAAGTTTCCAGGCAAAGTCTACAGTAACAGATATGCTAATATATGAATTAGCAGATACGCTAAGATACGAATTTTGTCTATACACTATTCATGCAATCATTGCAGTAAGATGTGTCTAGACTAAGAATGATAAGCATGTAATTTCTAAGGATGATAAGTAGGTAATTTTCGACACAAAAAGATAAGCAAAACTTTTGACATGCAGGCACGGTCGAAGTCCAGACTCACTAATGCATCCTAACGACTTATCAGTTAGACACACTAATGCAGACCTGGTTCGCTAAGACCACTGCTCTGATACCAACTAAAGGGACCCGTCCTAATCCATCCAGACGAAGTCCATATCGATTACAAACGATTCACAACAGTTGATTACATCGCGAGGTAATTGACCTCTATATGATACATTTTACAAACATTGCATTCGTTTTTAAAAGACAAATTTTCTTTACATTGAAAGTTGACGACAAGCATACTATTTCATAATATATCTAACTATAATTGACTTAATAAAAATCTTGATGAACTCAACGACTCGAATGCAACGTCTTTTGAAATATGTCATGAATGACTCCAAGTAATATCTCTAAGATGAGCAAATGCACAGCGGAAGATTTCTTTCGTACATGAGAATAAACATGCTTTAAAGTGTCAACCAAAAGGTTGGTGAGTTCATTAGTTTATCATAATCATTCATTTTCATCATTTTAATAGACCACAAGAATTTCATTTCCAGTTCTCATAAATAAACGTCCCATGCATAGAGACAAAAATATCATTCATATGCATTGAATACCTGGTAACCGACATTAACAAGATGCATATAAGAATATCCCCTATCATTCTGGGAAATCCTTCGGACATGACATAAAACAACATCGAAGTGCCAAAGCATCCGGTAATTTGGATGGGGTTTGTTAGGCCCAATAGATATATCTTTAGGATTCGCGTCAATTAGTAGATTGGTTTACTAATTCTTAGGTTACCAAGCAAAAGGGCATATTCGGCTTCGATCATTCACCCATATAATGTAGTTTCAATTACTTGTGTCTATTTCGTAAAACATTTATAAAAATTGCGCATGTATTCTCAGCCCAAAAATATAAAGGGTAAAAAGGTAAATGAAAGTCACTATATTGTATTTTGTAGTAAAAATACATATGACGTCTTTGAACAAATGTAGGGTTGGCCTCGGATTCACGAACCTATATCATTTGTATATTTATTAATATACATAGTTGAAATCGAACAAATATTTATATTATTATTAGTGATAATTTTTATATTACTAACTTATATATTTTATTATATATTCATTTTGTACATTTTAAATAAAGTATTTATATATTTAAGTTATGGTTATTATATTTATTTTTATATACATAATCTTTTGTTTACAAAAATAATAGTTATAGTAAAACTAGAGTAATATTAAAATGAGAATACTTAATATTACTAATTAATATAATAATGGTTTTGATTTCATTAGTGATAAAAATAATGATATTAATACTAATAATATACTTATTTTAATAATAATGGTTCTAATATTTACAAAGTGATAATAATAATACTACTATTTGTGAAAATAATAATAATTTGTATTAATTTCGCAATAATAATAATAATAATAATTATATTCATAATAATGATGTAAATACTAAAATGGTAATATTTCATTAATAATAATTACATTATTAATACTTAATAATAGTACTAACAATAATAATATTACTTACTAATACTTAACTATAATATTAATAACAATAGTAAGAATAATAATAATAATAATCATTTTCATATTCTAATAACAATAATACTAATAATAATGATAATAACTAAAATCATAATATTAATGATAATAATTATAATTCTAATAATAATAACAATAATAATAATAATGATGCTAATTTTTGGTTTAGAAAACTACCTCCAAAAGCCTTTTTTTTTAAAAAAAATTCCACAGGACGGGTTTGAACCCGAGACCTCTCGCTCATACGCTAACACCACAAACCAACCAGTCCAATTTGTTTTTCTGTTTAAACTACAGACTAGATTTAATTTAATCCATTCTTTTCAGTTTCCACTTTCTTTTCCTTCTTCTCTAAAGCAATCGAACATAACCTATCCTTAGGAGCGAATTTATATTTGATTTATTATTGAACTTAAATAGAAACTACATGAAAATGAGATTTTAAATTAACAGACAAGAAAAGAAAAAAGAAAAAAAAATACATCGCTGCTGTAACTTCGAACATAATGAAAAAAAAATTGATTTTGATATTGAAACGTTTTGAGATCTTGACACCTTCACGAATTATTTTCTAAATCATCATTGGATTACACTGGAACCATCAATTGAACTTAAATATTATCAGAAACATCGAATTTGATTAAAGAACAAAAGTTGACTTTTTTAAACAAAATCTTTGACTCGTAAATTCGAACTCGTTTTTAGGAATTGGAGCGTATAATTTTGCAGAAAGTTTAAGTGAACGATTCCTAACAACTTTGCATTTTTAATTTTTGAAAATTTGTTCGTAATCGAATTATGGTGAAAAAGATGAATAACAGAGTGTGTCGAGCTTTTAAAAAATTAATAATGAATTTAACTGATTTAAATCATTATGGGTTGTTTTAATTGATATTGAGAGTGTTAACTTGAATGGTTAAATCCAAAAATGTGAGGAATCATTTGTTTATAAAGAAAGAGTTATCCACAGGTTCAATTAATCGTACCAGAAAACAAAAAAATAAAAATTATAAAGTGAAATGGAGTGCTAACTGAATTTGGATTTGTATGAGACAGGAAACAAAAATTGACTGTAGAAAGATGGATACAGATAACAAATTGGTACGATCTCCACATTTATATAACTTATATAATTGAAATTAATATTAATAAAAATAAATAAATAAATATATTAGTAATAGTAATAATTATATAAATAATAATTATAAGTAATAATGATACTAATACTCATAAAAATGATAATAATTATATTATTAATGATAACAATAATAGATTGTATTATTTTCTAACTATAATAATAATAAGGATTTTAAAATAATAATAACATTTATATCACAAATTACAAGTATTAGATTTTATATCTATAGTAAATAATAATAACATTCATAATTCTCATATTAATATTAATACTAATATTTATTTCAATGAAATTAATAATAATATAATAACTATATTTTAACTTGTAATTACTTTTACTGTATTAATATTACAATTTATTAATTTATGTAATACTTATCTTATATATATAATCACATATTTGAATATATATATATATATATATATATATATATATATATATATATATATATATCATTTATATATTTTATCAATATACATATAGTAATAATTATGTTTATATATAATATGTATATTCAAATTACTATAATTATGTTTTACATATCCAGATTCATTACTTAGATAGATATATCAATTATATATACCAAAACAATTTAAATTCAAAGTATGACATTATACAATTTATACATTGTTAATCGTTTGACAAATTATGTTCGAAATCAATTAATAACAAGTTTTAGTTATTTATCTTTCTTAATAACAAAATCACATATTAGTTCTCTATTATATTAATTTTACAATATCTAATTATGTATATTTATAGTTAATTACATGTACATTTCTATTTGCGTTTATAGGTTCGTGAATCGTCGGAAATAGTTAAAGGTTAGTGAATTCATGTACACAAATTCAAAAGTTTTTAAGACTCAATATTACAGACTTTGCTATCATATCGTAAACATATAAAGATTTAAGTTTGAATTTGTTCGGAAATTTCTGGGTCGTCACAACAAGTGTAACTAATGATAATTGAATTGAGGCTTTTTGTTCTAACTCTCATGTGGAATGTTTGTTTCTGTACTTGTGTTCAAAGTATAAAAGTATAAAACGTATATGTTTCTCATCCCATGATTTAAAGAATAAAAGTTGTTGAAAAGAATGGGACTATGATCTCACCCCAAGTACACGAGTATATAGGTACTTCACAAAGTAAATGTGTGCAAGAACGTATGCTAGTCTTGAAATAAACAATAGATAGTATCAATATCGGTAAAGTATGAAGTCGGTCAAAGTTGTTCAATTAGTCTTATGGCTCGTTATGACTCGATTATATATAGCATGTGAGTCAAGTTGTCAAGTTTCATGCAAGATATAAGTATAAAAGCATGTTAGAATGATTAAACAAAGTATTGGTTAAGTTTGAATAAAAGTTAACTTCGGTCAAGTCAAAGTCAACGAAAAAGTGAACACATTCGGGTCGGGTCTCGGACAATTTTTCTGAGCTAATTAATCATATATGAGCATGTTAGAACAAGTTACATGTTAATCGTAGGTGCGTAGCATAGTTAGAATTTAACGTGAAAAAGGACAATTGAACAGCCCCTAAACGCGACAATTGCCGCGCCGCGCCGAATGAGGGCCGCGCCGCGCCAATAGGCGTGAGCTAGTTCCTGGCTGTTTCAAATGTTCAAGTCTCGAACCAAACTTCATTTAAACATAACTAATGAACCGTAAACACTTAAAACGCATGCCATACATCGTTGGAAAGGTAATTTAACGAGGAA
The DNA here is from genome assembly GCF_046630445.1 of Rutidosis leptorrhynchoides. Lineage (NCBI taxonomy): Eukaryota > Viridiplantae > Streptophyta > Magnoliopsida > Asterales > Asteraceae > Rutidosis > Rutidosis leptorrhynchoides. The sequence goes on from NC_092342.1 coordinate 67,881,318, forward strand.
TACAACTAAACACATTTCATCAACCAAAACCAATATTTACGATAACTGAAAACTTGTCGAATGATCATTTAATGCTCACCATTTAATGTTTCAAGCTCATAAATGCAATTAATGATTCGGAAACTTAACACACACATATAATACGTCGTTTCATAGGTAATTACACGTACAATACTACTAAGCACTTACAAACAACATTGCAAAGCATTTAATGCATCAAAATTCACATTTAAGGCTACCAAACCCTAACCAAAAATCATAAACTCAACAATCATGTTAATGGAGTCTTCCCAAGTCAACCTACATACCAAATTGAAGCTAGTGATGCTAGTAACACATTTAATACATGCACTTTTAACATCTAACAACATTTAAACAACCAAATCTCAAGATCAAACTAGTCATTTTTCAAGTTTAAGCTAGTTAGACCAAAAGTACAAGAACAAGCAAATAAATCACATATTCATGTTAGACTTGAGCCATAGGCACTAATTAACATACTTTTAAGTTAAAAACACTAAGAACATGAAATCTAAAGTTTTTAGAAATTTACCCAAAAGAGATGAAATTGGTATGGAATTGAAGAGGAAGATGCAAGGATTCCAAATATGTAATTTGTTTTGAAGAACGCTTGCTAGATCGAATTTAGATGATGAATCTTTGATTTGGGTGTTTAAGAGAAAAAAGTGGAAGTAAAAAGAAGATGGGGAGGTGAAAGAGTGGGTGGAGGAGAAGAGTTTGACCAGTTGACCTAGTCAAATCTTTGGTCCCTTGGCAAGTTTAGTCCCTCGAGTTTAAAAGCGGATGCGTGAATTAACCAAACGAATTACCTTAAATACGTAGAGTAAACGAGAGATGTTATAATTAAATAACGGACTTTAAAATAAATAAATGGAAAGTAAATGGAAAAAGACGGGTTGTTACATTACCTACTCCTTAAAAGAAATTTTGTCCCGAAATTTATGTAGATGTAGTAGGCGTTGATTCCTCCTCGGGATCTTGCGTTGCCAACTCAACGAATAAGTGAGGATAATTTCTTTGCATTTGATCTTGTCTTTCCCAAGTAAACTCGGGTCCCCTTTTGGCATTCCAACGAACTTTGACAATCGGGAATTTACTTTGTTTTAGCGTCTTGACGGAGTGGTCCACAATTTCAACCGGTTCTTCCACGAAATGTAGTTTGTCATTGATGGTAAGCTCCTCGAGAGGGATGACGAGTTCGGGTTCGGCAAGGCACTTCTTCAAGTTTGATACATGGAAAGTAGGATGAACGGAGCTCAATTGAGTCGGAAGATCTAAACGATAAGCAACGGGTCCAATACACTCCAAGATTTCAAAAGGACCAATATATCGCGGATTTAGCTTTCCACGTTTCCCAAAATGGATTACACCTTTCCAAGGTGCGACTTTTAACATTACACGATCACCCACTTGGAATTTGAGATCTTTTCGTCTAATGTTGGCATAGCTCTTTTGACGACTACGGGCCGTCCTGAGCCTATCTCGGATTTGAACGATCTTCTCGGTTGTTTCATAAATGAGTTCGGGTCCGGTGATTTTCTTGTCACCTACTTCGGACCAACAAATAGGAGAATGACATTTGCGGCATATAACTCTTCGAAAGGTGTGGCATTAATACTCGCGTGATAGCTATTGTTGTAAGAGAATTCGGCTAGAGGAAAATGCTTTTCTCAAGCTTTTTCGAAATCGATAACTGATAGTGCTCCAAATGAACATATATTTAGTAGCAATATCCTCCCAATATGTAAATTATTTAGTTGTAATTGTCCTATTTTAAGTTGTAATCGTTTATATTAAATAAGTGCGAAGACAAAAGGCGAAAACGACGATTTGAAGACGCAAATGACCAAAAAGCTCAAATGTACAAGATACAATCCAAGTGGTTCAATTTATTGATGAGAAATGTCTAAAAATGACAAAAGTACAAGTTGCGGAACGCAAAGTACAAGATATTAAATTATACGAAAGGACGTTCAAAAATCCGAAACCGGGACCTGAGCCAACTATCAACGCCCGACGCAACGGACCAAAAATTACAAGTCTACTATGCACAAGAATATAATATAATATTTAAATAATTATATAAATTATTTATATATTTTATATTATATTAAATAGTGTCGGCAGACTAAAAAACAAATGAATGTGAGCTGGTGCCAGACACCATGCGATCGCATGGCCAGAAGGCACATATCCCATGCGATCGCATGGCCCGAAAAAGTTGGTCAGGTCCTATAAATAGCCAGCTTATTCGACGAGTTTTAAACATAATAATAATAATACTCCTCTGTAATAATATATATATATATATATATATATATATATATATATATATATATATATATATATATATATATATATATATATAAATAGTATAGTGTAGTTTTATATTAGATTAGTTTTGGGTTATGCAAAGGTTATTTTACGGGTTTTAAAGTCAAAGCTCTGTCCGTGTAACACTACGCGATAAATAATCAATGTAAGCTATGTTCTCCTTTTTAAATTAATGTCTCGTACTTAAGTTATTATTATGCTTATTTGAGCCGAAGTAATCATGATGTTGGGCTAAATACTAAAATTGGGTAATTGGGCTTTGTACCATAATTGGGGTTTGGACAAAAGAACGACACTTGTGGAAATTAGACTATGGGCTATTAATGGGCTTTATATTTGTTTAACTAAATGATAGTTTGTTAATTTTAATATAAAGATTTACAATTGGACATACCTATAAATAACCATATACACTCGATCGGACACGATGGGCGGGATATTTATATGTACGAATAATCGTTCATTTAACCGGACACGAGAATGGATTAATAGTCTATGGAATTATTAAAACAGGGGTGAAATTATGTACAAGGACACTTGGCATAATTGATAACAAAGTATTAAAACCTTGGGTTACACGCAGTCGATAACCTGGTGTAATTATTAAACAAAATATTAAAACCTTGTTACAGTTTAAGTCCCCAATTAGTTGGAATATTTGACTTCGGGTATAAGGATAATTTGACGAGGATACTCGCACTTTATATTTATGACTGATGGACTGTTATGGACAAAAACCAGATGGACATATTAAATAATCCAAGACAAAGGACAATTAACCCATGGGCATAAAACTAAAATCAACGCGTCAAACATCATGATTACGGAAGTTTAAATAAGCATAATTCCTTTATTTTCATATTTAATTGCACTTCTAATTATCACATTTTTAATTATCGCAATTTTATTTCATCGCACTTTTATTTATTGCAATTTCATCATCGTTATTTATTTTACGCTTTAAATTAAGTCTTTTAATTATTTAATATTTTACATTAGGTTTTAACTGCGACTAAAGTTTTAAAATCGACAAACCGGTCATTAAACGGTAAACCCCCTTTTATATATTATTATTTATAATTATAAATATTTTGTACAAATATAGTTAATTAAAATATAGTGTACAATAAGCCCGCTCCCTGTGGAACGAACCGGACTTACTAAAAACTATACTACTTTACGATTAGGTACACTGCCTATAGTGTTGTAGCAAGGTTTAGGTATATCCCATCTGTAAATAAATAATAAATATCTTGTATAAAATTGTAACGTATTTAATAGTTTTTCCTAGTAAAATATAAGCTATTTCATATACACCTCGCATAACATCAAGTTTTTGGCGCCGCTGCCGGCGACTCGGCGAAACTGTAGAAACCCGAACTAATCCTCCCGGACGGAGTCTTCAACAGTTGGTTCCATTACGATGATCGACTCCAAGTACTGTCCTTACTATGAGCAAATGCACAGCGGAAGACTTAATTCGTACCTGAGAATAACATGCTTTAAAAGGTCAACATAAAGTTGGTGAGATATATAGGTTTGATGCTAGCAGCGTTATAACTATGGACCACAAGATTTCATATATAAAAATATAATACACTCGCAAGTGTATGAAAAGCATTCCAAGCAGTGGGCACCCGGTAACTAGCCTTAACAAGAGTGTGTACCCCTGAGTTATATAATATGTGCACCGAATCAAGTGCGTTCCGTTAACCTCGAAGTACTAAACACCCGTTCTTCTAGTTTACTAGAACAACATCTGGGTGGGGGTGTAAAACCCGATAGATCTATCTTTAGGATTCGCTCCTACCAGTTCATAAACCAATAGTTAAAGTTACCAAGCTAGGGGATTTTTGATTCAAACCCATGTAGAACGTAATTTTAGTCACTTGTGTCCATAACGTAAATCATTTATAAAAATAGCGCATGTATTCTCAGCCCAAAAATATTTAAAGTTTAAAAGGGACTATATACTCACCTAATGTATTTTGTAGTAAAAAATACATATAACATCACTGAACAAATGTAGGGTTGGCCTCGGATTCACGAACCTATATCAATTGTAAGTATATTAATACATATACTTGTAATCAGACAATTTCATATACATTTAGTTATGTATTTAGATTTATATTTATTTAAAATTTTATTAATACTTTTAATATATAATAATGCTTATTTAGTTAATAACATAATATGTAATGTTAGTATACATAAATATATTTTATATAAATATCATAGGTTTGTAAAAATTAGTAATTGTAATACTACTAAGTTAAGGATAACAATAATAATAATAATAATTAGATTTAATAATGACAATATTAATTTTGATAATAATACTAATAATAATGATAATAGTAAAATTATTTTTAATGATAATAAAAATAATAATAATGGTAAAAAAAAAATAATGATTTAAATAATAATAATAATGATACTAAATAAAAAAAATGATACTTTTAATGAGAATGACAATTTAATACATTTGATAATAATATTACTTATATTAATAATAATAATAATAATAATAATAATAATAATAATAATAATAATAATAATAATAATAATAATAATAATAATAATAATAATAATAATAATAAATAAAAGAATAGAAAGACTACCTCTTAAAACTTTATAACAAAAAAAAACTTCTGACAGGCACTAGATTCGAACCAGGGTCAAGTGTATACCAGTCAACACTCAACACCACTAAACCGTTTCTGTCTTTCTGATTATTATTATAATGGAATTATAATTAACTATTTCTATCAACCTGTTATCTCATCTTCTTCCTTCGGTTAAAACTGGTCGACCAGTACATTAATTAATCAGTCATTAAAACTAATAAAAAGGTTTGAATTATGTTGTAATGTATCTATAACGAGTATTAGTTTAAATTAAAAAAAAAATAAAAAAAAAAAAACCTGCTGATTCACGATGAACACCTAGGACTCAAAACTCAAATTTTGATTTCCAACTCGTTTAAGATAAATATTCTAACATGAAAAGGTTTGCATAGCAATCATAAAAGTTGTATGAAACATCAATTGATCATAATTCATTAAAACGAATTCCAAAAAAATAAAATATCAGTCGCTGTTAAATAAAAAAAAATATATGAAGAACATGATTTCGGTTTTTGACTTTGAGAATGTTATAGACAAAACTTCCTACATGAAAGAGGTTCTAAATCACGTATATAAGCCTTCTGTAACATCAATTGGAACTAAGACATCAAAACGATTTTGAATTTAACGAAGAACAAAATAGTTAACTTTTGAAAATAAAAGTTTGAATTCAAAATTAGAAATCGATAATGAAAATTGGCAACTGAAACTTTACAGAGAGTTTTAGTAAAGAATTCCTAATCTAACAGCAATTTTACATTTTTAAAAAAATCATTTGAAATCGAGTCTTTGTGAGAAAGGTAACACGAACAGGGAGATGAACGGAGTTATTATCTTTTTTTTTTTTATCTGTTTCGATTCAAGAGATGCAGCAACCCAGCTTAAAGCGTGATTATTTGCAGATTAAATATAGAATGATTGAGGAAAAAAAATGACGAACATAATTCCCTTGATTGTAGGGTTCGTGGGTCACGGGTTTAAAGGAAACAGAAAGAGAAAAAAAAGATACCAGTTGGGACGCATAAACACATTTTTATATCTGATATATATATCTGTTCCATTATTTGATCCATATATCTATATAATTTATTATTAATAGATTAATAAATATAATTATAAATACTAAAATACTGTTAATATATTTAATAATAAAATAATAATAATATTAATAATATTAATATTAAAGTAATATTAATAAGAAAAAAATGATAATAATTACTAATAAATTTATAACAATAATATTACTAATAATAATGATAATAATACTAATATTATTAATAATATTAATAATCAATTTTATCCTTTTCTAATAATTATAATGATAAATGATAATAATATCTACTAATAATGATATAATAATAATATTAATATTAATAATACTTGCACATATAGAATTTTACATTTAATATATATTATTACATAATATGTGTTTAAACATTAATTATGATGAAAACATAATTGTTTTATGTTTATAAGTATATATATATATATATATATATATATATATATATATATATATGTATATATAAATTTATTATTTTTTTTTATTAGACAACAATATCAACTCAGACTCATCGAATTTCATACATATATATATACATATATTTTATATAATAATATTAATGATACAAGTATTATGAAATAATGATGATAATATTAACATAGCAAAATAGTATTAACTTGTAATTACATAGATTCATTTTATTTATATTATTCTATTTTGCAAAAATAATACTACTAACTAAATAATATAATATTTCAAACTATATTTCGAATTAATATATATATATTTATATATATATATATATATATATATTTTTATATATATATATATATGTAGTTGTTCGTGAATCGTCAGGCATGGTTAAAGGGTAACTAATTATCCGAATAAAGACTTCAAACTTTTCTAGACTCAACATTACAGATTTTTGCTTATCGTGTCGGAACATATAGAGTTTAAGGTTTAAATTTGGTCGAAAATTTCCGGGTCGTTACAGTACCCACCTGTTAAAGAAATTTCGTCCCCGAAATTTGAGTGAGGTCGTCATGGCTAACAATAAAATTGTTTTTATGACGAATATGAGTTGATAAATAGAGTTTTATCATTATTGATTAATATAGATAAAACAATTCGATCATGTGAAGCGTACGAGTGAAGCTATCACAAAAGAGTGAAATGAGAAATAAAGAGTCGTCTTGAATTTTGAGTTAGTCACGGTTGAATTTAGGGAAATCTTCTAATCAGAAAGAAATTGTAATAGCACGATTTATTAGCAACTGTTGGAATTACTGAAGAACAGAATTATCAAGAAAATAATTCCGTGATATTAAGTAGAATGAAAGAGTCGTGTAACATGGCACATGATGATGGTACTGTGAATCATCACATCCCATTAGAAACTCAACATGACTTACTGTAATATAATGAAGTTGATCAAGTTTTATTGTATTATACTAATTCATGCATCAGTTCCCAACACTTCTTCAGAACATTCCTATTTCAAACTTGAAGGTTTCAGAATTTAGAAACTAACACAGTTTCTTTTATATTGTATTGCAGATATTACGGAATGATAGATGATTTCAGATAAGGATGGTTGTGAAAATGTCTCCAACAATTTGGAGAATATGTATAATGGAAGATATGAGGATATCTTATAATATCTAAGATAAGATGTTGATGAAGAATATCATCTGAAAAGGTTTAGAATAAGGAGTAGGGTTCTTACTAACGATTTCAGCAGGCACAGAATCGTTTGGATTCTTTGAAGTCGGGTTTAGTTTTCATGATTTGTCCATGGTCACCTTCATGTTTTGCTCAATCCGTTTTTCAGTTTCAACACTTCTTCTTTTCTAGGCTTTTCCAACATACTGTACTTCATTGTAAACTTTTGACTATTAAAGTTGTTTATGGTTTTTGCTGCTTCATCAGCATTTCAAGAACTATTTCATAGTCCAGGATGTTCTTCAGAAACTTCACATTCGAAATATGTAATTCTTAGGGATCGACGTTTTTGGTATAAGTGGGAGAATTTCTACGAGATTTTCAAAATATTGATTGCGGATTTTGCCAAAGATATAACGAGTTGCTGGTACTTCTGCTGATGATGTTGTGAAATATAAACGGCTCTCTGGTAACGACGGCGAAAGGACAAGGTATAAATATCGAGATTATAATAGGAGTAATCTTACTGAGAAGTCGAAGTGGAGCTGTGATAAAATTAGCTTCTTGAAAAGAAATTGTAGGGTTGTTTTTGCTAATGGATGATAAGGAATTTGACGCAGATAAGTTTTAACTATAACTTCGGTTTCGGAAATTTTTCAGGTGCATCACTATATGCATAAATCTTTCTTCCGTAAACGAGGTGCAGCGGGTTCATTATTTCGATCGAGGTGTTTTCAAGAATCAGGAAAGGTTGTGAATGCGAATTGTAATCGTCAAGATACGAATGAGGTTTAAGATAAAATCAAGTGGCAAACTTGAAGATTAGTTTAGTTTCATATGTTATAATCAATATTTTAATTTAATTCATTTTAATTGTCCAAAGTTAGCAGTCCAATAGTCCGATGGTTCAATGATTCATATATAATTTAATATATAATATTTGAATTAAATAATACGTATCGTGACCCGTGTACCGGTCTCGGTGTCGATCACAACTCAAACCATATATATATTTTGGAATCAACTCCAACCCTGTATAGCCAACTCCCACCTTCACATATAGAGTGTCTACGGTTGTTCCGAAATATATATATAGATGGGTCGATATGATAAGTCGAAACCTTGCATACGTGTCCCATTATTTAAAGTGCGTAAAAATAAATAACAGAAATTAAATGACGATAAATAAAATTGCGAGAATGTAAATTGCGATAAATTAAATGTTAATCAGTTAGCTGGGAACAGTTAGCCGGAACAGTTAGCGTGGAATCTTAACAATATTTCAATTAGTTAATCCGTTTGTTTCTAACCAATTTTATTATATCCAATGTTTTCTTCATTATGCCACTTGTTGGATTCTGATAAGTCAAAATCCAAATATGAAATTTTGAATGAAAATGGTTATTCTGTGATGAATGGATACGTATATCGGTGATTATAGGTAGGATAGTAAATAACCGTTGAATTAGATTCGAAGAATGTACAGTGTAACTTGTTAATGTGAATTTTAAATATTCTTCGGGTACTACCCACCCGTTAAAATATTCTCATCATTAACAGTTTGTACGAAAGAAGTTTTAACTACAATCTTTATGAAAATATACTTGCATATATATTTTCTTCGGATGTAATTATGAATTTAATGAGTCAATAGAATATTATACTCATTTGATTTATTGTTGGCACTTGATTACATGATCTCTAAAACATTAGAGATTACATAATTGCCATGTCGAACGAAGGTAAATGAGGTAGAACAATACGTAGAACGAAATTAATCGATGTAGAACGATATGTAGAACGAAGATCATACTCTAAATACAGACGGTAATATTGAGGCGTGTGATGTTGATATTCGAGGTACAGATCGTGATATTGAGAGTTACGTCGCGGTTATGGTTTAGGGATAATAAGGGTACTGTCGACGTCGATGATGTTGGTACTGATTATGCTGCTGGTGCTGCTGTTGGTGTTCGTAACCTTCGCACCAGTTTCTCCAAAGTCGTCACACGAGCGCGTAGTTTGTTAACTCCTTCTAGTACTACAGGATGACTGACGGTTGAAGCGAGCGAATAAACAAGATTTGTGATATGGGATATTATGTAATCGTGACGAGATACTCTAGGAATGGGCAAGAAAATGATGTTTCGAATAGGTTCGCCGATAAGTGCTTCAGGTTCATTGCCAAGGGGTAATTGGATGGATGGAAAGGATCTTCAATGTGAAATGATTTCCGGATATCGGATGATATTCTAACTATATAGAATATCTATATGTAATACTAAAGATTTCGTAGGCTACAAAGGATGTTACGGCATATATCAGGCAAATCTACAGATACGCCAAGATAGGAATTATTAGATACGCTAAGATATGAATTTCGTCTATACACTATCGATGCACTAAATGCAGTAGAGCGTGTCTAGACTTGAGAATGATAGGCAGGCAATTTCCTAAGGATAATAAGCAGATGATTTCTGACTAGAAATGATAAGCAAAACTTTTGACAGGTAGACACGGTCAAAGTCCAGACTCACTAATGTATCCTAACAACTACCAGTTAGACACACTAATGGGAGACCTGGTTCTCTAAGACCAACGCTCTGATACCAACTGTAGAAACCCGAACTAATCCTCCCGGACGGAGTCTTCAACAGTTGGTTCCATTACGATGATCGACTCCAAGTACTGTCCTTACTATGAGCAAATGCACAGCGGAAGACTTAATTCGTACCTGAGAATAACATGCTTTAAAAGGTCAACATAAAGTTGGTGAGATATATAGGTTTGATGCTAGCAGCGTTATAACTATGGACCACAAGATTTCATATATAAAAATATAATACACTCGCAAGTGTATGAAAAGCATTCCAAGCAGTGGGCACCCGGTAACTAGCCTTAACAAGAGTGTGTACCCCTGAGTTATATAATATGTGCACCGAATCAAGTGCGTTCCGTTAACCTCGAAGTACTAAACACCCGTTCTTCTAGTTTACTAGAACAACATCTGGGTGGGGGTGTAAAACCCGATAGATCTATCTTTAGGATTCGCGCCTACCAGTTCATAAACCAATAGTTAAAGTTACCAAGCTAGGGGATTTTTGATTCAAACCCATGTAGAACGTAATTTTAGTCACTTGTGTCCATAACGTAAATCATTTATAAAAATAGCGCATGTATTCTCAGCCCAAAAATATTTAAAGTTTAAAAGGGACTATATACTCACCTAATGTATTTTGTAGTAAAAAATACATATAACATCACTGAACAAATGTAGGGTTGGCCTCGGATTCACGAACCTATATCAATTGTAAGTATATTAATACATATACTTGTAATCAGACAATTTCATATACATTTAGTTATGTATTTAGATTTATATTTATTTAAAATTTTATTAATACTTTTAATATATAATAATGCTTATTTAGTTAATAACATAATATGTAATGTTAGTATACATAAATATATTTTATATAAATATCAAAGGTTTGTAAAAATTAGTAATTGTAATACTACTAAGTTAAGGATAACAATAATAATAATAATAATTAGATTTAATAATGACAATATTAATTTTGATAATAATACTAATAATAATCATAATAATGATAATAGTAAAATTATTTTTAATGATAATAAAAATAATAATAATGGTAAAAAAATAATAATGATGTAAATAATAATAATAATGATACTAAATAAAAAAATGATACTTTTAATGAGAATGACAATTTAATACATTTGATAATAATATTACTTATATTAATAATAATAATAATAATAATAATAATAATAATAATAATAATAATAATAATAATAATAATAATAATAATAATAATAATAATAATAAATAAAAGAATAGAAAGACTACCTCTTAAAACTTTATAACAAAAAAAAACTTCTGACAGGCACTAGATTCGAACCAGGGTCAAGTGTATACCAGTCAACACTCAACACCACTAAACCGTTTCTGTCTTTCTGATTATTATTATAATGGAATTATAATTAACTATTTCTATCAACCTGTTATCTCATCTTCTTCCTTCGGTTAAAACTGGTCGACCAGTACATTAATTAATCAGTCATTAAAACTAATAAAAAGGTTTGAATTATGTTGTAATGTATCTATAACGAGTATTAGTTTAAATTAAAAAAAAAAAAATTAAAAAAAAAAACCTGCTGATTCACGATGAACACCTAGGACTCAAAACTCAAATTTTGATTTCCAACTCGTTTAAGATAAATATTCTAACATGAAAAGGTTTGCATAGCAATCATAAAAGTTGTATGAAACATCAATTGATCATAATTCATTAAAACGAATTCCAAAAAAATAAAATATCAGTCGCTGTTAAATAAAAAAAAATATATGAAGAACATGATTTCGGTTTTTGACTTTGAGAATGTTATAGACAAAACTTCCTACATGAAAGAGGTTCTAAATCACGTATATAAGCCTTCTGTAACATCAATTGGAACTAAGACATCAAAACGATTTCGAATTTAACGAAGAACAAAATAGTTAACTTTTGAAAATAAAAGTTTGAATTCAAAATTAGAAATCGATAATGAAAATTGGCAACTGAAACTTTACAGAGAGTTTTAGTAAAGAATTCCTAATCTAACAGCAATTTTACATTTTTAAAAAAATCATTTGAAATCGAGTCTTTGTGAGAAAGGTAACACGAACAGGGAGATGAACGGAGTTATTATCTTTTTTTTTTTTATCTGTTTCGATTCAAGAGATGCAGCAACCCAGCTTAAAGCGTGATTATTTGCAGATTAAATATAGAATGATTGAGGAAAAAAAATGACGAACATAATTCCCTTGATTGTAGGGTTCGTGGGTCACGGGTTTAAAGGAAACAGAAAGAGAAAAAAAAGATACCAGTTGGGACGCATAAACACATTTTTATATCTGATATATATATCTGTTCCATTATTTGATCCATATATCTATATAATTTATTATTAATAGATTAATAAATATAATTATAAATACTAAAATACTGTTAATATATTTAATAATAAAATAATAATAATATTAATAATATTAATATTAAAGTAATATTAATAAGAAAAAAACGATAATAATTACTAATAAATTTATAACAATAATATTACTAATAATAATGATAATAATACTAATATTATTAATAATATTAATAATCAATTTTATCCTTTTCTAATAATTATAATGATAAATGATAATAATATCTACTAATAATGATATAATAATAATATTAATATTAATAATACTTGCACATATAGAATTTTACATTTAATATATATTATTACATAATATGTGTTTAAACATTAATTATGATGAAAACATAATTGTTTTATGTTTATAAGTATATATATATATATATATATATATGTATATATAAATTTATTATTTTTTTTATTAGACAACAATATCAACTCAGACTCATCGAATTTCATACATATATATATATACATATATTTTATATAATAATATTAATGATACAAGTATTATGAAATAATGATGATAATATTAACATAGCAAAATAGTATTAACTTGTAATTACATAGATTCATTTTATTTATATTATTCTATTTTGCAAAAATAATACTACTAACTAAATAATATAATATTTCAAACTATATTTCGAATTAATATATATATATTTATATATATATATATATATATATTTTTTTATATATATATATGTAGTTGTTCGTGAATCGTCAGGCATGGTTAAAAGGTAACTAATTATCCGAATAAAGACTTCAAACTTTTCTAGACTCAACATTACAGATTTTTGCTTATCGTGTCGGAACATATAGAGTTTAAGGTTTAAATTTGGTCGAAAATTTCCGGGTCGTTACAGAAACGCTATATTTTTAATATATATTTGTATACATATATTTATATATCATTTTTAGAAAAAACAATAAAAAAAAATGGAACCCAGACCCATGCGATCGCATGAGCCGAGTGTTGTAAAACCATGCGATCGCATGGCCTGATCTGACACGCCAGAAACCCTATTTCAGCATTTATTACGGGGTATTATTTATTATTATTATTATTTAGGGTTATTTATAATAATATTTAGTTTTAGTTTTAATTTAATTTGTAATTTAAGTTTTAATTAGTTTTATAATTATAAAAAAATTAATACTTTTATAAAATATATAATATAAAAATAATATTTTTATAAAATTTATATTTTTATCATTTTAATTAATATTTGTATTTTTATCATTTATTCGTAATATTTGTATTTTTATCGTTCGTAATTAGTTTTAAGACTAGTATTTTGCCGTAGCTTATTTTATATTTCTAGATTTTTAGGTTTTGCCGTATAATCCCTTAAGTGCCTTTTCTTTAGATTAAGATTTAGGTGCTTTAGAATTTTGCGACGCTGTTTATAAATTTTAGTACCTTTTAAGTTTCGACGTTATTCTTTCTTATTTTTATTTTTCGACGTTTTTTGACGCGCTTCTTTTTCTTTCTTATTTCTCGACGATCTAGTTTTTAGGACATAGAATTTTCTATTTCTTCTCTAAAATTTCAAAAACGAAAAATTATTTTAAGCGGTTAAATTGATAGACATCCAAATTTTCTTGTTCGTAGTAATAGTTGGATTTGTTAGTGGCTGAGTTGTGAGCTTCCGATTTAAAGGGTTCTGGCTCCCTGCTGCATCTATTGGCTATTCGAAACGTGGGCAAAATCAGAAAAGTCTATTAATTTGATAACTTATATAATTTTTATTTTTATAACTAATAGGATAATTAAGTAAATGCACCACATTGTAGCTAAAATTTAGTAATAAGCGCATTATGGAAAATTTCGAGAATATTTTGGAAACTCTTTCTGACATGCGAAATCAATTAAATCAATACTCTCAAATGAGTGTTGATGAAAATTAGTTCGGTCAATCTTGGATCACGAATAATTAAACAATAACTGGTTGTGAAATCTGTGGAGATTATCATTCAACATGGGAATGTTATTATTATGTTCCTATGGAAAATTACGCACCTATGGAACCTGAATGGAATGATTATGAGGAATACAATTAAAATTGGGATTATTCCCAAGAATATTTCCAAACTCCACAACCAGAAGATGAGGAAAATTATGTGTCTGAAAATTCTTTAGATTATATGAAAATCAAACTCGAAGAACTTGATGCTCAAAATGAACAAATGAGAGAGTTTGTAAATAGGCAAGCTGAAACTCTATCAGATTACACACCTGTTGATCTGAGGAGTATTGTGCAAGAAAATCTCATATCATCGAATTTTGATGAATTCGAGAGCTCCGAAATCACCAATTATCCTAATGATACTTTTTATTCAGCTTTACCAATTTCACAACATATCGTCACATTAGCCTCTACCGACGAAATCATCGATCAATCAATGAATGAAGAAGAAGTAAGGGTGACAAATTGGTACTCTTGGAAAAACGATAACGTTGAAAATTTTACCCCCGAGACCAAAATGGTGAGACCAATAAGTACCATTAATGAAGAAGAATTTGCTTCGATCCCGAAATTCACCATTCCACAACCTTCCAACCCAATATTCTCAATAGACGCGTCATCTACCAAAGATGAACTACAAGCTGTAATAGATATTGACACCTCGAATTTCACCCAATTGGGTAATAGAGGTGAAAACCTTGATCCCGAGAATGAACGAAAGGAAATGTTAGGAATTGTCCACCCTATAGAAATATGTATGTCGGTGTATATCGATCCATTTGACCAAGAACCAGAAAAGAGACGTATCCATTTACTATAAGCTACACTTAAAAAAGAATTAAGTAGTGACGATCGAGTGGTTCTAAACTTTAAACCCATTGATATATTATACACCACCCGAGATGTAAATAACTGGCTCACTATTCTAATTCGTGAAACTTATTCTACCGAATTCACATATCGTCAGCTAAGTGTGGGGAAGTCTAACCCCACTTAACGTTAAATTCGGGGTTCGGGTTAGTGCATAACTCGTTAATAAACATGCATAATAAGTTAGGGTAAAAGTCGCATTTTCAAAAATTAGCAAACATTTCAGAAAAGCAACCGTTTTTAAAGAAAAACATGTGTGATAAAACAAGAAGGAATGAACGATGAGGCGCGCCATCTATCATTTGACAAGCTTTGTAATTACAAACTGGGTATTTTCAATCACTTTTCTACACTAATCACCCTCATGAATTTATAATTATAGCCTGATTTCATGCAAATGAGGGCATTGCATGATCTCAAGTGTGGGGAAGGGTTATAAATTCTCTCGGGTTTATACTTGGCTTATTTTCTAAATATTGTGAAAATTTTAAAAATTTTCAACTAAATGAATTCAAAATCATGTTTATACATATTTATGAACGATAAAACTAGGTGTTAATGCCGAAATTATTGATACCTCGGAAAGGACATAAATTGAGAAACAACTAAAATGCTTGAATTTATTTATTAAGATAAAAAAAAAACGCATGAAAAAAGCCAAGTGTGGGGAGAATGTACCAAGTTATTCAATTAAAAACTATCTATCACATATTTTTGTAAAGTTATTGCAGGTGCTTTTATTTTGGACTAAATTGACTGTTTTACCCGCAATATTATAATAAAGATAAAAGAAAAGATGGATCTACACGATAAATCTATTCCATCATTAAAAGGAAGTAAAGTCTTCCGAAAAAGACACGCGCTTCTTGATTTAGGTCAAGAAGTTGTCGTCCAGACCAGCTGTAGGTTGACGAAAAACCTAGAAAAGTCATCACTAAAATCAGCAGGAAATCCACGAACCTCAGCATTAAACAGGGTTGCCAAGTGGTCAGACTTATTCTAACCATGAGAGGATCTGTCTCGTAAAATGGGGGGGCACCGTGCAAATTAGCTGGATAAGACTAATGAATCAGATCCCCAGAAAGGATAATCTCCTTAAAGATTAAAAATCAGCTTTTAAGCCTGATATTACTCAATCCTAGAGATTGACCTTAAAGATTGAGAATTCAAACTCATGGAATTCAATGATATTTAAACTCGAGCTTGAACGAGAAAATATTTTGATCAAATTAAAACCGATTTTTTTCTGAAAACCCATTTTTAATGCGTTCATTACCATTGAACGTAAAATCCTAGAAATTCACCTAGAATTCATTAGGTCACCTGAACCAATTCGGTTGTCAACCGTAAGAATGGTGGTTGCATATCATGGTCGAAGACAGGACCTTGTGCCAGACCGAAAAAAAATTATAGGGTGATCTTTACTATTGCTCCTACAAAGGATAGTAATTGCATCCGACACGTTTTAGACCATGAACAAATGCATGTCATTAGACATTGCCTTAACAGTTTCTTGTTCATCGCTTTCCTTTACAACCGGACGGTAGTTTGCCAAAAGGTAATATACAGGACAAGTATACTGGACGTGTTGCTTTCCCAATACAAGGTTAGCAAGTGGGTGACACAAAACCATAAGTTTTGAGCTAAAATTTTCAAATCTGAAACCCACAAAACCCACAAAAACATTTTGCAAACACCGGTGAAGGGGTATTCCGGAAAACTTATCTTGGGTAAAAGCTAGAATGAATTTTCAAAAGATCAAATATTTTCATAAAGATCCAATTTCCTTAAGGATCTAAATTTTTATAGTCATGTGGGACTGTAAACCACATCGTTACTATCATTGTTTATACCGCCGTATCAAAATCACTAATGTATAAAGTGTGAAGAATAAAGAAGTGATTCGTGTGATTTAATTTCAAGTTCTGTATTGCTTGAGGACAAGCAACGTTCAAGTGTGGGGATATTTGATAGTGCTCCAAATGAACATATATTTAGTAGCAATATCCTCCCAATATGTAAATTATTTAGTTGTAATTGTCCTATTTTAAGTTGTAATCGATTATATTAAATAAGTGCAAAGACAAAAGGCGAAAACGACATTTTGAAGACGCAAATGACGAAAAAGCTCAAATGTACAAGATACAATCCAAGTGGTTCAATTTATTGATGAGAAACGTCTAAAAATGACAAAAGTACAAGTTGCGGAACGCAAAGTACAAGATATTAAATTATACGAAAGGACGTTCAAAAATCCAAAACCGGGACCTGAGCCAACTATCAACGCCCGACGCAACGGACCAAAAATTACAAGTCTACTATGCACAAGAATATAATATAATATTTAAATAATTATATAAATTATTTATATATTTTATATTATATTAAATAGTGTCGGCAGACTAAAAAACAAATGAATGTGAGCTGGTGCCAGACACCATGCGATCGCATGGCCAGAAGGCACATATCCCATGAGATCGCATGGCCCGAAAAAGTTGGTCAGGTCCTATAAATAGCCAGCTTATTCGACGAGTTTTAAACATAATAATAATAATACTCCTCTGTAATAATATATATATATATATATATATATATATATATATATATATATATATATATATATATATATATATATATATATAAATAGTATAGTGTAGTTTTATATTAGATTAGTTTTGGGTTATGCAAAGGTTATTTTACGGGTTTTAAAGTCGAAGCTCTGTCCGTGTAACACTACGCGATAAATAATCAATGTAAGCTATGTTCTCCTTTTTAAATTAATGTCTCGTACTTAAGTTGTTATTATGCTTATTTGAGCCGAAGTAATCATGATGTTGGGCTAAATACTAAAATTGGGTAATTGGGCTTTGTACCATAATTGAGGTTTGGACAAAAGAACGACACATGTGGAAATTAGACTATGGGCTATTAATGGGTTTTATATTTGTTTAACTAAATGATAGTTTGTTAATTTTAATATAAAGATTTACAATTGGACATACCTATAAATAACCATATACACTTGATCGGACACGATGAGCGGGATATTTATATGTACGAATAATCGTTCATTTAACCGGACACGGGAATGGATTAATAGTCTATGGAATTATTAAAACAGGGGTGAAATTATGTACAAGGACACTTGGCATAATTGATAACAAAGTATTAAAACCTTGGGTTACACACAGTCGATAACCTGGTGTAATTATTAAACAAAGTATTAAAACCTTGTTACAGTTTAAGTCCCCAATTAGTTGGAATATTTGACTTCGGGTATAAGGATAATTTGACGAGGATACTCGCACTTTATATTTATGACTGATGGACTGTTATGGACAAAAACCAGACAGACATATTAAATAATCCAAGACAAAGGACAATTAACCCATGGGCATAAAACTAAAATCAACGCGTCAAACATCATGATTACGGAAGTTTAAATAAGCATAATTCCTTTATTTTCATATTTAATTGCACTTCTAATTAGCACATTTTTAATTATCGCAATTTTATTTCATCGCACTTTTATTTGTTGCAATTTCATTATCGTTATTTATTTTACGCTTTAAATTAAGCCTTTTATTTATTTAATATTTTACATTAGGTTTTAACTGCGACTAAAGTTTTAAAATCGATAAACCGGTCATTAAACGGTAAACCCCCTTTTATATATTATTATATATAATTATAAATATTTTGTACAAATATAGTTAATTAAAATATAATGTACAATAAGCCCGCTCCCTGTGAAACGAACCGGACTTACTAAAAACTATACTACTCTACGATTAGGTACACTGCCTATAGTGTTGTAGCAAGGTTTAGTTATATCCCATCTGTAAATAAATAATAAATATCTTGTATAAAATTGTAACGTATTTAATAGTTTTTCCTAGTAAAATATAAGCTATTTCATATACACCTCGCATAACATCAATAACGCAAGCTCGTAACATATCTTCCAAAGTTTAAATCGTGCGTTTGCTTTGCCTGTCGGTTTGCGGATGGTATGCGGTACTCATGTCTAAACGGGTTCCCAAGGCTTCTTGCAAGGCACCCCAAAATCTAGAAGCGAAACGGGCATCTCGGTCGGAAATAATCGATAGGGGTACACCATGCCGGGATACAATCTCATTTATATACAATTGTGCAAGTTTGTCCATTTTGTTGGTTTTCTTCATGGCTAGGAAGTGGGCGGATTTGGTGAGACGGTCAATAATAACCCAAATGGTACCATAACCACCCGCCGTTTTTGGTAGTTTTGTGATAAAGTCCATCGTTATTCTTTCTCACTTCCATTGCGGGATTTCGGGTTGTTGAAGTAATCCGGACGGCCTTTGATGTTCGGCTTTGACTTTGGAGCAAGTTAGGCACTTTCCAACATAAGTAGCGACGTCCCTTTTAATGTTCGGCCACCAATATTGTTCTTTGAGATCGTGATACATCTTACCGGCACCGGGATGAATCGAGTACCTTGACTTATGGGCTTCGTCTAAAATACGGCTTCGTAAGTCCCCATAACTAGGCACCCAAATTCTTCCGGTGAAAAATCGGAGTCCGGTCTCCTTAATTTCGAATCGAGAGACGAGAACGTTCAAGTGTTCGTGTGAAATATTTTCATCTTTGAGAGCCTCATCTTGGGCTACCCGGATTTGGCTATTGAGATTGGTGTGGATGGTGATGTTTAAGGCTCGGACACGAAGAGGCACCTTCTTTCCTTTCGGCTCAAGGCATCGGCTACTACATTTGCCTTCCCGGGATGGTAACGAAGTTCACAATCGTAATCGTTCAAAGTTTCAATCCACCGCCGTTGTCTCATGTTTAGTTGTTTTTGATCGAAGATGTGTTGGAGGCTTTTGTGGTCGG
Organism: Rutidosis leptorrhynchoides; assembly: GCF_046630445.1. NCBI lineage: Eukaryota > Viridiplantae > Streptophyta > Magnoliopsida > Asterales > Asteraceae > Rutidosis > Rutidosis leptorrhynchoides. The sequence continues at coordinate 67,901,669 of NC_092342.1, forward strand.
TGAAGATGGTACTTTTGGTTCCATAAAGATAGTGTCTCCACATTTTGAGAGCAAAGACAACGTAGCCACATATCTCGCTTCTTTAGAACGTAGCCACTCATCAAATTCTGGTCTTGTGCGTGGGTGATCACCCATACCAAATCTCCTTATAAAATCCTATAACATCATAAGTAAATGAAATAACCTTATTTAAATCAAGCATTCAAGAATTGTTATTATGTTACCTCATTGAAATTAGGGACAGGCTTTGTAGGACCATACACTACCGATAAATCATTGTCCTTCGCGTCACTCTTAACCATGATTACATCCTATTAAAATATTTATATACAAAATTATTATCAAATAATTTTTTTTGCATATGTTCAAATATTAATACATAATTAGCACATTAACTACACGAATAAAAAATAAAACTGCTGCTGCATAATAGGAGGCGGCTCTTGGTGTTTCTGACCAACATGAATACTAGCATGCATTTCACCGGGATGTTGTGCCTGTTGACCATGCGTGCGCCCATCGTCATGCAAAACTTTTGCACTGGAGCACCACTTAGCGTCATGCCCAGAACAAGTCGTTGTTGGAATCCACAACCATAATTATCCTATGCAGATGCAACAAAAAAAATTTCATTAATCGGTATACATACAATAAGGTTTGAAATGCACAAAAAAAATCAAATAAATAAATAAAAAGTATGTGTTTAAACTGTACATTTTAATCTTTTTAACCTGCAACGTATGTGTTTGAACTGCCAAAAAAAAAAGCTGCAAAAAAAAAAACTGCACAACATGTTTTAAACTGCACAATATGTGTTTGAACGGCATATTTAATTTTTTTTTAACCAGCACCGTATGTGTTTAAACTGCAAAAAAAAAAAAAAAAAAAAACCCACAGCATGTTTTAAACTGCACATTTAAATTATTTTAACCTTTAACTGCAAAAAATAAAAAATAAAAAATAAAAAAAAATTAATAAAAAATGCACGGTATGTTTTAAACTTCACAGTTTTTGTTTGAACTGCACATTTAATTTTTTTTAATCTGCACCGTATGTGTTTGAACTGCAGCAAAAAAAAACCGCACAACATGTTTTAAACTGCACAGTATGTGTTTGAACTGCACATTTAAATTATTTTAACCTGTAACTGAAAAAAAATGCACAGTATCTTTTAAACTGCACAGTTTCTGTTTGAACTGCACATTTAATTTTTTTTAAACTGCATCGAATGTGTTTGAACTGCACAAAAAAACAGGAAAAAAACTGCATAGTATGTGTTTCCAGAAAAAAAACCTTTCCAATTATTTGCTGATCTTTAGAGAAGTTTGAGGAAAACCTTGTCATCTGATCTTCCAACATTGTCTATAAGTTTATGCAGTGAATTTATCGTTGAAGTGATTATGGCTAATTATAAATCACATAAAATAAGGTCCTTACTCGTTGAGGAATGAAGGTAGGCTTAGTTTGACCCTAAAATATTTGATGAGCAACACCGGGACTGTACATTGGCATACAAGGAGCTCTAACATGTCCAATCTGGGAAGCCTGTTTATTTGTTATGTTCAAGTGCAGCCCTTGATCCTTTTCGGACACCTTCTCGCCTTTTCCAACAAACGAATCTTTCTCGTCAAATAATTGACCCTTATTTTCATGAACTGACTTTTTCTTAACCTGTAAAAGTAAGTTGTTTTCAATATAGAAACAATAGAAAATTCATGAGAAATTAACTGAAATAGGCAGATTTCAACATTAGGCGAAATGTATGTATATTGCTGAAAAATGTCATCTAACACTGCTTATTTTTGAGATAGAGTGTGAAATCTGCATATTTTAGTAAATTAATAACCTAAGTATGTTAACAAAAAAAATTCTTCGTACCTCCACACTTCGATCAACCCTTTACTTATGGACTCATCGCACGTTTCTTCCTGATTTTCTGTTTCGCATCCGTTGTTGATGGAGGTTTCATCCATGGTGTTTTTTGTAAAGGCCCAACCTTCCTCTCCTACTTCCCTCTCCTCTTCACAATTTCTGGTTTGGAATTTTGTGTACAATCCTCCCCGACAGATGGAATATCAGTAATCTGATAAACACATAAGAAAAAATTAGTTAACAAACATCTTAGTTAATTACTCTATGTAAAACATATCTTTCATTCTACCTAGTTACAAAACATAAATTTCAATGACTACTGATCATATACATAGCATTGTATATGTATATTTTATTTGCTAAAGCCTAAAGCAGAATTACGCGAACTATAATGCAAAGTTATGAAGTGTTCGCTGAAAATAAGTATAGCAGCTATATTTCCGCACAAATAAAGGACTGCGGTTTAATCCGCCGAGTTTCTACGGATAGTTAAGTAATTCGCAGAACCGCGGATATCTCGAATACTATAAATAGGGAGCTTGGCCTCTCATTTATAGGTTGTTGATTCTATGCCCTTTGCCCAAGCCTTTGCGAATTTCACTTGTGACTTTGCCCAAAGAATTTTCACATTGAGTTAAGGTGAATTATGCTAATTGACAATCAAGACCGGGTCGGGGTGGTTGATCACTTAATAGTTAAAGTGAAAGACGATCATCGGGGACCAAAATAATCATCAAACACTCCATCTTCCATCATAATCTCATTGCACTCAATCCGTAATTAAGTAACATCATTAATTAAGGATTGATCATTTGGCGCCATCCGTGGGACACGTTTTTCAAATTGAACTCGAAATTTTTTTTTTGTGCCATCAAACAATAAATACGTCGGTTTAATTTCAATCGTGTTTTTGTTGTGATGATTTGCAGGTGCTTTTTCAAAGACGTAATCAGTTGATTTGCTAGACAGTCATGATGACAAACGCAAAGCAAACAGGCATTTCTGCGAATGCTGATGCACTGCCTAGCGATTCGCAGAACGTCGTGATATTTCCATTGCAAGCAAATGCTAGCATAACTGCGGGAAAATCGGTTCAAGAACCGATTGCTAAAACATCGGCGGCAAATAACGCTAGTGATTCGCAGCCAGAAGTTGCTGCTGAAAAAATGGTTGCACGCAGATCATTGTTGCAAAACCGCGAAGAAACAATTACTGAAGGAAAGCGAATAAAGGCTTTGGCTGGCAAATCTAGCCTGCGAACTGACAAAATTGGTGGCACTGCCATTGAACAGGCTAAGAAAGATGCCAAATATAGTCGCGAGTCCCGCATACCGCGAATTTACCTATGGCCGTTAAATGATTCGGGATCACAGGTTGATCGCCTAGTTATTGAGCGAAACGACAGTGATAGTGATAATGCAGAAGATAGCGTTATTTTGAATTCTGCATATAAATCAAAAATGGCTAAGGCGCCAAGAGAAGAAAGTGAATATCCCGATGATTCGGATAGCGTGGAAGAGTTTGTTAAAGTTCCACATGTTAAGTGAAAACGCCCACCAACACCTTTCCCTCGTTATGGGGAAGAAGGTGAAGCATCTGATGCTGCCTGCAGAGAAAGTGCTCAAAAATTTTTGGCGGATGCTTTCAGAAGCATTGCGCCAAAGTCAATGCAACATAAGTTTGAACAGCCAAATTTCTTGCAAGATATGATTGCCAAATTTTGTGCAGAGAATGTAGATACTCGCACAAAAAAGGCAACTGAAATTACCACTGCTGCGGACAAGTTTGTTCAGCATATTTCTGATTATCTAATTGTTTCTCCGCCAATTGTGCCAGCAACATTGGGAGTTTACTCAGGTTTAACTGATCCTTTAGATTTTCTGCAGCGCTTTGAAGGAGTGGTTAGCACCTATAACTGGGATGAGCCAGTTACATGTAAAGTTTTCCCTATGGCCTTGCAAGGGTCAGCAAGAGAGTGGTTTCATAGTCTGCAAGCTCACAGTATTATTGGCTTTGTTGATCTTCGCGAAAAATTCTTGTTATAGTTCTAGAATCTACTGCCGCAGAAAAAGACGCATATCGAATGTCACGATATTAACCAAGGCAATAAGGAAACCTTGAGTGCGTTACTTACGCGGTACATTTATGAATGTCAAAAGATTCCAAGCTTGCATGAAGACCAAAAAATCTCTGGTTTTTTGCATGCTATTAATCCACAGCGACATCCAACCCTTGTGCGAAGGTTGCGAAGAGATGTCTCGCAGACTTTTGCTAAAGTTCAACAGGAAACATATGATTATCTCTACGGTGGAGAGGATAGCACTATAACCCCTGCATGTGGGTGAGGTAGAGACAAAAGTTAGCGAGATGACAATGACTCTTTTCGTGATGGTAACAGTGATAATTATCGCGGACAAAGTTTTCCACGGAGAAATGGCGGCAGTGGTTACCCGCGAAATGACAGGTTTCAAGGGCAAAATGATAACCATGGATATGGCCGTCACGATCGCTATTCTACGCGAAAGTGGAGCAATGAATCTTTCAATATTATTCAGTTGCTAACAAAAACTCCTAAGGAAATTTTGTTACAAGAGAGAGTTGCTAAATCTTTTCCTGATCCGCAGCCTTTGGGAGAGAATAGCAGGTGCGATCGGTCAAAGTTTTGTGTTTTCCATGACGATTATGGTCATGACACCAATCGCTGTAGAGATTTGGCGGAATTGATCACAGAGGCATATGAGCAAGGTAAGCTGGACCATTTAATTGCGCAGAATAGTACAAGTACTGCGAATGCGATTATAATGCCTACAGAAGCCAATACCTCAAATGCGCCAAATATGGTTGAGCGAAAGGCTCCCGCGGCAAAAAATCTGGGTGTAAAGATGGTGAGTAAGAAAGAAAACCAGCGCGGAATCCAGGTCATTAATGTGGTAGAAGTGCAAGGTGAAATGTTAGTACTTCAAATATCTGAGCAGATTGTCAGTTGGAAATGTCCTTCCATTACTTTTCCTCCTGCAAGTTTGACCGCGGATGTTGATAAACCAGTAGTGGTTTCATGCTGCATTGCAAACACGGGTATTATGATAATGAAGGTACATGTGGACACTGGTAGCAGTGTAGATGTCATGTACGAACAATGTTTTAGCAAACTGCTCGCAAACATTCAGGCTTTGATGAAACCTACTGCGGTTTCACTTGCTGGATTCTCAGGAGAATCAACCTGGCCTGTTGGCCAATTAGAATTAAAAATGGTGCTAGTTGATGATTATGATGAGTCGCTAAGGCGTCAAGCTTTATTAAATCTGTACATCATGCGAAATCAGTCGCGGTTTAATATGATACTTGGGCGCACTGCTTTGCGCATGTTTGGCGCTATCCCTTCTACTATACATGGCATGGTGAAATTTTCTGCTAATAAGGGAATTGGCACACTAACTTCTGTGGAAGTAGAGCCATTCTGCGCTATGATTATGACAAATGCAAATATGGGTATTGAAGGACATTCAGTTCACCCCGAATAGTGCGAAAATTTACAGAAAAAAGTTTTAATGAGATGCTAAGGAAAATTGCATTAATGCATGATATGTCGCGTTTATTTTTAGAACTTTGTAACGCGAAAAAGTAATGAATAAAGTAAAATTAATTTCAGCGTTAGTAGTTGTTTCTTTACAAAGCGAAAACACTACGTGTGGCCACGCGTAGTGATTATTTCACAGAATGCAATTACTTATCTTTTATAACACTAAGTTAATGTTTGTTCTACAGATGCTTTAAGTAAAATGGCATGCTTTTCGTTAAACATGGCGTGCTTAAAAGTTGTAATAATGCAAATATGCATTGCGAAATAATATGCTAAAAACCAAGTGATGAAATTGCCCACTTGTGTTGGCTTGAAAATATTGCGAAAGGATAAAATTTCCTAAGTGTTTGATCTTGCCAATACTTAGATGCTTCGCAATGCTAAATTTGCCTAAGGATCGATTTGTCGGACTTAGAAGATTCATAATGATTAAAAGATTGTTTCGCATAAAGTACGCGTTTGTTATGTGCACAATAGCGAATGCGAAAATTGCAAAGGGCAAATCTGAATTATGAATATATGATAAAGTAAAGCGCTATATAAATAAAAATGTTGCAACTGCGAAATGCAAATATGATAGTAATATTAAGCGTGGAAATAGCGCGGATCATTACAAAAAACGCAATTAAGATTGCGAAATATACATATGAAAACTAGCTAAGACAAATCTACAGCTCCAATGCTTTAATGTCTGCGAATGTAATGCCCTCGCGCTGGCTAAATTCCTCCAGGGCAGGTATGCTGACTTTTTCAACTTCCTTCTTTGCTCTTGAGAGCGCTTCTCGAGCATCGTCAATCGCACAAATTTCTTTCACCATATCTGAAGGGAGGGGTTGAGAAAGATCACCAATCTTGCACAACAGATCATACCATTCACAGTGAGTGGCAAGTTTTGCTGCTTGGGCATACGCCTGAAATTTTTCAGTGACTGGATTGGAATCCATCACTTTATCCGCGAATTCTGGCAAATGCTTGACCAGCTGTGCGAATTCTTTTTCCGCACTTTCCGCCCTCTTTTTGAGTTTGGCGTTCTCCTCTGCAGCCTTTTTGAGCTGTGCCTCAGCCCTTTGTGCTTTTCTCTCGTGAGCGTTGGCAATCTTCACTACTTTATCATATTCATCCAACATCTCGGTGAAACGCTCCATGCTGTCTACAGTTAGACAAATTGCATTATAGCAATTATGCAGTCACTGTCTTGCAGCTTCAGGATATGATAGTTTGCGATATTGCTCTTTGGTCTCCTTAGGAACAAATTTGTAAAGCTTGCGGTATAGTTGATTGGCCTGTTCTGCTGCTGCGGTTTCTTCCGCATCATCTTCTCCTTCCTCCTCTTGATTAGATGCTTCTGCGTCAGAAGGAAGAGATAAATTTTCATGCTCGGGCTCTTCAAGAATATCTGTGGGGATGCTCCCAGTGATATTGTAGAGCGGTGTCGCTTCAGCGGATGAATCTGAAAGGACAACTACAAACAGATAAGCAAATATAGCAAGCTTATATGAAAATAATACATGCGTAATAAATAAATACTGTGAATACATAATCACTTACTTGTTTTTTGTTCAGAAAGAGACCGCAGTCGTCTTTTGCGTGGAGTGGTTGCACTTTCCGCAACTTTCCGCTTACCGCGGTCTTCCCCACCAGAAATAAAGCATGTATTGATGATTAGCTCATCAATAGGAACAATCTCGCCGTCGCCATTTTTTAAGCGACGAGAGGACTGATCCTGCTAATGTCTGTCGACCTCATGATTAGGTCAAGCGCAATCACTGCGACAATAAATTGTATAAGGTTATGCAAAGACTAAGCATAAGTTTATTATATTAATACGTTGAGAAGAGTATAAGCGAAGTACCATTATTTGCCTGGTCGATCAAAAGAGCGTCATAGTCGCTCCATGGCCATTGAATTGAGACCCTGCCAATGTACATCGGTACATTCGAATATGCTCGCAGAATTAGGCCCGCATTTTTGAGTGTATTGAGAATGTCATTCTCAAGATCATCAAGTATAGGCTTTTCATTGAGAGTGGGATCAAGTTCTGTACGCCATCTTCTTAGTATATCACTATCCACATAGGCGGTGTCATTAATGTAAAAGAAAGAATTGCGCCCGTTGCCAATTGAGTCTTTTGGCGATGTCATTGTGCCAAGTTTGCTGCGAAATGAAAACCATCCCACATAGTATAGCACCAGGCTATTGCATGTACGAAACACGTTTAGCAGCGGTTGTTTGTTGTTGGCATTGCAAAACATCTCAAACAAAACAATCTTATTAATCGCGTTTGGATGAAGCTGCGCCATGGCAATCTTGTAATACTCGCAGACACTGTGGAAAAATTGAGTAAGTAGAAATCGTAGGTTGCCTTGAGAGATGGCAGCCTCATAAACTGTAATCATCCCCTTAGGGGGGGTGTCAGCTCGTTGTTCTTCTGCAGGTGCGGTAGGAACAAACTGTGCAAGTGGAGGGTACCACTCCTGTAGGGTTTGGAGTTTCGCTTCCGTCATATAGGAAACGAAACCTCCAGGAGTATACATAGATGAAGAAGATGCCATTTATAGCAAGAAAAATAAAACGGATGTTGAATTGAAGAAATTAGAGATTGAATTGACTAATTGCGAAGAATGAGTGTGATCAGATGAATATGATTCAATACGTAATTGAGAAAGAAAGCGTAAAGTTTTTATGCGGGTTATTCAGCTATTTATAATTGGAATTAGGGCGAGCAAGTTGAAAAGGTAATGATTACATTTACACGGGTAAAATTACTGCAACGAGTAAACGGTAATTTTCTAGCCGTTACAGCGTATTGATTTGACAGAGTTGCGAAAGTTACCATTGTGCCTATGCGTTAAACGTAATAAAATCAACGGTAATAAATGATTGGTAAAAATTATAAAATATTAACTGCGAAAATTTTAAGGGAGCACTTCTTTATTTTTAGAGTTTATCATGGTACATTTGCTTCGCGAAATGTATCATAATAAACTGGGGGGACTTGATCATATACATAGCATTGTATATGTAAATTTTATTTGCTAAAAGCCTAAAGTAGAATTACGCGAACTATAATGCAAAGTTATGAAGTGTTCGCTGAAAATAATTATAGCAGCTATATTTCCGCACAAATAAAGGAATGCGGTTTAATCCGCTGAGTTTCCGCAAATAGTTAAGTAATTCGCAGAACCTCGGATATCTCGAATACTATAAATAGGGAGCTTGGCCTCTCATTTATAGGTTTTTGATTCTCTGCCCTTTGCCCAAGCCTTTGCGAATTTCACTTATGACTTTGCCCAAGGAATTTTCACATTGAGTTAAGGTGAATTATGCTAATTGACAATCAAGACCGGGTCGGGGTGGTTGATCACTTGATAGTTAAAGTGAAAGACGATCATCGGAGCCCAAAATAATCATCAAACACTCCATCTTCCATCATAATCTCATTGCACTCAATCCGTAATTAAGTAACATCATTAATTAAGGATTGATCAACTACAATTCTCACCAATTTTTCCCAAGAAGGGTATGCCGACTCATATCTTGGATCTTCAAGTAAATCTTCATTTATCGTTGGTAATTGTGACAATGTAAAGATACTACCGCATTTTTTGACGTCTTCATTTTGTTCTTGTCCTTGTTGAATCTACATATAAAATAAAGATAAGCATAAGATATTATTATAAAGTTTAGCATAAACCCATTACACAAAGTTCTTATTTTGGGATGGACAGGTCTTATTGGTTTTAAATGCATGACCATAATATCTACTATTTTCGTAACATATACTGTAAATTAGTTGTTAGTCAGTAGTTCACCAAATTTTTACTATATATAATCCATTCATAAAGTACATGGTAGTAGATAGGTGAATTCTTTCTATTGTATGAGAATTCTTTCACCATAATTGTAACACCCGCATTTTGGACCTAGATTAAATGACCATTATACCCTTGGGTATGGTGTAAATAGTGATTTTAATAATTATATGTTTATAATTATTTGGTTGTTTAGTTTAGACCAGTTTGTGATAAGGGTCACAGAACAGGTTTGTTTGTTGATATTGGACTCCATTAGGGCCTCCTAACGAAGTACGAAAGAATTCAGATAACTGATAAATACCCGTGTGTGATGGGGTATTGTGTATTAACTTAAATATGTAAGCTTGAGATCAACCTTTTCTCTCATTTTCTTGAAACTTCCAAATAAACAACCCGTACCTAATTTCTCACTACTTGAAACCCTAATTTAATCTAAGCTAGAATTGGATCAAGAGACTTTAAGGAGTGATTATTATCTTACTTGTGATCATCTAATCAGGTTTGTTTACTTGAATCCATGCTATTGTTAGAAAAATGGGTTTTTGTGTTCTTGAATAAAAGTGTGCTTTTTTAGCTTGAATCTTGTTGAATTGTGTTTGTTAGTGTTAATTGATGTTAGAAATAGGTTGTATATATGTTTAGTAGCTTCCATGTGCTTAAATTTGATCAAAAACACTCAAAAATTGAGTTTTGGGCGAAAAATGCTCAAAATCAGCGAAGTAGTTTGAAACCCAGTTGCTACAGTATTTTGCTACAGTACCGAGTTGCTACAGTATTTTTGCTACAGTACCGAGTTGCTACAGTGTCACTATTTGCTACAGTACCGAGTTGCTACATTACCAGGGCTTAAGTGGATTAACGGACGTTGATCGACGAAGATTGTGACAAGTTATTTGGTATCGGGAGTGTATTAACGTCAGGAATCTCATTTCCCTATGCAATTGTGGTGGATATTGTCGGTTTCGAGGATAAGATCGATAAAGTTAATCGTGTGTTTTGGCGGTGCGAGTAACAATTTTTTTGGGTTTGTTGACCATAGTTGACCCGATTCTGAGGACGGAATCTCTTTTAAGGAGGGTAGATTTGTAACACCCGCGTTTTGGGCCTAGATTAAATGACCATTATACCCTTGGGTATGGTGTAATTAGTGATTTTAATAATTATATGTTTATAATTATTTGGTTGTTTAGTTTAGACCAGTTTGTGATAAGGGTCACAGAACAGGTTCGTTTGTTGAATTTGGACTCCGTTAGAGCCTCCTAACGAAGTACGAAAGAATTCAGATAACTGATAAATACCCGTGTGTGATGGGGTATTGTGTATTAACTTAAATATGTAAGCTTGAGATCAACCTTTTCTCTCATTTTCTTGAACCTTCCAAATAAACAACCCGTACCTAATTTCTCACTACTTGAAACCCTAATTTAATCTAAGCTAGAATTGGATCAAGAGACTTTAAGGAGTGATTATTATCTTACTTGTGATCATCTAATCAGGTATGTTTACTTGAATCCATGCTTTGATTGTTAGAAAAATGGGTTTTTGTGTTCTTGAATAAAAGTGTGCTTTTTTAGCTTGAATCTTGTTGAATTGTGTTTGTTAGTGTTAATTGATGTTAGAAATAGGTTGTTGATAATGCTAAAAACGAACATATATTTCATAGCATTATTCCTCAAGAAAGACAAGCTTTTAGTTGCAATTGTTCTATTTACAAGTGATATTCGTTTAAATAATAAAAGGTGAAGACAAAAGACAGATTCGACGAATTGAAGACGCAAACGACCAAAAAGCTCAAAAGTACAAAAGACAATCAAAAAGGTTCCAATTATTGATAAGAAACGTCTCGAAATCACAAGAGTACAAGATTCAAAACGCAAAGTACAAGATATTAAATTGTACGCGAGGACGTTCGAAAATCCGGAACCGGGACCAGAGTCAACTCTTAACGCTCGACGCAACGGACTAAAAATTACAAGTTAACTATGTATATAAATATAATATAATATATAATTAATTATATTAATTATATATATATTATATATATATATATTAAAAACCGTCGGCAGCAAGAAACTCCAAGGGTGTGAGCTGTAAATATATCTCCGCGACTCGCGGAGTTTTAAGGGCATTTTGCCGCGAGTCGCGGAGCCCCAATTTTCAACTCTGGCTATAAAGCCAACCGAATTCTGATCAAATTTCATATCTTATTTCTCTATCTCTCTCAATATATACGATATATATATATATATATATATATTTATTTTTAATTTTAATTATAATTCTAATAATAAGGGTATGTTAGCGAATGTTGTAAGGGTGTAAGTCGAAATTCTGTCCGTGTAACGCTACGCTATTTTTAATCATTGTAAGTTATGTTCAACCTTTTTACATTAATGTCTCGTAGCTAAGTTATTATTATGCTTATTTAAAACGAAGTAATCATGATGTTGGGCTAATTACTAAAATTGGGTAATTGGGCTTTGTACCATAATTGGGGTTTGGACAAAAGAACGACACTTGTGGAAATTAGACTATGGGCTAATAATGGGCTTTATATTTGTTTAACTAAATGAAAATTTGTTAATGTTAATATAAAGATTTACAATTGGGCGTCCCTATAAATTACCATATACACTCGATCGGACACGATGGGCGGGGTATTTATATGTACGAATAATCGTTCATTTAACCGGACACGGGAATGGATTAATAGCCACTAGAATAATCAAAACAGGGGTGAAATTACATTCAAGGGTAATTGGTGTAATTGTTAACAAAGTAGTAAAACCTTGGTTTACACGCAGTCGATAACCTGATGTATTCATTAAACAAAGTATTAAAACCTTGTTACAATTCGAATCCCCAATTAGTTGGAATATTTATCTTCGGGTATAATAATAATTTGACAAGGACACTTGCAATTTATATTTATGACTGATGGACTGTTATGGACAAAAACCAGACGGACATATTGAATAATCCAGGACAAAGGACAATTAACCCATGGGCATAAAACTAAAATCAACACGTCAAACATCATGATTACGGAAGTTTAAATAAGCATAATTCTTTTATTTCATATTTAATTTCCTTTATTTTATATTTAATTGCACTTCTAATTATTGCACTTTTATTTATTGTTATTTTATTTAATCGCATTTTTAATTATCGTACTTTTTAATTATCGCAATTTTATTTTATCGCATTTTTATTATTCGCAATTTCATTATCATTATTTACTTTACGCTTTAATTTAAAGTCTTGTATTTATTTTATATTTTACATTAGGTTTTAACTGCGACTAAAGTTTTAAAATCGACAAACCGGTCATTAAACGGTAAAAACCCCCCTTTATAATAATAATATTACTTATATATATATTTGTATTTTTATAAAAGTAAACTAATATAGCGTTGAGCTTTGTTTAAAGATTTCCCTGTGGAACGAACCGGACTTACTAAAAACTACACTACTGTACGATTAGGTACACTGCCTATAAGTGTTGTAGCAAGGTTTAAGTATATCCATTCTATAAATAAATAAATATCTTGTGTAAAATTGTATCGTATTTAATAGTGTTTTCCTAGTAAAATAATAACTATTTTATATACACCTCGCTTCGCATCAAGTATATTTTTGGCGCCGCTGCCGGGGAACTATCTTAAAAGCCGGAAGCGCAACGCTAATATAAAAAAAAATAAAAAATTTTTAGTTACTTTTATTAAAAGTCGTTTTTGTAAAAATACGTTTTAAATATTCGAAAATATAAAAAGAAAAAAAAAACAAAAATATTAGTATTTTTAAGATTTTGTTAAATATTTAAGTTTTATAAGTTTCTTTATTTCTATTTTAGTTTATAAAAATATAAATTTTATTAAACATCTTTTATTTATATAAAAAAACAGAAAACAGAAAATAAAAAAAAAATAAAAAGAAAAACGCGTAAAAAGATAAATCTGTCAGCTCAAATTCTGAACCCCGCGACTCGCGGGGTTTTCTTCTTTAATTGCCGCGACTCGCGGAGGGTTTCTGACAGGCGACAAGGAAGCCCTAATCGAGCATTAATTACGGGATATTATTAATATTAATTATTAATTAAACCTTATTATTATTATTATTATTATTAGTTTTAATTTTACTTTTACTTTTTATTTATATATTTTAGTTAAATTAGTTTTATTAAATTGTAAAATTAATAGTTTTATAAAATAAATAATATAAAAATAATATTTTTATAAAAATTGTACTTTTTACAACTTTTTGTATATTTTTATATTTTGTACCTTTTTAATCGTTGTAGCGTAATATTTGTATCTTTTAGCTCATATTTAATTTTAAACTTAGTTTTTGCTATAGTTATTTTTACTCCTAGATTTTTAGGCTTTGTCGTAGAATTCCTTAAGTGCTTTTTCTTTAGACTAAGATTTAGGTGCTTTAGAATTTTGCGACGCCTTTTTAAGTTTTAGTTTCTTTTTAAGTTATTTCCATTTGGGATTTAGTTTTTCCTGTAAGCTTTAATATTTTTAGACCTTTTACTATGTATCAATTATCATTCCAATTAGTAATCTCAATTTGCGATTATAATTTTAAGTTAGTTGTAGTAATAAGATTAGGTTAGTAAAGTATTTTTAAGTTTTTATAAGTTTCTTTTATTTTTCCGTCACCTTTTATTTTTCAACCATTTTTTTCTTTTTCGACCTTTTTCGACGAACTCTTTTTCTCTCTTATTTCTCGCCATTCTAGTTTTTAGGACTTAGAATTTTTTCTACTTCTTATCTAAATTTCTTAAAATTACGAAAATTTATTTTAAGTGGTTAAATTAATAGACATCAAAATTTTCTGGTTCGTAGTAATAGTTGGATTTGTACGTGGACCGGGTTATTGGAGCCAAACAGTCCTCAATTATATTGAGACCAAACGAATCCTGCCCCTCTGCTGCATCTTTTGGCTATTCGAAACGTGGGCAAAATCAGAAAAGTCTATTGATTGGATAACTTATTATAATTTTTCTTTCCTTTTAAAAACTAATAGGATATTCAGTGAATGCACCGAGCAAGACGTTCATCACCTTTTGTACGTTCACCACCTGTAACTCGATCAAGACATCGTTTAACAAATATAACCGCCGTTGATTTTTCTTTAGAATCGTCATCCAGTCGACCAAGTACTTCAGTTCAAATTTCCGATAATCCATTTTTTGAACCCAACCTCACAATTGAGAATCCAGAAAATATTCAGGAACGGTTCGTAGATCCTGAACCATTAAACTTTCCTCCGGAACCACCAATCATTCAAACAGAGATTGTTGAGGAACGAACTATTAAATCAGAATCATCTATTGATACCGATTCAACAAATTCAATTATGGAGAATCTGGAACCTTTAAGTATGGAAGACCGAATGAGAGCTAAACGCACTGGCCAAGGTCACGCAATTACTCATCCAGACATTAATGCGCCAGATTATGAAATCAAAGGACAAATTTTACACATAGTGACTAATCAATGCCAATTTAGTGGTGCGCCGAAGGAAGATCCAAATGAACATCTACGTACCTTTAATAGGATCTGCACACTATTTAAAATACGAGAAGTGGAGGATGAACAGATATATCTCATGTTATTTCCCTGGACTTTAAAGGGAGAAGCCAAAGATTGGTTGGAATCGTTACCTGAAGGGGCGATCGATACATGGGACGTTTTAATTGATAAATTTCTTAAACAATTCTTTCCTGCATCTAAAGCCGTAAGACTTCAAGCAGAAATTGTTACGTTCACACAAAAACCAAATGAAACTCTATATGAGGCGTGGACAAGATATGGAAAGTTGTTAAGAGGATGTCCGCAACATGGTTTAGACACCTGTCAAATAGTACAAATATTCTACCAAGGATGCGACATCACTACAAGAAAAGACATAGATATAGCAGCTGGTGGTTCTATTATGAAGAAAACCGAAACTGATGCTTACAAAATTATTGATAACACTGCTTCCCACTCACATGAGTGGCACCAAGAAAAAGATATCATTAGATCATCTAAAGCAGCTAGAGCCGATTCTAGCCATGACTTAGATTCCATTTCCACAAAGATAGATGCTTTCGAGAGACGAATGGAAAAGATGACTAAGGATATTCACTCAATACGAATTAGTTGTGAGCAGTGTGGAGGACCACATTTGACAAAAGATTGTCTCAGTATTGAATTAACAATGGAACAAAGAGAGAATATTTCATACATAAACCAAAGGCCTGGAAATAATTATCAGAATAATTATCAACCGCCAAGACCGATTTACAATCAAAACCAGAATTATAACCGAAATATTCCATACAACAACCAACAAGGTCCTAGCAATCAACAAGTATCCAATAATACTTACAATCAGCAAAGACCAAATTTTCAAAACAAACCACCACAACAAACCGATGATAAAAAGCCGAATTTAGAAGAAATGATGACGAAGCTAGTTGAAACTCAAACGCAGTTTTTCACATCTCAAAAACAAACCAATGAACAAAATGCTCAAGCATTTAGAAATCAACAAGCTTCTATTCAAAATCTGGAACAAGAAGTAAGTAACCTAGCAAGGTTAATAGGTGAAAGAAAACCGGGAAGTTTACCTAGTGATACAAATGCTAACCCCCGGAATGAAACAGCTAAAGCTATTACCACAAGAAGTGGTACAACACTTAAACCACCTGAAATACCTGTAACTTCTGATGAAACTATTCCTACTCCACAAGAACCACAACCTGATCAAGATAAGGAAAAAGAACCGGTAGTTGAAAAGGTTAATGAAGATAACACAGTTAAGGATAAACCTTATGTTAAACCATACCAACCACCATTTCCTTATCCGAGTAAAATGAAGAAAGAAAAACTTGAAGCCGAGCAATCCAAATTCTTGGATATGTTTAAACAGATAAATGTAAATCTTCCTTTCATTGATGTGATTTCAGGAATGCCAAGGTATGCTAAATTCTTGAAAGATCTAATCACGAATAGAAAGAAAATGGAAGAACTCTCGGCTGTCACTATGAATGCTAATTGTTCAGCAGTGCTGTTGAATAAGATACCAGAAAAACTATCTGATCCAGGAAGTTTCACAATTCCATGTTTTCTGGGTAGTCTTAGTTCAATAGAAGCATTAGCAGATTTAGGTGCTAGTATAAATCTAATGCCGTATTCACTATACGCTAAACTAGACCTTGGAGAATTGAAACCAACCAGAATAAGCATACAACTAGCCGATAGATCAATAAAATATCCTAGAGGGATAATGGAGAATATGCTAGTTAAAGTTGGTACTTTAGTATTTCCAGTAGACTTTGTTGTTCTTGACATGGAAGAAGATTCTCAAGTTCCTCTCATATTAGGAAGACCATTCTTAAACACGGCTAAAGCAATGATAGACGTGTTCGGTAAGAAAATGACCCTAAGTATAGAGGATGAGAGTGTTACCTTTTCAGTTGATAGAGCAATGCAACAACCACAATCTGCAGATGATACATGTTATTATATTCAAACTATAGATGCACATGCAGAATTATTAGAAGAATTTCCAGAATTACAAGGAACAGGAGAATGTTCTTTAGGAGAAGGTAATGAACCAATTGATGAAGCTGAAATGTTAGCTACACTTATAGCTAATGGATATGAACCAACAACAGAAGAAATTCAAATGCTAAAAGAAGAAGACAGATATCGATATAAATCATCGATAGAAGAACCTCCGAAATTAGAGTTAAAGCCACTTCCAAACCATTTGGAATACGCTTATTTACATGGTGAATCTGAATTACCTGTAATAATATCGTCTTCTCTTACTGAAAATGAGAAATCACAACTCATTTCTGTGTTAAAAGCTCATAAACCAGCCATTGCATGGAAGATTCATGATATTAAAGGAATAAGTCCTTCGTATTGCACACATAAAATCCTTATGGAAGAAGGTCATAAAACGTATGTGCAACGCCAACGAAGACTAAATCCTAATATGCAAGATGTAGTTAAGAAAGAGATTATTAAACTGCTAGATGCAGGTTTAATATATCCAATCTCTGATAGTCCATGGGTAAGCCCAGTTCAATGCGTGCCTAAGAAGGGTGGCATGACTGTCATTATAAATGAGAAAAATGAGCTTATTCCTACTAGGACTGTAACAGGATGGCGTGTATGTATTGATTATAGAAAATTAAATGACGCCACCAGAAAAGATCACTTTCCCTTACCTTTCATAGATCAAATGTTGGAAAGATTAGCCGGAAATAGTTACTATTGTTTTCTAGATGGATTTTCCGGATATTTTCAAATTCCAATAGCACCCGAGGACCAAGAGAAAACCACATTCACGTGCCCTTATGGTACTTTTGCTTACAAACGCATGCCATTTGGACTTTGTAACGCCCCTGCAACCTTTCAAAGGTGTATGATGGCAATTTTTCATGACATGATAGAAGAATGCATGGAAGTATTCATGGATGACTTTTCAGTCTTCGGTGATACATTTAAATCATGTCTAGTTAATCTGGAACGAATGCTAATTAGATGCGAAAAATCAAATCTAGTACTTAATTGGGAGAAATGCCATTTCATGGTTAAAGAAGGCATCGTTCTTGGACATAAAATTTCAAAAGAAGGAATTGAAGTGGATAGAGCTAAAGTAGATGTAATTGCTAAACTTCCACATCCCACCAATGTTAGAGGAGTTAGGAGTTTTCTAGGGCATGCCGGTTTTTACCGACGTTTCATAAAAGATTTTTCTAAAATTGCCACTCCTATGAATAAACTCCTAGAAAAGGATGCGCCATTCATCTTTTCAGATGAATGTATCAAATCTTTTAATATTCTTAAAGAAAAACTCACTAATGCGCCGATCATGATAACACCAAATTGGAATCTACCATTTGAACTAATGTGCGATGCAAGTGATTTTGCAATGGGAGCCGTTTTAGGACAAAGGATTGAAAAACGATTTCAACCTATATATTATGCTAGTAAGACATTACAAGGAGCACAAACGAACTATACAACTACTGAAAAAGAACTCCTTGCTATTGTCTTTGCTTTTGACAAATTTCGATCATATCTCGTTCTAGCAAAAACGGTGGTCTATACCGACCATTCTGCTCTTAGATACCTATTTTCAAAACAAGATGCTAAACCAAGATTAATCCGTTGGATCTTACTCTTACAAGAGTTTGATATTGAAATCCGAGATAAAAAAGGAGCAGAAAATCTCGCCGCTGATCATCTTTCTCGTCTTGAAAATCCCGAATTAGAAGTTCTAAATGAATCGGCCATACAAGACAACTTTCCTGATGAATATCTTTTGAAAATAGATTATAAAGAAATCCCATGGTTTGCAGACTATGCAAACTACTTAGTTTGTGGATTCCTTGAAAAAGGATTATCGTACCAAAGACGAAAGAAATTCTTCAGTGATATAAAACACTATTTCTGGGAAGATCCACATCTGTTTAAAAGTTGTCCCGATGGAATAATACGCCGATGTGTGTTTGGAGATGAAGCTAGTAAAATTTTAAACCATTGTCACACAGGACCAACAGGAGGGCATTATGGGCCTCAACTAACAGCAAGAAAAGTTTATGAAGCTGGATTCTATTGGCCTACAATTTACAAAGACGCACACCTTCTTTGCAAATCCTGTGATGCATGTCAAAGGGCCGGAAGAATAAGTCAACGTGATGAAATGCCACAAAATGTCATCCAAGTATGTGAAGTATTTGACATTTGGGGTATTGACTTTATGGGACCATTTCCAAAATCTCATAATAATCTATATATACTCGTAGCCATTGATTATGTATCTAAATGGGCGGAAGCACAAGCTCTCCCAACTAACGATGCACGAGTTGTAGTCAACTTTTTAAAACGTCTTTTTGCAAGGTTTGGAACACCGAAAGCTTTAATAAGTGATCGGGGTACTCATTTCTGTAATAATCAACTTGAGAAAGTTCTTAAAAGATATGGAGTAACTCATAAAATCTCCACCGCATATCATCCACAAACAAGTGGACAAGTTGAAAATACCAACCGAGCTTTAAAACGTATTCTAGAGAAAACCGTAGGATCAAATCCGAAGGAATGGTCCATTAAATTGGAGGATGCACTCTGGGCTTTTAGAACAGCCTACAAAACTCCAATTGGAACCACACCTTTTAGACTTGTGTATGGAAAAGCATGTCATCTTCCAGTAGAAATTGAACACAAAGCATTTTGGGCTTTGAAGACATGTAATCTTGATTTACATGAAGCCGGACGTCTACGATTAAGTCAACTAAACGAATTAGAAGAATTAAGACATGAAGCATACGAAAATTCGTTAATCTATAAAGAAAGAACGAATAAATGGCATGATAAAAGAATCAGAAGTTCAAAAGAATTTAAAGAAGGAGACAGAGTTCTTCTTTTCAATTCACGATTCAAGCTATTTCCTGGAAAATTGAAATCAAGATGGTCTGGACCATTCATAGTCAAAAGAGTTTTCCCATACGGAACGATAGAATTGATAAATTCAAATGGGATTGAATTTAAAGTTAATGGTCACAGAGTTAAACATTACATACATGGTCCGATGGAAGTCGACAACGAAGTTAATCACAATTTCGACACCACAGCTAACTAAGTGTGGGGAGAATCAAGTCTGTAAAGGATAATATGTATTTCTGTTAGAGTTAGATTGTCTGTTTTCGTGTAGTTCTCGAAAATGGAACACGTATGGTCTTTCCCTAGCAGACCCTAAAGAACTAGTCTTCTCCCCCCATTCTGAATTTTTATTTTTTTAGGTTTTTACGAAATGAAGACTGCCTGTGAACTAAACCATGGTCTAATGCTACACGCTTTGATCACTAAACGTAATAATGACATACTACCGAGTGAATTAGTATCAGTAATCAGAGAAAGAATGGACGGAGTTAGAAAAGGATCCAGATGCGAAGATAATAAGTTACAATTTGGTAAAGGAAAATCAAAATCCGCAGCGAAAAGAAGAGCACGACACCTAGAACGATGTCACAAATGCGGAAAATGGTCACATGGAGGTAAATGTTCAAATAATCAAACCTATTCAAATACCGAATTTGTTACTTTATGCAGAGACGGACCGTTCATATGTTTAGAAGAAAAGACAATGAATGCTCGAGGTTACGCCTATGCAGCCATGGAAAATCAATTAAACCGACTATCTTATGAATATAATAGATCATATAACTAAGAAATCTATTTCACAGGTATGTCTGTACAGTTTTTAGTTTTATTTTTAACCTTTTGATAATAAACGCTAATTTGTTCGCTAAAAAGTATTAAATTGGTATTAAATAAAATTAGGTTTGGCGACCGAAATTATTGATATCATTCAAAAAATTTATTACATCACTGCGAAATTTAACGTTTATTCTTAAGGTATAAATATCTTTAATCAATCAACCCAAAATATTTCAAAAATTCGTCATGAGTTAAATTAGGTCTTGGAACCGAAATTACTTTACCGAAAAGAGGGGCGCATATTTTTGATAATATTTGATTGATTAAAAGTGGGATAAAAAGACAAAAAGATTTTTAATTTTATGTTTTTAAAATTAATATTCAAATCTTAAATTAATATTGTAAACTTTGTAAAAACAATATATTTAAAATTGTAAATATTTGAAAAATTAATATAAGTTTGATATGAATTTATAAATTTTTAAATTAAGTTTGGTGTGAATTTTTAATTTTTAAAATATTAATTTTTAATTTTATGCATTTTAAATTTTGAGTTTGGTGTGAATTTTTAATTTTTAATTTTTAATTTTGAATTTTATATTTAAGTTGTGTGAATTTAAAAACAAAAATTTACTTTATCTCATTAAGTTAAAAATATGATTTTTAAAATTCGTCGTAAGTTGAAGACTAGGTCTTTGAACCGAAATTGCTTTACCCGAGGGAGGGACGAGAACTTTTATTATCAATATTTTTAATCTTATTGATTTAAAGTATGCCAAAAACATTGAAAAACCCCAAAAAAAATCTTAGCTTTTAAAACAATCGCTACAAAAAGACAAATTTTAAAATTTTGTCGAGGGACGGACTAGGACATCGATCCGAAACGACCTCGTCCTAAATAACAAGGGAAACAAAATTTTAAAATTAATTTCTTAATTGTTTTATAAGTTAAAGATTATAAAAAAAAAAAAAAAAAAAAAAAAAAAAAGGGTAAACTCCGCGACTCGCGGAGTTTGCAGTGCAAAACCTTCGCGACTCGCGGAGGGACCAAAACACAGAAAAAAAAATAAAAAGAGCTGCTCGATCAGTCACTCCCCCACACACAAACACACTGCATAAACACTCGAAACTGCACCCGAAAACCACCAAAAATCACCCCCAAAAATCTCAATTTTTAACCGTTAATCACCAAATTTTTTGCTAAAATCATGTTGAGAAGGATGATATCTAAGAACTACTCAAGAAAAACGGTAAATTTCTACACCTAAACACCATTTAATTCGAATTTTAGTGTTCTTGAGCTATTTTTCCCCAATTTGATTTTGATGCTTTTTAGTGTAATTAGACTTAAATTGTTTATGTATTATGCTTGTATAACCTAGATTGATGCTGTTTAACATGATTAGAAGCCTTAAACTTCAAATTTTGAATAATCTAGGGTTTGTGTTCTTGAGCAATTTGGGGCTTTTTGATATAAACAGGTTATGGCCGATTTTTGTCATGAATTGTTGCTAAATTGAGTAGTATAACATGTCTAGGTAGTTAAATGATCCAAACTTTGAGCCTAAACATGATTTTGAGAATTAAAGTGGACTTTTTCAAGTCCAAAATTCATGAACTTGATTTTTGAAAGATAATGCCATTTGAGACTTGTTTATTTGCTAGTAATGATTATTTTGACATGTTATTTGAGTTGAATGCTTATGAACTTGGCGAAAATTTTCGTATATGCTTATTTGAAAAAGTGTAGATTTGATAAAAATGTGAAAATAAGCTTAAGTTTGATATAAATTGATAATGTCATTGTAATTATTTTGATTGATGATTTTGCTGACACTAATGCATATTTGGATGCACAAAATTTGTGTTTGATGTGTTTTGCAGAATGAAAGGGGCGAATCTTCATCCCAAGCCCGCCATGCTCCTGCTGAGAACTTGGAACAACAGGAGGTAGATAACTACTACAAGCAGGATGTACCTCATCCAGTCATGACCTTTTCAGATATGCACTTGGAACAGTTGCACCCGAACCTGAGATTTGACAGACTTTGGATAGATTATCTAAAATATCAACGGGGTTTGCATACTCTTCATTCCAAGGTTGTTGAGGTACCGAGGGTCATAGAATGGGGACCCTTGGAAGCTGTAGAATTGGCCGGGCCAATTAGGGAATTACTTGTACAGAGGTATGGTAATTCTTCTTTTAATGACTGGATATGTTTATTCACCATACGCAGACCTGTATATAAAGTATGGTGTGAAGAGCTGTTATGTAGTATAGAGTTGAATGATCGGGTAGCTAGTTTAACCGATCGTTCTTTTATTAGATTTTTGTTAGGCGGTTCGATGCGCCACATGTCTTTACTGGACATGGCTCAGGCTTTACGTATATATACGCCTGAGGAATTAGCGTCTGCCGATTGTAGAGGATTGATACTAAACGGTAGAAAGATAGATGAGAATTTTGATACACACGGTGTGTGGAGTCAAATGACAAGCCATCACCGTTTCAAAGGGGGAAACTACTCTTATTTGGATATAGATAGAGCCGAATTAAGAGTAATACATAGGTTTTTAGCTAATTCGATTACACAAAGGGGTAAAAACAAAGAAAAGGTAAATGAACAAGATTTGTTTTACCATATGTGTATTCGAGACCCACAGAGCGCTGTAAGTATACCATATTGTGTGGGTTATTATTTATCAGCTATGGTTCGGGGGATGCGTCCACATAGCATAATAGGAGGTGGTATTTTTATTACTTTGATTGGTGAATATCTCGGTGTGGATATAAGTCGGGGGGGATTATTAGTAGAAGAGCCGGAACCCCGCGACACTATAGGTTTAAATGTATACCATGGTGCGAAAGTTTTGAAGCGGCGAAATAACGCCGCAGTACGATACCATGGTAGACATCCACAGGTGGAGAGAAACCAGGAACAAGGTAATGTAGGAGGGGGGAATGAGATGCAAGAAATGCATAGGTTTATAGCTTCTCAGGAATACGAAAATGCTAGACAGAGAGCATTTGAAGATTGGCAAGTTCATCAGAACCAGATCATAGCGCATTGCCAACATATAGGTAGAAACTATATTCCTACACCGAAACCCGTCTTCCCTCCTTGGTCGATAGAGATGCAGCCACCATATCCTACGTATGATCCTGCCGAAGCATTCTATAGCACGTATGGGTATGCGTGGAACCCCTATTGGTACCAATATCATCCTTAGTTTACTTATTATTTTTTTTATTATTTTGTAATTTGTAATTATTGATACATTTAATATTTTTGTTAATATTGTAATCATTTTTATATTTATCTAACTTTTATTCTTAGATTTTAATAATTTTTGAATGTGGGGTAATAAACCAAACTTCAAAAATATGTATATATGTTTGCAGTTTATCTTATGTACACAACAGGGTAAAACAACGCATTTTCAAAGACTGGCATTAAGTTCAGCAAAAGCAACTAATTTTGACGACAAGATGCAAAATACATGTGAAATAACAACAAGACGGAATGAACAAATGATGTGCACCATTTATCATTCAGCAAACAAACGCCAATATATTTGGAAACTTTGGTAAAAATTTAATCATTTTCACACAAATCACCCTCAATAATTTAAATTGTTACTGATTTCTTGCAAATGAGGGCATTGCAAGATCTTAAGTGTGGGAAGGGATTAAATTCTTTCGGATTTTAAAATTTTTATATTAAACACTTGGTTACCATTAAAAATACTAGTAAAGCAGTAGTTGTATTAGAATCTAGTGCTCTCTGATAAAAAAAGAACAGCCCTAGTCTTATATACTGACTACCCAATTCTAGTAAAATTTTTCAAAATTTTCAATTAAATGAATTCAAAATCATGTTTATACATATTTATGAACGATAAAACTAGGTTTTAACACCGAAATTATTGTTACCTCGGAAAGGACATAAATTGAGAAACAAACTAAAATGTTAAAATTCATTTAAAATGGAATAGAGGACGATAAAAAGAAAAATAAAAAGCCAAGTGTGGGAAAATTTACCAAGTTATTTTAAACATATGCCACATATATTTGTAACAAATAACTGAAAATACTTTTGCTTTGGACTAAACTAAACTGTTTTACCCAATGAAAGAAAAGAAGAGATGGATCTACACGATGAATCAATTCCATCATTAAAAGGAAGTAAAGTCTTCCGAAAAAGACACGCGCTTCTTGATTTAGGTCATGAAGTTGTCGTCCAGACCAGCTGTAGGTTGACGAAAAATCTAGAAAAGTCATCACTAAAATCAGCAGGAAATCCACGGACCTCAGCATTAAACAGGGTCGCCAAGTGGTCAGATTTATCCTAACCATGAGAAGGATTTATCTCGTACAATGGGGGGGCACCATGCAAATTAGCTGGATAAGACTAATGAATCAGATCCCCAGAAAGGATAATCTCCTTAAAGATTAAAAATCAGCTTCTAAGACTGATATTACTCAATCCTAGAGATTGACCTTAAAGATTGAGAATTACAAACTCATGGAATTCAATGATATCTAAACTCGAGCTTGAACGAGAAAATATTTTGATCAAAATTACAAACCGATTTGTTTTCTAAAAACCCTATTTTCAATGCGTTCATTACCATTGAACGTAAAATCCTAGGAATTCACCTGGAGTTCATTAGGTCACCTGAATCAAATCGGGTGTCAACCGTAAGAACGGTGGTTGCATAACATGGTCAAAGACAGGACTTTGTGCCAAACCGACAAATTATAAGGGTGAGCTTTACTATTGCTCCTACCAAGGATAGTAATTGCGTCCGACACGTTATAGACCATAATCAAAAGCATGTCACGGGACATTGCCTTAAACAGTTGCTTGTTCAACGCTTTCCTTTACAACCGGACGGTAGTTTGCCGAAAGGTAATATACGGGACAAGTAAACTGGACGTGTTGCTTTCCAAATACAAGGTTAGCAAGTGGGTGACACAAAACCGCAAGTTTTGAGCTAAAATTTTCAAATCTGAAACCCACCAAACCCACAAAAATATTTTGCAAACACCGGTAAAGGGTTATTCCGGAAAACTTATCTAGGGTAAAAAACTAGATTTAATTTTCAAAAGATCAAATGTTTTCATAAAGATCCAATTTCCTTAATGGATCTAAATTTTTATAGTCATGTGGGACTGTAAACCATATCGTTACTACCATTGTTTATACCGCCGTATAGAAATCACTGATGTACAAAGTGTGAAGAATAAAGAAGTGATTCTAGTATTTCAAGACAATATTGCTTGAGGACAAGCAACGCTCAAGTGTGGGAATATTTGATAATGCTAAAAACGAACATATATTTCATAGCATTATTCCTCAAGAAAGACAAGCTTTTAGTTGCAATTGTTCTATTTACAAGTGATATTCGTTTAAATAATAAAAGGTGAAGACAAAAGACAGATTCGACGAATTGAAGACGCAAACGACCAAAAAGCTCAAAAGTACAAAAGACAATCAAAAAGGTTCCAATTATTGATAAGAAACGTCTCGAAATCACAAGAGTACAAGATTCAAAACGCAAAGTACAAGATATTAAATTGTACGCGAGGACGTTCGAAAATCCGGAACCGGGACCAGAGTCAACTCTTAACGCTCGACGCAACGGACTAAAAATTACAAGTTAACTATGTATATAAATATAATATAATATATAATTAATTATATATATATTATATATATATATTAAAAACCGTCGGCAGCAAGAAACTCCAAGGGTGTGAGCTGTAAATATATCTCCGCGACTCGCGGAGTTTTAAGGGCATTTTGCCGCGAGTCGCGGAGCCCCAATTTTCAACTCTGGCTATAAAGCCAACCGAATTCTGATCAAATTTCATATCTTATTTCTCTATCTCTCTCAATATATACGATATATATATATATATTTATTTTTAATTTTAATTATAATTCTAATAATAAGGGTATGTTAGCGAATGTTGTAAGGGTGTAAGTCGAAATTCTGTCCGTGTAACGCTACGCTATTTTTAATCATTGTAAGTTATGTTCAACCTTTTTACATTAATGTCTCGTAGCTAAGTTATTATTATGCTTATTTAAAACGGAGTAATCATGATGTTGGGCTAATTACTAAAATTGGGTAATTGGGCTTTGTACCATAATTGGGGTTTGGACAAAAGAACGACACGTGTGGAAATTAGACTATGGGCTAATAATGGGCTTTATATTTGTTTAACTAAATG
Organism: Rutidosis leptorrhynchoides; assembly: GCF_046630445.1. Classification (NCBI taxonomy): domain Eukaryota; kingdom Viridiplantae; phylum Streptophyta; class Magnoliopsida; order Asterales; family Asteraceae; genus Rutidosis; species Rutidosis leptorrhynchoides. The sequence goes on from NC_092342.1 coordinate 67,928,405, forward strand.
AAAATTTGTTAATGTTAATATAAAGATTTACAATTGGGCGTCCCTATAAATTACCATATACACTCGATCGGACACGATGGGCGGGGTATTTATATGTACGAATAATCGTTCATTTAACCGGACACGGGAATGGATTAATAGCCACTAGAATAATCAAAACAGGGGTGAAATTACATTCAAGGGTAATTGGTGTAATTGTTAACAAAGTAGTAAAACCTTGGTTTACACGCAGTCGATAACCTGGTGTATTCATTAAACAAAGTATTAAAACCTTGTTACAATTCGAATCCCCAATTAGTTGGAATATTTATCTTCGGGTATAATAATAATTTGACAAGGACACTTGCAATTTATATTTATGACTGATGGACTGTTATGGACAAAAACCAGACGGACATATTGAATAATCCAGGACAAAGGACAATTAACCCATGGGCATAAAACTAAAATCAACACGTCAAACATCATGATTACGGAAGTTTAAATAAGCATAATTCTTTTATTTCATATTTAATTTCCTTTATTTTATATTTAATTGCACTTCTAATTATTGCACTTTTATTTATTGTTATTTTATTTAATCGCATTTTTAATTATCGTACTTTTTAATTATCGCAATTTTATTTTATCGCATTTTTATTATTCGCAATTTCATTATCATTATTTACTTTACGCTTTAATTTAAAGTCTTGTATTTATTTTATATTTTACATTAGGTTTTAACTGCGACTAAAGTTTTAAAATCGACAAACCGGTCATTAAACGGTAAAAACCCCCCTTTATAATAATAATATTACTTATATATATATATTTGTATTTTTATAAAAGTAAACTAATATAGCGTTGAGCTTTGTTTAAAGATTTCCCTGTGGAACGAACCGGACTTACTAAAAACTACACTACTGTACGATTAGGTACACTGCCTATAAGTGTTGTAGCAAGGTTTAAGTATATCCATTCTATAAATAAATAAATATCTTGTGTAAAATTGTATCGTATTTAATAGTGTTTTCCTAGTAAAATAATAACTATTTTATATACACCTCGCTTCGCATCAGTTGTATATATGTTTAGTAGCTTCCATGTGCTTAAAATTTGATCAAAAACACTCAAAAATCGAGTTTTGGGCGAAAAATGCTCAAAAACAGCGAAGTAGTTCGAAACCCAGTTGCTACAGTATTTTGCTACAGTACCGAGTTGCTACAGTATTTTTGCTGCAGTACCGACTTGCTACAGTGTCACTATTTGCTACAGTACCGAGTTGCTACAGTACCAGAGCTGGTACAGTGTCATTATTTGCTACAGTACCGAGATGCTACAGTGCCACTATTTGCTACAGTTCCCGAGTTGCTACAGTGCCACTATTTGCTACAGTACCTTTTATAAAATTGAAACGGGCGTAACTTTCAAAACGTAACTCCGTTTTTGATGAATAAACTATCGTTAGAATCGTAATAAAGAATAATTTTCAATGGTGAACTTTTAAGAAACTAGATCAAATTGTTTTTAGGTCGGAAATGGAGTTTTATTGTGTATGTCGTGTTTTGCACGCACCTGTATGCCATTATTGAATGGAGTCATGATGTAGACTCATAAAATTATGAATATATGGTGTTATGACCTAGTTTATAGTATGATTTGATTATACTATTGATTGAGATATGTATATTGACTTCGTTGTGTTGTAAGGACTTTCGGTAGATGCTAGACTGATCAGCTAGTGGTCGTGTGCTCGTACAAGCCGCCGAGTCTCTAGTTGGAGCGTAGTTGCTATTTGATTGTTGCCAGTTGATAGTTGCTAGTTATTAGTTATCAGTTGCCTGTCATGGATTGTTGTAGTTGCTGTAGTTGTACAAGTTGGTACTGTATGCTAGATCTGTTAGATGATTCCATTCACTTAGCCTCGTGCTAATCCCCCTCACCTCCTCCCTTGCAGGTTTTGGATATTAGTGCTGGTAGAGACGGGCGTCGGGTTGACGATATGTTTGACAAGACGAACTCTGATGTCTTAACTTTTATAAATATGTAACTAGTTGTTTAACGTAACACCGGTGGTTTGTAATAAGTAACTAGCTAATGATTTGTGATAATCATGTTTGTAATTAACTAAGGGTATTTATGTGAATTAAGACTTCCGCTGTGATTTAAAAAAAATCAGGGTGTTACAACTTGGTATCAGAGCATAGGTTTGGCCGCATGTATGTTGTGTTGAATGTCATGTTCCCAAACCTTGTGTTGTGTCAAACATATCTGAGGGGACGGGTTAAGTGAATGTAGGGATTACATGCGTTAGTTGATAGGTACTAACCTATTTTCCACTAAGAGTTTGTGTGAGATGTTGTGGTAGTGCAGATATGGCAGATAATACAGGAAACGCAACTGGTCCGTCAGCCCCCGGAACATTCAGAGCTCCAGATGAAGACGGGTACGTGTCAGAAGAGGATCCACAGGAACAAATAATAGATTTGCAAAGTAAGTTAAAGGAAGCACATGATCGAATAAGGGAATTAGAACAACATCAAGTAACCGTGAATCCAAGTGGCAGTGTACCGAATCAAATGATTAGTGGGTATCCGGTGCAGTCAAATGTTTATCAGCAAACTGGAAGTGCTTACCAACAACAGCAATGGTTACCACCTCAGTATCAGTTTTCTCAACAGTATCAGGTGCCACCTCAGTTTAATCTACAGTTCCTAAATCAGATGTGGGGTTCTTATCAGATGCCGACGTTTCAACAACAGAAGAAATGTACGTTTAAACAGTTTCTGAATTGTAATCCACCAGAGTACTTAGGAAGTTCTAACCCAACGGTAACCCTTAACTGGTTAAGAGAGATAGAAAAGGTTTTTGAGGCATGTCAATGCGAACCAGAATTAAAGGTTATTTATGCTAGTCGTATGTTGAAAAATAGGGCTATGGTTTGGTGGGATACGGTTACTTCTAGTATCCTAAAAGAGTAAGTGAGCATGATTACTTGGGAACAATTTTATAGTAAAGTTTGCGAACAGTATTGCTCAGCCTATGATCTCAATCGAATTAAGACAGAATTTTTGGAAATGAAAATGACGCCTCGAATGACGATAGATGAGGTGATTGAGCAGTGTATGGATAAATTAAGGTTCGTTGATCAGTGGGTTCCAGATGAACAGTCCAGAATTCAGCATTTTGTTAATATAATTTTACCAGAGTATAGAACAATGGTTAGGATGGCGACGACATTATCGCAAGCGTTTGTTATGGCCAAGATGGTGGAAGATGATGTCAGAGCAGCAAGAAATAGAATGGAAGGTTATGTTATGCCACAACAAGATCAGGTGATGAGTCATTCGGACACTAGGTCAAAGAAGTCTGTTAAGTTGAAACGGACTAGCGGGTCAGAACAGAGTGGGTCAGCATCAAGTCAGAATTCTTGGTGTTATAGTTGTAGATCATCTCACAGTGGTCTTTGTTCAGATTCAACCAAAAGATGTTTGAGATGTGGTATTGTGGGACACGCGATTCGGATGTGTTCGTTCCAAGAGGATGTATGTTGGAGATGTCATCAAGTGGGGCATAGGTCAGCTCAGTGTCCGTATGTAAGAGGATCAGGTTCTGGGGCGGGGCCAGGAGCTCCGTCGGGATCAGTAGGTGGATCTTCTAGTTCTCCAGTTGGGCAGAAAAGAAAGAATCCACCTACGGCAACAGCAAGAGCTTATCAGATGGTTGCAGATGCCGATGTTGAATATGATGTGAATACAGGTATGCTTCAAAATCCTCGTATTGTTTAGTTATATACATGTATATGATTGGGTGTATATATATGTGTGGTAGATTAGTAGATCTTGATAGTAGTGTAAGATTTATTTTGTTGCATTATGTTGTTTATGTTTTGGTTGCCACCCTTCTGTGCCATGTGGGGTAAGGGTGACCCTTAGGTTGACTTTTTGGGATAGAGAACTGTGACTTGGATAGAGATGCATTGAGTATGTTTGTGTAGTGGACTTTTGGACGACATAAAGTTGTTGGATAGTGGCATGAGTATGATTGTTATGACGGTATTTCCTAAGTTTGTTGGATGTATGATCTGGTTGATAGATTATATTTGGATGATTGATAGACAAGGTTTGAGTAACTATGATTGGACAGATGTTGTGATTGATTAGTCATAAAGTAGTTAAATTAATTACCGATGCTTATTGAGGAAATTGATTGGACATAAGTAGTGAATGAGACAAGTAGAATTTTTCCGTTACGAGCAACTCAGAATGAAGGTATGATTTAGGATAATATGCTTGTGTCTGGCCAACGTAAGTATATTGTGATAAATCATACGGAATTTCTGGGAAGCTGAAGGAAAATTAGGTGGCCTATGCTATATTGGATTGTGATGTGACTGGATATGAGACGAATAATCTGTGAAGTTCTGTTGACTTACGAGACAATTTTGTGGACATAGGTATAGACTTTAGCATGATGACTAATTCTATTGCCTAAGCTTTGGATAACTGGGAAAAATGGACTGTATAAAGAGTTGAATTGGATGACAGATCGTGAAATTTATGATACGAAATGGCGAAGAAACATGAATTTGACTCTGATTATTTGACTTGATCGTGTAATTTGTGGGCTTAAGTGGATTAACGGACGTTGATCGACGAAGATTGTGACAAGTTATTTGGTATCGGGAGTGTATTGACGTCAGGAATCTCATTTCCCTATGCAATTGTGGTGGATATTGTCGGTTTCGAGGATAAGATCGATAAAGTTAATCGTGTGTTTTGGCGGTGCGAGTAACAATTTTTTTGGGTTTGTTGGCCATAGTTGACCCGATTCCGAGGACGGAATCTCTTTTAAGGAGGGTAGATTTGTAACACCCGCGTTTTGGGCCTAGATTAAATGACCATTATACCCTTGGGTATGGTGTAATTAGTGATTTTAATAATTATATGTTTATAATTATTTGGTTGTTTAGTTTAGACCAGTTTGTTATAAGGGTCACAGAACAGGTTCGTTTGTTGAATTTGGACTCCGTTAGGGCCTCCTAACGAAGTACGAAAGCATTCAGATAACTGATAAATACCCGTGTGTGATGGGGTATTGTGTATTAACTTAAATATGTAAGCTTGAGATCAACCTTTTCTCTCATTTTCTTGAACCTTCCAAATAAACAACCCGTACCTAATTTCTCACTACTTGAAACCCTAATTTAATCTAAGCTAGAATTGGATCTAGAGACTTTAAGGAGTGATTATTATCTTACTTGTGATCATCTAATCAGGTATGTTTACTTGAATCCATGCTTTGATTGTTAGAAAAATGAGTTTTTGTGTTCTTGAATAAAAGTGTGCTTTTTTAGCTTGAATCTTGTTGAATTGTGTTTGTTAGTGTTAATTGATGTTAGAAATAGGTTGTATATATGTTTAGTAGCTTCCATGTGCTTAAAATTTTATCAAAAATACTAAAAAATCGAGTTTTGGGCGAAAAATGCTCAAAATCAGCGAAGTAGTTCGAAACCCAGTTGCTACAGTATTTTGCTACAGTACCGAGTTGCTACAGTATTTTTGCTGCAGTACCGACTTGCTACAGTGTCACTATTTGCTACAGTACCGAGTTGCTACAGTACCAGAGCTGGTACAGTGTCATTATTTGCTACAGTACCGAGATGCTACAGTGCCACTATTTGCTACAGTTCCCGAGTTGCTACAGTGCCACTATTTGCTACAGTACCTTTTATGAAATTGAAACGGGGGTAACTTTCAAAACGTAACTCTGTTTTTGATGAATAAACTATCGTTAGAATCGTAATAAAGAATACTTTTCAATGGTGAACTTTTAAGAAACTAGATCAAACTGTTTTTGGGTCCAAAAAGGAGTTTTAGTGTGTATGTCGTGTTTTGCACACACCTGTATGCCATTATTGAATGGAGTCATGATGTAGACTCATAAAATTATGAATATATGGTGTTATGACCTATTTTATAGTATGATTTGATTATACTATTGATTGAGATATGTATATTGACTTCGTTGTGTTGTTCTCGGGTGATAAGAACAAGGAAGAAGCTCAGAAGTAAGATAACTGAGCTGTAGCTGGTAATCGGTGAGTGGGATTATCTCCGGGTGTAGTATAGAGTAGCAAGTTGTGCTACTATGTTATACTATTTTAGTTGCTATGCTTAGTAGATATGTTGTAATAATGATCATTGTAGAGTTGTCATGCTAGTCGTAGGGACAGTTGTTCGTAGTGGTAGTTGTTTAACAGTTGTGTGCACAAGTTGTAGTTGCCTGTTGGAACCTATTGTTGTTAGGTTCAGCTCAGAGAGGTCAACCTTGTTGTGGTTGGGTCCAGTTGGCTACTGTTTGTTGAGTATAGTACTGAATGACGCATCACCTGCGTGTGGATTTACTATACTGGAGATTCAGTAGTAAGGACTTTCGGTAGATGCTAGACTGATCAGCTAGTGGTCGTGTGCTCGTACAAGCCGCCGAGTCTCTAGTTGGAGCATAGTTGCTAGTTGATTGTTGCTAGTTGATAGTTGCTAGTTATTAGTTGTCAGTTGCCTGTCATGGATTGTTGTAGTTGCTGTAGTTGTACAAGTTGGTACTGTATGTTAGATTTGTTAGATGATTCCATTCACTTAGCCTCGTGCTAACCCCCCTCACCTCCTCCCTTGCAGGTTTTGGATATTAGTGCTGGTAGGGACGGGCGTCGGGTTGATGATATGTTTGACAAGACGAACTCTGATGTCTTAACTTTTATAAATATGTAACTAGTTGTTTAGCGTAACACCGGTGGTTTGTAATAAGTAACTAGCTAATGATTTGTGATAATCATGTTTGTAATTAACTAAGGGTATTTATGTGAATTAAGACTTCCGCTGTGATTTAAAAAAAAATCAGGGTGTTACAACTTGGTATCAGAGCATAGGTTTGGCCGCATGTATGTTGTGTTGAATGTCATGTTCCCAAACCTTGTGTTGTGTCAAACATATCTGAGGGGACGGGTTAAGTGAATGTAGGGATTACATGCGTTAGTTGATAGGTACTAACCTGTTTTCCACTAAGAGTTTGTGTGAGATGTTGTGGTAGTGCAGATATGGCAGATAATACAGGAAACGCAACTGGTCCGTCAGCCCCCGGAACATTCAGAGCTCCAGATGAAGACGGGTACGTGTCAGAAGAGGATCCACAGGAACAAATAATAGATTTGCAAAGTAAGTTAAAGGAAGCACATGATCGAATAAGGGAATTAGAACAACGTCAAGTAACCGTGAATCCAAGTGGCAGTGTACCGAATCAAATGATTAGTGGGTATCCGGTGCAGTCAAATGTTTATCAGCAAATTGGAAGTGCTTACCAACAACAGCAATGGTTACCACCTCAGTATCAGTTTTCTCAACAGTATCAGGTGCCACCTCAGTTTAATCAACAGTTCCTAAATCAGATGTGGGGTCCTTATCAGATGCCGACGTTTCAACAATAGAAGAAATGTACATTTAAACAGTTTCTGAATTGTAATCCACCAGAGTACTTAGGAAGTTCTAACCCAACGGTAACCCTTAACTGGTTAAGAGAGATAGAAAAGGTTTTTGAGGCATGTCAATGCGAACCAGAATTAAAGGTTATTTATGCTAGTCGTATGTTGAAAAATAGGGCTATGGTTTGGTGGGATACGGTTACTTCTAGTATCCCAAAAGAGTAAGTGAGCATGATTACTTGGGAACAATTTTATAGTAAAGTTTGCGAACAGTATTGCTCAGCCTATGATCTCAATCGAATTAAGACAGAATTTTTGGAAATGAAAATGACGCCTCGAATGACGATAGATGAGGTGATTGAGCAGTATATGGATAAATTAAGGTTCGTTGATCAGTGGGTTCCAGATGAACAGTCCAGAATTCAGCATTTTGTTAATATAATTTTACCAGAGTATAGAACAATGGTTAGGATGGCGACGACATTATCGCAAGCGTTTGTTATGGCCAAGATGGTGGAAGATGATGTCAGAGCAGCAAGAAACAGAATGGAAGGTTATGTTATGCCACAACAAGATCAGGTGATGAGTTATTCAGACACTAGGTCAAAGAAGTCTGTTAAGTTGAAACGGACTAGCGGGTCAGAACAGAGTGGGTCAGCATCAAGTCAGAATTCTTGGTGTTATAGTTGTAGATCATCTCACAGTGGTCTTTGTTCAGATTCAACCAAAAGATGTTTGAGATGTGGTATTGTGGGACACGTGATTCGGATGTGTTCTTTCCAAGAGGATGCATGTTGGAGATGTCATCAAGTGGGGCATAGGTCAGCTCAGTGTCCGTATGTAAGAGGATCAGGTTCTGGGGCGGGGCCAGGAGCGCCGTCGGGATCAGCAGGTGGATCTTCTGGTTCTCCAATTGGGCAGAAAAGAAAGAATCCACCTACGGCAACAGCAAGAGCTTATCAGATGGTTGCAGATGCCGATGTTGAATATGATGTGAATACAGGTATGCTTCAAAATCCTCGTATTGTTTAGTTATATACATGTATATGATTGGGTGTATATATATGTGTGGTAGATTAGTAGATCTTGATAGTAGTGTAAGATTTATTTTGTTGCATTATGTTGTTTATGTTTTGGTTGCGACCCTTTTGTGCCATGTGGGGTAAGGGTGACCCTTAGGTTGACTTTTTGGGATTGAGAACTGTGACTTGGATAGAGATGCATTGAGTATGTTTGTGTAGTGGACTTTTGGACGACATGAAGTTGTTGGATAGTGGCATGAGTATGATTGTTATGACGGTATTTCCTAAGCTTGTTGGATGTATGATCTGGTTGATAGATTATATTTGGATGATTGATAGACAAGGTTTGAGTAACTATGATTGGACAGATGTTGTGATTGATTAGTCATAAAGTAGTTAAATTAATTACCGATGCTTATTGAGGAAATTGATTGGACATAAGTAGTGAATGAGACAAGTAGAATTTTTCCGTTACGAGCAACTCAGAATGAAGGTATGATTTAGGATAATATGCTTGTGTCTGGCCAACATAAGTATATTGTGATAAATCATACGGAATTTCTGGGAAGCTGAAGGAAAATTAGGTGGCCTGTGCTATATTGGATTGTGATGTGACTGGATATGAGACGAATAATCTGTGAAGTTCTGTTGACTTACGAGACAATTTTGTGGACATAGGTATAGACTTTAGCATGATGACTAATTATATTGCCTAAGCTTTGGATAACTGGGAAAAATGGACTGTATAAAGAGTTGAATTGGATGACAGATCGTGAAATTTATGATACGAAATGGCGAAGAAACATGAATTTGACTCTGATTATTTGACTTGATCGTGTAATTTGTGGGCTTAAGTGGATTAACGGACGTTGATCGACGAAGATTGTGACAAGTTATTTGGTATCGGGAGTATATTGACGTCAGGAATCTCATTTCCCAATGCAATTGTGGTGGATATTGTCGGTTTTGAGGATAAGATCGATAAAGTTAATCGTGTGTTTTGGCGGTGCGAGTAACAATTTTTTTGGGTTTGTTGGCCATAGTTGACCCGATTCCGAGGACGGAATCTCTTTTAAGGAGGGTAGATTTGTAACACCCGCATTTTGGGCCTAGATTAAATGACCATTATACCCTTGGGTATGGTGTAATTAGTGATTTTAATAATTATATGTTTATAATTATTTGGTTATTTAGTTTAGACCAGTTTGTGATAAGGGTCACAGAACAGGTTCGTTTGTTGAATTTGGACTCCGTTAGGGCCTCCTAACGAAGTACAAAAGCATTCAGATAACTGATAAATACCCGTGTGTGATGGGGTATTGTGTATTAACTTAAATATGTAAGCTTGAGATCAACCTTTTCTCTCATTTTCTTGAACCTTCCAAATAAACAACCCGTACCTAATTTCTCACTACTTGAAACCCTAATTTAATCTAAGCTAGAATTGGATCAAGAGACTCTAAGGAGTGATTATTATCTTACTTGTGATCATCTAATCAGGTATGTTTACTTGAATCCATGCTTTGATTGTTAGAAAAATGGGTTTTTGTGTTCTTGAATAAAAATGTGCTTTTTTAGCTTGAATCTTGTTGAATTGTGTTTGTTAGTGTTAATTGATGTTAGAAATAGGTTGTATATATGTTTAGTAGCTTTCATGTGCTTAAAATTTGATCAAAAACACTCAAAAATCGAGTTTTGGGCGAAAAATGCTCAAAATCAGCGAAGTAGTTCGAAACCCAGATGCTACAGTACCGAGTTGCTACAGTATTTTTGCTGCAGTACCGACTTGCTACATTGTCACTATTTGCTACAGTACCGAGTTACTACAGTACCAGAGCTGCTACGGTGTCACTATTTGCTACAGTACCGAGTTGCTACATTGCCACTATTTGCTACAGTGCCCGAGTTGCTACAGTGCCACTATTTGCTACAGTACCTTTTATGAAATTGAAACGGGCGTAACTTTCAAAACGTAACTCTGTTTTTGATGAATAAACTATCGTTAGAATCATAATAAAGAATACTTTTCAATGGTGAACTTTTAAGAAACTAGATCAAACTGTTTTTGGGTCGGAAAAGGAGTTTTAGTGTGTATGTCGTGTTTTGCACGCACCTGTATGCCATTATTGAATGGAGTCATGATGTAGACTCATAAAATTATGAATATATGGTGTTATGACCTAGTTTATAGTATGATTTGATTATAATATTGATTAAGATATGTATATTGACTTCGTTGTGTTGTTCTCAGGTGATAAGAACAAGGAAGAAGCTCAGAAGTAAGATAACTGAGCTGTAGCTGGTAATCGGTGAGTGGGATTATCTCCGGGTGTAGTATAGAGTAGCAAGTTATGCTACTATGTTATACTGTTTTAGTTGCTATGCTTAGTAGATATGTTGTAATAATGATCATTGTAGAGTTGTCATGCTAGTCGTAGGGACAGTTGTTCGTAGTGGTAGTTGCTTAATAGTTGTGTGCACAAGTTGTAGTTGCCTGTTGGAACCTATTGTTGTTAGGTTCAGCTCAGAGGGGTCAACCTTGTTGTGGTTGGGTCCAGTTGGCTACTATTTGTTGAGTATAGTACTGAATGACGCATCACCTGCATGTGGATTTACTATACTGGAGATTCAGTAGTAAGGACTTTCGGTAGACGCTAGACTGATCAGCTAGTGGTCGTGTGCTCGTACAAGCCGCCGAGTCTCTAGTTGGAGCTTAGTTGCTAGTTGATTGTTGCCAGTTGATAGTTGCTAGTTATTAGTTGTCAGTTGCCTGTCATGGATTGTTGTAGTTGCTGTAGTTGTACAAGTTGGTACTGTATGCTAGATCTGTTAGATGATTCCATTCACTTCGCCTCATGCTAACCCCCCTCACCTCCTCCCTTGCAGGTTTTGGATATTAGTGCTGGTAGGGATGGGCGTCGGGTTGACGATATGTTTGACAAGACGAACTCTAATGTCTTAACTTTTATAAATATGTAACTAGTTGTTTAACGTAACACCGGTGGTTTGTAATAAGTAACTAGCTAATGATTTGTGATAATCATGTTTGTAATTAACTAAGGGTATTTATGTGAATTAAGACTTCCGCTGTGATTTAAAAAAAATCAGGGTGTTACAACCTGTGACGACCCGTCCTAATCCATCTGGACGAAGTCATCAACATTTGGTCCCATTACGATGATCGACTCCAAGTAATGTCCTTAAAATGAGCAAATGCACAGCGGAAGACTTAATTCGTACCTGAGAATAAACATGCTTAAAAGTGTCAACCAAAAGGTTGGTGAGTTCATAGGTTTATCGTATCAATTATTTCAATATATTAATAGACCACAAGATTTCATAATCATAAACATAATACACTCGCAAGTGTATGTAAAGCATTCTAAGTGGTTGAGCACTTGGTAACCATACTTAACATTTAATCACGTCGCATATTCCCTTTATTATGAAATCTCACTACACCGTACCAAGTGTTGTCACCAAAACGAAGTACTGTGCAACCGTTGAATACTGGTCGTCCAGTCCGGTTGGGGTTGTCAGGCCCGATAGATCTATCAACAGGATTCGCGTTTACAATACCGCATGTAAATAGTAGTTACCAAGTTACAGGGAAGTATGCCAGTGGTACAACTCAACGTAGAATATATTTTTAAGTACTTGTGTCTATCTCGTAAAGCATTCATAAAAGCAGCGCATGTATTCTCAGCCCAAAAATATAATGCAAAAGCATTTAAAAAGGGAGCAAATGAAACTCACCTAATGTATTTTGTAGTAAAAATACATATAACGTCATTTAACAAATGTAGGGTTGGCCTCGGATTCACGAACCTATATCAATTATATATATTAAATATATAATATATTACTTATTTAAAATAGTAATGTATTTGTTATTTCAAATATTATATATATATATATATATATATATATATATATATATATATATATATATATATATATATATATATATATATATTAAAATAGTACATTAGATATACTTATGATATATATATATGATAACTTTATTTTTATATAAATATCTTTTGTTTGTTAAAATAATAATAGTAATAATAGTAATAATAATGTTAATAATGTTAATAAAAATGATAATACTTATAATAATGAAATTGATAATTTTAATAAAAATACTTTTGTTAATAATAAAATTTAAAAAGTAAAAATGATAACTTCAACGATAATACAAATAATAATAATAATATTAATAATAATAATAGTAATGATAATCCTAATGCTCATTTTAATGATAATAATAATTATAATATTAATAATAATATTAATAATAATAATACTTTGGTAATGAAAACTACCTTTTAAATCATAATTTATATTATCGTAATCGTAATTGTACTTATAATTTTTCTTCTCGGTTATACATATACCAATACTTTAACTATTGTCATAACCATAATCATATTCATATTATTATTAGTTCGGTTTGAAATTGTCAATACCTATAAATCTTTTCGTATTAAAGGTCAAATTGGTAAGTTTAGGTTTAAAGTTTATACCTTCGGTTAAACGAATGAACAAATCTAACGAGCCCGTCTAGTAACCAAAACGAGCCCAAGGCCCAACACCTTTAAAAGTTTATTATAATAATTATCTCATGAGTCTAGGAAGCCCAAGATGACAAGCCCAATTTAATAGTCCATTTGTTTTTGTGATTAGATCCATCAACCCATCTAATAGTCTATTTAAGGTTTGTGTTAGGTTTATGTTGAGACTAGGAGGCCACGTACAGGAGCAGCTGACAGTTTCTGTTCTTCCCTGCTCACAATCGATCCTCATCATAGTCATCTTTAACATCATCATTAATAATATTATCATAATCGTATCATCTTCTTCCTTCGCCATCATCATCATATTCATCATTTTTCGTTACAATCATCATCCTTCATCATCATCGTGTATAATCATATTACTGTTATGGAAAGCAGGAAAGGAAACAGCAGTACTAGCGAGTAAAGACATAGCAGTAGCAGCAAAAGAAATCAAAAAAGAAACAAAGGCAACAGTAGTTACGATCAAGGGATGTTCGATTGGTGGTTTGGGTTGATGTTTTCCGAACAATAACAGTAGTTTGAAGACAATGATGGGTGTTGGTCTTGTGGTTTGTTTGAGTTTAAATCAAGAAAAGGAAACGGAAGTTGTAAACCGAACAGTGACAATGAATTTAAAACACTTGCAGGTCATGTGTAGTTTAATGAAGGAGATGATGACAGTATTTTTGATAAAACTCTGTCGATTTAATGGTGGCTGTTTTGGTTCGTCTGAATTAGAAAACAAAGAAGTAGCAAGTACTTTATGATGTTGGGTTGGTTGTAAAACAGGTAAGGTAATAACAGAAAGATAGAACTCGAACTATAAGAGTAACCACACAAGTGGGTTTCGTGTTTTCAATCATTCGTACAGAAATCTGTAGCAGTTAATAGAAAACAAAAGGCGATCGAATAATAACCGAAACAAGCAGTAGAAGATGATTTAATAATAGTAGCGAACAAATGGAAAGGTTTTTAATCAATCGATTAGAGTAACAGTAGAAGTTTGAGTAGAAGTTTGATTTTTTATTTTTATTTGGGTTGGTCATCTTCCAAAGTAGAAGGAGATGGTTGTAGTTTACAGAGAAGAGAGGGAGAGATAAAGAGTGAAAGAGTAGCGGTGGTGATGGTGGCCTCGTTGGGTTTTATGAAGAAGAAGAAGAAGAAGAGTGAGGTTTGTGGGTGTCTGTGTTCTAATTCCCATATGTGATGCAAGTGTTCATATAATACATAAATATATAATATAAGATATAATTAATAGGTTAAAGTAATAATATAAAATTAATAATAATTCTATAGTAATCCAACATGATCAAACAGTATAGCCATCGAAACTTTTGTAATTATTCAGTCGACATCTTAATTTAGAAGTAACATATCGTGTTCATTGCTAAACAGTTACACCTAAAAGTTTTCCGAAAAATCCCCAAATTTTTAGGTTAAATATATTTAATTATTTCACTCATTAACTGTTTGAAACCTGATCAAAAAGGTTCGATAATTGTTTATTTTCTGTTCCAAATTATGTGTACGGAGTACTAATATGTAAGCTTAAAAATGTAAAAATATTTTTAACAAATCTAAAATCTTCGTACTCAATTTACATTCCCACTTTTATCTTAATCATTCATGAACATGTACTATATCTATATTAAAACTAACAAAACGTCAACCGAGTGTTACTGACGTTTACTAATTGAGCTCGAAATCATTTATTCTTAATATATTCTCTTTCTATATATAAACAGTTTTAAAATAGCAAACAAATATATTATATATTTTTAAACAATTAGATTTAATATAACTATATATATTTACAAGTAATATTTATTTACTTAATTATATATATATCTATATATTTATAAATATAGGTCTCATTACATCGCATATTATTTTACATATTTAATTCTAACAATTTAATCATATATTATTCCAAATAATAATTAAAATATATATATTTAAATATACAGGTATCTATTTAAAATTAGTTGTTCGTGAATCGTCGAGAATAGTCAAAGGTCAAATGAATATATGAAACACTTCAAAATTTTTGAGACTCAACCTAACAGATTTCTCTTATCATGTTAAGAATATTAAATCGTATCAAGTGTTTCGTTTAAAATTAGTCGGAATTTTCCGGGTCGTGACAGTACCTACCCGTTAAAGAAATTTCGTCCCGAAATTTGATAGAGGTAGTCATGGATAACAATAAGAATGTTTTCATGACACATATGATTTGATAAAAAGAGTTTCATCTTTATTAATTGATATAGGTAAAATGATTCAATTATGTGAAGCGTACGAATGAAGTTGTCACAAAAGAGTGAAATGAGGAAATTAAAGATTCGTCTTAACTTTTGACGTAGTCATGGTAGATTTCCGGAATTCAAGGAATTTAAGGAAATCTTTTATTCAGAAAGAAAATAAAATAGCACGATTTATTAGCAAACTGTTGGATTTACGGAAGAACAAAAATATCAAGGAAATATTTCTGTGATATGCTTAGAAATTAAGTAGAATGAAATCGTCGTGTAACATGGCACATGATGACGTTATGGTCTGTGAATCATCCTGTTTCATTAAAAACCCAGCATGAATTACTGTAATATAATCACGTTGGCCAAGCGTCATTATATTATACTAACCCATGCTTCAATTCTCAACACTTCTCCACAATTCATTCATAATTTATACTTAGATTTTACAGAAGTTTCCAATATATTGGAATACAGAAAACATGAAAAGGTATATAATTTCGAACAAGAATATTTATGAAAATATCTTCAGAAATATCGAAGATATTTATGATGATATTTGGAATTTCTAAGTTCGATAGTTGATGAAGAAAGATTTTCCGCAAGATGAGTACTAAGCAAGATATTCTCTAAAGATTTCGGCGGATCCAGAATTACCTGAATTCTTTGAATATAGGTTTTGGTCCTTGTATTTGTCCTTGATCTCCTTCATGGTTAGCTCAGTCCGTTTTTCAGTATCAAATTTTTTTATCGAGCGTTCCCAACACTCCATTCTTTTATCATCACATAATCATAATATATTGTTAGAGTATGTGGTTAATTGGAGATGGTCTGAAAACAGTATGCAAAATCACATAATATAGAAAATAGACCACATGTATATACCTGTTCAACAAATTAAGATGTAATAGACCACAAGTATATACCGGTATAGTAGGACGCTCACCCCTGATTGTAATAATATGATTTATATATGAAAATAACTAACCTGAGGTGAATCGTCTAAGAAGTTCAGATCTAAACTTTCATTAAAATCCAGGTTGAGATCCAAATCGCTCATTTGACTTTTTTTCTCTTCATTAAAGGAAGGTTTCGGGTCAGAAAATCCATCATGTTCAACAATGAAATCAGAAAATTTGTCATCTTCGCCAGCAGGATTAGGGAAAACGGGATGAGCTACAATGTCTTGACTTCGATTGTCCGGGAGTACCTGAAATTTAATATTAGAAGGTTACTAATAATATTTATAAATATTTGTAAACAATGATGATAACTTACAATAACATATTAAAATATACTTGTCGCTCTAACTTCGTATAATTCCCTTGCAACTTGACCACATCTTTTTGCAACATAAAAACAAGATGCTCTAACTTCTTATATTCCTTAAGCGGCACGAACCTTGTGAAATGTCCCGTTCTTATTGATTAAAAACGTTCCATATTAATTGATTTCGTTGTGAGGTTTTGACCTCTATATGAGACATTTTTCAAAGACTGCATTCATTTTTAAAACAAACCATAACCTTTATTTCATAAATAAAGGTTTAAAAAGCTTTATGTAGATTATCAAATAATGATAATCTAAAATATCCTGTTTACACACGACCATTACATAATGGTTTACAATACAAATATGTTACATCGAAATCAGTTTCTTAAATGCAGTTTTTACACAATATCATACAAACATGGACTCCAAATTTTGTCCTTATTTTAGTATGCAACAGCGGAAGCTCTTAATATTCACCTGAGAATAAACATGCTTTAAACGTCAACAAAAATATTGGTGAGTTATAGGTTTAACCTATATATATCAAATCGTAACAATAGACCACAAGATTTCATATTTCAATACACATCCCATACATAGAGATAAAAATCATTCATATGGTGAACACCTGGTAACCGACATTAACAAGATGCATATATAAGAATATCCCCATCATTCCGGGACACCCTTCGGATATGATATAAATTTCGAAGTACTAAAGCATCCGGTACTTTGGATGGGGTTTGTTTGGCCCAATAGATCTATCTTTAGGATTCGCGTCAATTAGGGTGTTTGTTCCCTAATTTTTAGATTACCAGACTTAATAAAAAGGGGCATATTCGATTTCGATAATTCAACCATAGAATGTAGTTTCACGTACTTGTGTCTATTTTGTAAATCATTTATAAAACCTGCATGTATTCTCATCCCAAAAATATTAGATTTTAAAAGTGGGACTATAACTCACTTTCACAGATTTTTACTTCGTCAGGAAGTAAGACTTGGCCACTGGTTGATTCACGAACCTATAACAATATATACATATATATCAAAGTATGTTCAAAATATATTTACAACACTTATAATATATTTTGATGTTTTAAGTTTATTAAGTCAGCTGTCCTCGTTAGTAACCTACAACTAGTTGTCCACAATTAGATGTACAGAAATAAATCGATAAATATTATCTTGAATCAATCCACGACCCAGTGTATACGTATCTCAGTATTGATCACAACTCAAACTATATATATTTTGGAATCAACCTCAACCCTGTATAGCTAACTCCAACATTCACATATAGAGTGTCTATGGTTGTTCCGAAATATATATAGATGTGTCGACATGATAGGTCGAAACATTGTATACGTGTCTATGGTATCTCAAGATTACATAATATACAATACAAGTTGATTAAGTTATGGTTGGAATAGATTTGTTACCAATTTTCACGTAGCTAAAATGAGAAAAATTATCCAATCTTGTTTTACCCATAACTTCTTCATTTTAAATCCGTTTTGAGTGAATCAAATTGCTATGGTTTCATATTGAACTCTATTTTATGAATCTAAACAGAAAAAGTATAGGTTTATAGTCGGAAAAATAAGTTACAAGTCGTTTTTGTAAAGGTAGTCATTTCAGTCGAAAGAACGACGTCTAGATGACCATTTTAGAAAACATACTTCCACTTTGAGTTTAACCATAATTTTTGGATATAGTTTCATGTTCCTAATAAAAATCATTTTCTCAGAATAACAACTTTTAAATCAAAGTTTATCATAGTTTTTAATTAACTAACCCAAAACAGCCCGCGGTGTTACTACGACGGCGTAAATCCGATTTTACGGTGTTTTTCGTGTTTCCAGGTTTTAAATCATTAAGTTAGCATATCATATAGATATAGAACATGTGTTTAGTTGATTTTAAAAGTCAAGTTAGAAGGATTAACTTTTGTTTGCGAACAAGTTTAGAATTAACTAAACTATGTTCTAGTGATTACGAGTTTAAACCTTCGAATAAGATAGTTTTATATATATGAATCGAATGATGTTATGAACATCATTACTACCTCAAGTTTAGTAGGTAAACCTACTGGAAGTGACAAGAAATGATCTATCTTCAAAGGATCTTGGATGGCTTGAAAGTTCTTGAAGTAGGATCATGACACAAAAACAAGTTCAAGTAAGATTTTTACTCGAATTAAGATAGTTTATAGTTATAGAAATTGAATCAAAGTTTGAATATGAATATTACCTTGAATAAGAAAGATAACCTACTGTATATAAAAAAGGTTTCTTGATCTTAGATGATTACTTGGAATGGATTAGAAAGCTTGGAAGTAAATTAGTAAACTTGAAGGGATTTTTGAAGTGTTCTTGAAGTGTTCTTCCTATGATGATTATAGCTTAATTCTTGAAGTGATTTTTGATGAAGATGATGATTAACTACTGGAAAAATACGTTCATAATAGTGTGTGTGTGTTGAGAGAGAATTAGAAAGAGAATTGGAAATGAAATGGAGTGAATGATGAGTGGTAATTGGTGAGTGGGGTTAAAAGGAGTTCTAGTTAGTTGACCAGCTCATGGTAGAAGTTAAAATTGATTAGTCATACATGACATAATCAAGAGTGGAATCCCATGCTAGTTCCTATTGGTATATACCCATAGTAAGTACGTTTTAAAGCTGTGTATAATACGGGTAAGAATACGACTAGAATTCTTGATGAAAGAAAAGAATGGGAAAGTAATTGTAACCATTTTCGTTAAGTATGAGTGTTTTGATATATGTCTTGAAGTCTTCCAAAAGTATTTTAATACATCTAAATACACTACATGTATATACATTTTAACTGAGTCGTTAAGTCATCGTTAGTCGTTACATGTAAGTGTTGTTTTGAAACCTTTAAGTTAACGATCTCAATTAATGTTGTTAACCCATTGTTTATTATATCTAATGAGATGTTAAATTATTATATTATCATGATATTATGATATATTAATATATCTTAATATGATATATATACATTTAAATGTTGTTACAACGATAATCGTTACATATATGTCTCGTTTCGAAATCCTTAAGTTAGTAGTCTTGTTTATATGTATATAACTCATTGTTAATATACTTATGGAGATACTTACTTATCATAATCTCATGTTAACCATATGTATATCCATATATATATCGTCATGTCGTTTTTACAAGTTTTAACGTTCGTGAATCGCCGGTCAACTTGGGTGGTCAATTGTCTATATGAAACATATTTCAATTAATCAAGTCTTAACAAGTGTGATTGCTTAACATATTGGAAACATTTAATCATGTAAATATCAATCTCAATTAATATATATAAACATGGAAAAGTTCGGGTCACTACAGTACCTACCCGTTAAATAAATTTCGTCCCGAAATTTTAAGCTGTTGAAGGTGTTGACGAATCTTCTGGAAATAGATGCGGGTATTTCTTCTTCATCTGATCTTCACGCTCCCAGGTGAACTCGGGTCCTCTACGAGCATTCCATCGAACCTTAACAATTGGTATCTTGTTTTGCTTAAGTCTTTTAACCTCACGATCCATTATTTCGACGGGTTCTTCGATGAATTGGAGTTTTTCGTTGATTTGGATTTCATCTAACGGAATAGTGAGATCTTCTTTAGCAAAACATTTCTTCAAATTCAAAACGTGGAAAGTGTTATGTACAGCCGCGAGTTGTTGAGGTAACTCAAGTCGGTAAGCTACTGGTCCGACACGATCAATAATCTTGAATGGTCCAATATACCTTGGATTTAATTTCCCTCGTTTACCAAATCGAACAACGCCTTTCCAAGGTGCAACTTTAAGCATGACCATCTCTCCAATTTCAAATTCTATATCTTTTCTTTTAATGTCAGCGTAGCTCTTTTGTCGACTTTGGGCGGTTTTCAACCGTTGTTGAATTTGGATGATCTTCTCGGTAGTTTCTTGTATAATCTCCGGACTCGTAATCTGTCTATCCCCCACTTCACTCCAACAAATCAGAGACCTGCACTTTCTACCATAAAGTGCTTCAAACGGCGCCATCTCAATGCTTGAATGGTAGCTGTTGTTGTAGGAAAATTCTGTTAACGGTAGATGTCGATCCCAACTGTTTCCGAAATCAATAACACATGCTCGTAGCATGTATTCAAGCATTTGTATCGTCCTTTCGCTCTGCCCATCAGTTTGTAGATGATAGGCAGTACTCATGTCTAGACGAGTTCCTAATGCTTGCTGTAATGTTTTCCAGAATCTTGAAATAAATCTGCCATCCCTATCAGAGATAATAGAGATTGGTATTCCATGTCTGGAGACGACTTCCTTCAAATACAGTCGTGCTAACTTCTCCATCTTGTCATCTTCTCTTATTGGCAGGAAGTGTGCTGATTTGGTGAGACGATCAACTATTACCCAAATAGTATCAAAACCACTTGAAGTCCTTGGCAATTTAGTGATGAAATCCATGGTAATGTTTTCCCATTTCCATTCTGGGATTTCGGGTTGTTGAAGTAGACCTGATGGTTTCTGATGCTCAGCTTTGACCTTAGAACACGTCAAACATTCTCCTACGTATTTAGCAACATCGGCTTTCATACCCGGCCACCAAAAATGTTTCTTGAGATCCTTGTACATCTTCCCCGTTCCAGGATGTATTGAGTATCTGGTTTTATGAGCTTCTCTAAGTACCATTTCTCTCATATCTCCAAATTTTGGTACCCAAATCCTTTCAGCCCTATACCGGGTTCCGTCTTCCCGAATATTAAGATGCTGCTCCGATCCTTTGGGTATTTCATCCTTTAAATTTCCTTCTTTTAAAACTCCTTGTTGCGCCTCCTTTATTTGAGTAGTATGGTTATTATGAATCATTATATTCATAGATTTTACTCGAATGGGTTCTCTGTCCTTCCTGCTCAAGGCATCGGCTACCACATTTGCCTTCCCCGGGTGGTAACGAATCTCAAAGTCGTAATCATTCAACAATTCAATCCACCTACGCTGCCTCATATTCAGTTGTTTCTGATTAAATATGTGTTGAAGACTTTTGTGGTCGGTATATATAATACTTTTGACCCCATATAAGTAGTGCCTCCAAGTCTTTAATGCAAAAACAACCGCGCCTAATTCCAAATCATGCGTCGTATAATTTTGCTCGTGAATCTTCAATTGTCTAGACGCATAAGCAATCACCTTTGTTCGTTGCATTAATACACAACCGAGACCTTGCTTTGATGCGTCACAATAAATCACAAAATCATCATTCCCTTCAGGCAATGACAATATAGGTGCCGTAGTTAGCTTTTTCTTCAATAACTGAAACGCTTTCTCTTGTTCATCATTCCATTCAAATTTCTTCCCTTTATGCGTTAATGCAGTCAAGGGTTTTGCTATTCTGGAAAAGTCTTGGATGAACCTTCTGTAGTAACCAGCTAGTCCTAAAAAATGGCGTATGTGTTTCGGAGTTTTCGGGGTTTCCCACTTTTCAACAGTTTCTATCTTTGCCGGATCCACCTTAATACCTTCTTTGTTCACTATGTGACCGAGGAATTGAACTTCTTCCAACCAAAATGCACACTTTGAAAACTTAGCGTACAATTCTTCCTTCCTCAATACTTCTAACACCTTTCTCAAATGTTCACCGTGTTCTTGGTCATTCTTTGATAAATAAGTATGTCATCAATGAAAACAATGACAAACTTGTCAAGGTATGGTCCACACACTCGGTTCATAAGGTCCATGAACACAGCTGGTGCATTAGTTAAACCAAACGGCATGACCATAAACTCGTAATGACCGTAACGTGTTCTGAAAGCAGTCTTTGGAATATCATCTTCTTTCACCCGCATTTGATGATACCCAGAACGTAAGTCAATCTTTGAATAAACAGACGAGCCTTGTAGTTGATCAAATAAGTCGTCAATTCTCGGTAGTGGGTAGCGGTTCTTGATGGTAAGTTTGTTCAACTCTCGGTAGTCGATACACAACCTGAATGTACCATCTTTCTTCTTGACAAACAAAACAGGAGCTCCCCACGGTGATGTGCTTGGTCGAATGAAACCATGCTCTAAAAGTTCTTGTAATTGGCTTTGCAGTTCTTTCATCTCGCTGGGTGCGAGTCTGTAAGGAGCACGAGCTATTGGTGCAGCTCCTGGTACAAGATCTATTTGAAATTCAACGGATCGATGTGGGGGTAATCCCGGTAATTCTTTCGGAAATACATCGGGAAATTCTTTTGCAATGGGAACATCATTGATGCTCTTTTTTTCAGTTTGTACTTTTTCGACGTGTGCTAGAACAGCATAGCAACCTTTTCTTATTAGTTTTTGTGCCTTCAAATTACTAATAAGATGTAGCTTCGTGTTGCCCTTTTTTCCGTACACCATTAAGGGTTTTTCTTTTTCTCGTATAATGCGAATTGCATTTTTGTAACAAACGATCTCTGCTTTCACTTCTTTCAACCAGTCCATACCGATTATCACATCAAAACTCCCTAACTCTACAGGTATCAAATCAATCTTAAATGTTTCGCTAACCAGTTTAATTTCTCGATTCCGACATATATTATCTGCTGAAATTAATTTACCATTTGCTAATTCGAGTAAAAATTTACTATCCAAAGGCGTCAATGGACAACTTAATTTAGCACAAAAATCTCTACTCATATAGCTTCTATCCGCACCCGAATCAAATAAAACGTAAGCAGATTTATTGTCAATAAGAAACGTACCCGTAACAAGCTCCGGGTCTTCTTGTGCCTCTGCCGCATTAATATTGAAAACTCTTCCGCGGCCTTGTCCATTCGTGTTCTCCTGGTTCGGGTAATTTCTAATAATGTGGCCCGGTTTTCCACATTTATAACAAACTACATTGGCATAACTTGCTCCGACACTACTTGCTCCGCCATTACTCGTTCTGACACCATTTGTTCCTTTCGTTCTATTAACCCCTGGTCCGTAGACCTCACACTTCGCCGCGCTATGACCATTTCTTTTACACTTGTTGCAAAATTTGGTGCAGAACCCCGAGTGATACTTTTCACACCTTTGGCATAGCTGCTTCTGATTGTTGTTGTTGTTGCGGTTATTATTGTTGTTGGGATGATTGTTGTAGTAGTAGTTGTTGTTGTTGTTGTTGTTGGGCTGTTTGTTGTAGTTGCGATTGATGTTGCGATTGTTGGGATAATTGTTGCGATTATTGTTGTAATTGCTGTTGTTGTTGTATTGGTGATTCTTATCACCGTTTTTCTCCCACTTTCTTTTGACTTGCTTCACATTAGCCTCTTCAGCAGTCTGTTCTTTAATTCTTTCTTCAATCTGGTTCACTAGTTTGTGAGCCATTCTACATGCCTGTTGTATGGAGGCGGGCTCGTGTGAACTTATATCTTCTTGGATTCTTTCCGGTAATCCTTTCACAAACGCGTCGATCTTCTCTTCCTCATCTTCGAATGCTCCCGGACACAATAGGCATAATTCTGTGAATCACCTTTCGTACGTGGTAATATCAAATCTTTGGGTTCGTAACCCTCTAAGTTCTGTCTTGAGCTTATTGACCTCAGTTCTGGGACGGTACTTCTCGTTCATCAAGTGCTTGAATGCTGACCACGGTAGTGCGTACGCATCGTCTTGTCCCACTTGCTCTAGATAGGTATTCCACCATGTTAACGCAGAACCTGTGAAGGTATGCGTAGCGTGCTTCACTTTGTCCTCTTCAGTACACTTACTTATGGCAAACACCGATTCGACCTTCTCGGTCCACCGTTTCAATCCGATCGGTCCTTCGGTTTCATCAAATTCCAAAGGTTTGCAGGCAGTGAATTCTTTGTAGGTGCATCCTACATGATTTCCTGTACTGCTAGATCCAAGGTTATTATTGGTATGTAGCGCAGCCTGTACTGCGGCTATGTTTGAAGCTAGAAAAGTACGGAATTTCTCTTCATTCATATTCACGGTGTGTCGAGTAGTCGGTGCCATTTCCTTCAAAATAGTCAAATGGAACAAGTTAATCATACAGAATATCAAGAGTAGTTAATAGTATTTCGTAGCATAATATGAACTCATTTATAAAAGCTTTTTCTTCATATTAGCGTTTTATAAGTTTAAATTCGGGTAGTACCTACCCGTTAAGGTCATACTTAGTAGCTAATATACAATTCAACTACTACAATTCTATATGAAAAACTGATTATAATAATATTTCGCGTTCAAACTTTTACACAATATTTTACAAACTTACAATACCGCTTATTTTACATATAGCATGAAATATAGCACACAATAAATTTGATACAAGATGGTTGTGAAGATAATTCTAGCTAGTACACAAGTCGTTCAGCAAAGGCAATAAAGACACGTAATTCATACATCCAGAAACAAGTCATGCATTCTGGTTTTACTAGGATTACTTCCCATCCTTGGTCTTGTGGAACATAACCGTTATGGCCGTTGATAAGACAACGTGTTGTAACGTCGTCAAAGGGACGAGGGTTACGTAATGTCCAACAGTCCCGTAACAATCTAAAAACCTCATTTCTTACCCCAATTACCGACTCCGTCACTTGTGGGAACGTTTTGTTTAATAGTTGTAGGCCGATGTTCTTGTTCTCACTTTGGTGAGAAGCGAACATTACTAATCCGTAAGCATAACATGCTTCTTTATGTTGCATGTTAGCCGCTTTTTCTAAATCACGAAGTCCAATATTCGGATATATTGAGTCAAAATAATTTCTTAACCCATTGCGTAAAATAGCATTTGGGTTCCCCGCAATATATGCGTCAAAGTAAACACATCGTAACTTATGGATTTCCCAATGTGATATCCCCCATCTTTCGAACGAAAGCCTTTTATAAACCAAGGCATTCTTGGAACGTTCTTCGAATGTCTTACAAACTGATCTCGCCTTAAATAGTTGTGCCGAAGAATTCTGACCGACTCTAGATAAGATTTCATCAATCATGCCTCCGGGTAGGTCTCTTAAAATATTGGGTTGTCTATCCATTTTGTGTTTTTATACTGTAAAATAGACAAGAGTTAGATTCATAAAAAAAAATACTTATTAATACAAGCAATTTTTACATATATCATAAAGCATAAGCACACTATATTACATATATTACACCACACGAATACAACTATCTTATTCCGACTCGCTTGTTTCTTCTTCTTCGGTTTTGGTTCGTTTTGCCAAGTTTCTAGGGATATATGATCTTCCCCTAATACGAGCCGTCGTTTTCCACATTGGTTTAGAAAAACCTGGTGGTTTAGAGGTTCCCGGGTCATTGTTACAACTTAAGGACTTCGGGGGTTGACGATACATATAAAGTTCATCGGGGTTGGAATTAGATTTCTCTATTTTTATGCCCTTTCCCTTATTATTTTCTTTTGCCTTTTTAAATTCAGTTGGGGTAATTTCTATAACATCATCGAAATTCTCGTCAAAATCCGATTCATCGGAGAATTGGTAATCCTCCCAATATTTTGCTTCCTTAGCGGAAACACCATTGACCATAATTAACCATGGTAGGTTGGTTGAGGATTTTATTTTACTTAACCGATTTATTATTTTCCCCACCGGTTCTATTTCTTCATCCGGTTCCGATTCTTCTTCCGGTTCCGATTCTTCTTCTGGTTCCGACTCTTCTTCCGGTTCCTCTTCGGGAACTTGTGAATCAGTCCACGAATCATTCCAATTTACATTTGACTCTTCATTATTATTAGGTGAGTCAATGGGACTTGTTCTAGAGGTAGACATCTATCACATAATATCAAACGCGTTAAGAGATTAATATATCACATAATATTCACATGTTAAAAATATATAGTTTCCAACAAAATTTGTTAAGCAATCATTTCTCAAGTAAACACGGTCGAAGTCCAGACTCACTAATGCATCCTAACAAACTCGATAAGACACACTAATGCAAAATTCTGGTTCTCTAAGACCAATGCTCTGATACCAACTGAAATGTCCCGTTCTTATTGATTAAAAACTTTCCATATTAATTGATTTCGTTGCCAGGTTTTGACCTCTATATGAGACGTTTTTCAAAGACTGCATTTATTTTTAAAACAAACCATAACCTTTATTTCATAAATAAAGGTTTAAAAAGCTTTATGTAGATTATCAAATAATGATAATCTAAAATATCCTGTTTACACACGACCATTACATAATGGTTTACAATACAAATATGTTACATCGAAATCAGTTTCTTGAATGCAGTTTTTACACAATATCATACAAACATGGACTCCAAATCTTGTCCTTATTTTAGTATGCAACAGCGGAAGCTCTTAATATTCACCTGAGAATAAACATGCTTTAAACGTCAACAAAAATGTTGGTGAGTTATATGTTTAACCTATATATATCAAATCGTAACAATAGACCACAAGATTTCATATTTCAATACACATCCCATACATAGAGATAAAAATCATTCATATGGTGAACACCTGGTAACCGACATTAACAAGATGCATATATAAGAATATCCCCATCATTCCGGGACACCCTTCGGATATGATATAAATTTCGAAGTACTAAAGCATCCGGTACTTTGGATGGGGTTTGTTAGGCCCAATAGATCTATCTTTAGGATTCGCGTCAATTAGGGTGTCTGTTCCCTAATTCTTAGATTACCAGACTTAATAAAAAGGGGCATATTCGATTTCGATAATTCAACCATAGAATGTAGTTTCACGTACTTGTGTCTATTTTGTAAATCATTTATAAAACCTGCATGTATTCTCATCCTAAAAATATTAGATTTTAAAAGTGGGACTATAACTCACTTTCACAGATTTTTACTTCGTCGGGAAGTAAGACTTGGCCACTGGTTGATTCACGAACCTATAACAATATATACATATATATCAAAGTATGTTCAAAATATATTTACAACACTTTTAATATATTTTGATGTTTTAAGTTTATTAAGTCAGCTGTCCTCGTTAGTAACCTACAACTAGTTGTCCACAATTAGATGTACAGAAATAAATCGATAAATATTATCTTGAATCAATCCACGACCCAGTGTATACGTATCTCAGTATTGATCACAACTCAAACTATATATATTTTGGAATCAACCTCAACCCTGTATAGCTAACTCCAACATTCACATATAGAGTGTCTATGGTTGTTCCGAAATATATATAGATGTGTCGACATGATAGGTCGAAACATTGTATACGTGTCTATGGTATCTCAAGATTACATAATATACAATACAAGTTGATTAAGTTATGGTTGGAATAGATTTGTTACCAATTTTCACGTAGCTAAAATGAGAAAAATTATCCAATCTTGTTTTACCCATAACTTCTTCATTTTAAATCCGTTTTGAGTGAATCAAATTGCTATGGTTTCATATTGAACTCTATTTTATGAATCTAAACAGAAAAAGTATAGGTTTATAGTCGGAAAAATAAGTTACAAGTCGTTTTTGTAAAGGTAGTCATTTCAGTCGAAAGAACGACGTCTAGATGACCATTTTAGAAAACATACTTCCACTTTGAGTTTAACCATAATTTTTGGATATAGTTTCATGTTCCTAATAAAAATCATTTTCTCAGAATAACAACTTTTAAATCAAAGTTTATCATAGTTTTTAATTAACTAACCCAAAACAGCCCGCGGTGTTACTACGACGGCGTAAATCCGGTTTTACGGTGTTTTTCATGTTTCCAGGTTTTAAATCATTAAGTTAGCATATCATATAGATATAGAACATGTGTTTAGTTGATTTTAAAAGTCAAGTTAGAAGGATTAACTTTTGTTTGCGAACAAGTTTAGAATTAACTAAACTATGTTCTAGTGATTACGAGTTTAAACCTTCGAATAAGATAGTTTTATATATATGAATCGAATGATGTTATGAACATTATTACTACCTCAAGTTTAGTAGGTAAACCTACTGGAAGTGACAAGAAATGATCTAGCTTCAAAGGATCTTGGATGGCTTGAAAGTTCTTGAAGTAGGATCATGACACAAAAACAAGTTCAAGTAAAATTTTTACTCGAATTAAGATAGTTTATAGTTATAGAAATTGAATCAAAGTTTGAATATGAATATTACCTTGAATAAGAAAGATAACCTACTGTATATAACAAAGGTTTCTTGATCTTAGATGATTACTTGGAATGGATTAGAAAGCTTGGAAGTAAATTAGTAAACTTGAAGGGATTTTTGAAGTGTTCTTGAAGTGTTCTTCCTATGATGATTATAGCTTGATTCTTGAAGTGATTTTTGATGAAGATGATGATTAACTACTGGAAAAATACGTTCATAATAGTGTGTGTGTGTGTTGAGAGAGAATTAGAAAGAGAATTGGAAGTGAAATGGAGTGAATGATGAGTGGTAATTGGTGAGTGGTGAGTGGGGTTAAAAGGAGTTCTAGTTAGTTGACTAGCTCATGGTAGAAGTTAAAATTGATTAGTCATACATGACATAATCAAGAGTGGAATCCCATGCTAGTTCCTATTGGTATATACCCATAGTAAGTACGTTTTAAAGCTGTGTATAATACGGGTAAGAATACGACTAGAATTCTTGATGAAAGAAAAGAATGGGAAAGTAACTGTAACCATTTTCGTTAAGTATGAGTGTTTTGATATATGTCTTGAAGTCTTCCAAAAGTATTTTAATACATCTAAATACACTACATGTATATACATTTTAACTGAGTCGTTAAGTCATCGTTAGTCGTTACATGTAAGTGTTGTTTTGAAACCTTTAAGTTAACGATCTCAATTAATGTTGTTAACCCATTGTTTATTATATCTAATGAGATGTTAAATTATTATATTATCATGATATTATGATATATTAATATATCTTAATATGATATATATACATTTAAATGTCGTTACAACGATAATCGTTACATATATGTCTCGTTTCGAAATCCTTAAGTTAGTAGTCTTGTTTATATGTATATAACTCATTGTTAATATACTTATGGAGATACTTACTTATCATAATCTCATGTTAACCATATGTATATCCATATATATATCGTCATGTCGTTTTTACAAGTTTTAACGTTCGCGAATCGTCGGTCAACTTGGGTGGTCAATTGTCTATATGAAACATATTTCAATTAATCAAGTCTTAACAAGTGTGATTGCTTAACATATTGGAAACATTTGATCATGTAAATATCAATCTCAATTAATATATATAAACATGGAAAAGTTCGGGTCACTACACCTTGGGCCCGTTGAAGAATGGCATGCTGCAATAGGAGTCTCGGAGGTTGCATTACAAGGATTAGTGGGTGGAGTAGTAGGTTCGGTATGTATGGTAGTAGGCTGATCAATAGGACACCCGTCAACCTGAACTTTATTTTGAAAGAACGACCGACTTGCTAACCACCAATCTGTTGTTTTCTCGGGTGGAAACATTGATATAGTTTCAGGAATCAGACCCTATAAATATAAAGTTAATATAATTAGTTGGTTTTTTAAAATAAAATATAATAACATAAGCATAAAAGAAAAAATCTCACCTCTGGGTAATCCGGCAAGAACCAGTTGCTCAGATCTACACTAACCCTCGTATTATTATAGCAACGAACACCCCTAGGTAGGATTTCCGGTCTAATTTTCCACCATTTAATTTTGGCAATAGGGAAGTCTCCAAAATCCATATCTGAAAAATCCTTATAAAACCTTGCATTGTGTAAGTCGCTTTCCCATGTTCCCGTATGTCATGAAAATGTCTTCGCCTTCGACTTGGAACCGCATTCTTAAGTTGAGGGTAAGTTAATGCCCATATGTGATAACCCCACGGGAAACGGTTCCATTTATCGAGATCCTCCACCAGACCCAAAAAATCACTATCTACCACATTATGCTTATCACCACTACCTCCGGCAAATACAACCTTATACACCAACAATAAATAAACACGGACTGCATCATCGTCCTTAAGATTTGCAAAACTAATGGCATTTTTAAACAATGCCTTCACGTCACTAACATGGATGGAGCGAGAATCGACATCTTTGAATACTCTATCGCGAAAAGATTTTGAATCAAGCGATTCAAACTCTCTCCAATTTATTTTACCAAATCGCAAACCCGAAATTAAACAAAACCCTTTTGCTCCAAACTTTAGTACGTGAGAGCCTAACTGGTATTGTAACGGATGTACATTAAGATCGACTTTACTACCGGGATCCAACTGATGCTGCAAAATAGTATGTACTAAGGACCCATCTAAACGTTGAATCCCAAGATCCAACCACTTCCCAAAACAAGTGGCCCTAAATTGCTTCTCTCTTTCCGTACCCTCTATTCTTGTTTTTATATCCGTTAAAATAGCAAGCTGACTCCTCATCGTCAAATTAGCTTTGTATAACTACATTAAAGTTACAAATATTAGTCATATACAATAATGTCATAAATAACAAAACATTATCCTTTTGTACCTACACACATTGAAACAAGTTGATCGATGGAAGAACACTGTGAATAACTTGATATCAAAGATTTTTAATATACTATTATTGCAACTTGAAATTATAACAATCTGATAATCGATTTCAACTTCATATTAAATTAGTGTTAAATGCTCTTGATATATTGATTTAAAACTTGCAAAGTTAGGCCTGCAGGGATATCGAGAATTGAAAAGACAAATGCTATGAACATGATCAGGCTGTAAAGCTTGAAAAAAGTAATATTCTTCTAAAATATATATCTTAAAATATATTTACTTAAAATATTTACTTAAAAATATATATCTAATTTTATGCATATACTTACGTTGCTACATATTTACTTAAAATATATATCTTAACCAGGGAAACGCTACTTGCAACAACACTGGCTCGCGTGGTAAATGTTCCATTTGTCATTGCAGATGCTACTAGTATAGTTTATGATTTTTTTATCCTACTTTGACTCAAAATGATGGTACGAGCACAAAGTGACCAAAATGAACTTTACAAAGTGACCACAAATGGACTCCGAAAATGACTGCACAAAATGACCAAGTGACCAAAAAATTAAACTGATTTAAGTCACAGTAACAAACTGATTTAATGAAAATACAAAATAAACTAAACGAAATAAACATAAATTACCGGATAAATTGTAAAGTCGATTTCATCCAATGAATTAGGTTTCTTATTATTATTTTTCTCCGACTTTTCCATCTGCACCACATCAAAAGAACAACATAATCGTTAACCATAAACTTTCTTAAATATATAAATTATTAGGAAAATACTAATCAATTAAAGCATGCATGATGTACAAAATATATCGTTTCAGTAAATTGCGTAACTTAAACAATTTTTCAGAAAAAAGTGCAAAATTGGAATATACATACACAATACATGTGCAGCTTGTTCAGTAGTACATACATACACATTTAATTAATAAAAAGACATATAGATAAAATATGTGCAGCTTGTTCACAATACCAACCGAGGGTGGGATATCACCCCGGGGACCAGCAACCATATAACCTATACACATTGTCAAGCATTTAATTCTATATTTTTTTGGCAATTAAATATAAAAAAAGTCAGATGCCTGAAAACAGTCACAGTCATGAACTTTTTTTTTTAAATTTGTCTATAAAGCCTTTAATTTAACCCAACATTCATTTGAACTTAAATCTACTGCTAAGTACTTTTCGATCCATCTTATAACGCCTTCAATTCAAATCATAATAACTAATAAATTAAGTAAAGATAATGCAATTGTAATAAAATTGACTAACCGAAATATTATGGCGGTCTACGGTGGCGAAGGCTTGAAATTTGAAGAGATGGACTACAGTGAACAATTGAGAATACGAATTGCTTGATAATAACCTCTTGAGATATGATAACCGCTTGAAAATACGAATAATAACAAAAATTGAGAACGGAAGTTACGGCGGAGTACGGCGAGGTACGGCGGGCGGGTTACGGCGGTGGAGGAAGGTGAGTACGGTGGCGGTCGAGGTGGAGGCGGCAGAAGAGATTAGGCGAGAGGCGATAGTTTTTGAGTTAGGCGATAGTAAGTTACGGGGTATTGTAACTGGGTGGGTTTTTTTTTACCTTTACGCCTATTTCGCCTAAAAAAATTAGGTAAGGCGAAAATAAATTGTATACGTGGCCAATTTTGATTGGTGGAAAGTTTACGCCATATTCGCTAAATAGGATTTCGCCTAATACGCCTAAAAGGTGGTAGGTTAGGCGAAAAGTTTGAAAAAAAAAAGTAGCGAAAATATTGGGATAACGTGGCAGATTCTCATTGGGTCTTAAACTTTTCGCCTAATAAGCCTATGTTTAGGCGAAAAGAATGCTTAGTTTTGTAAACTTTCTCCTGACAGTGATTATTTTTGAGAGAGAAGTCTATTTTTGCTTTTCAGTAATTTTCTCTTAATTAAATTATGTTCGTAACTTAACCCACTTGTTAAAAGCTATTGATTTATCCATCTAGTTCGAATGAGCCGTTGTACTATTCACAACTTATACATGTTTATGTTAATAATGGGCTCATAAACTTTATAACTAAAAATGTTGTTAAGAGTTTCTATAGCCCAATACAATATCAAGTCTCAAAAGGTTCCAGGTTAAAATTAATGCCGATACAGTATGTCCCTGTGATCATTTTCTACCATGTGTCTGTGTTCAACGTCGAGATGTTTATCTAGCGATGTTTGACTTTTTCGTGCACGTTTGGATATCTTTTCACAAATCCTTTTGTGATAGGACAATAACAGTGTCTCATTTATAGCAAGAGCTAAATCCGACAACATCTTGACTTCTCTAGATAAATGAGGTCCTAATGTGAGTGGTTTGAAAACTTTTAACTTAGCAGGCGGAGGTGAAACGACCCGTCCATATTACTATAAACGCAATACGATATTCATTGGTCCCATAGCGAGGTATTTGACCTCTATATGATACGTTTCAGAAAATATTGCATTCGTTTCATAAAAAGCACACCATTATTATACATAATGCATGTTTTAAACAATTGGGCGATTATTTAAGGAATAATTCCCATAATACATCGGTTTTCAAACACTACACACGTGACGTAACAGTGGAATATAATACATGACAAAGGTTTTTATTGAATGCAACACTTTATTTAAATAAAAGTATGAGACTTCATGCACAGCTTGCTCAGATAATGCAACAGCGGAAGACTTTCTTAAGGACCTGAGAATAAACATGCGTAAATAGTCAACACAAAGGTTGGTGAGATATATAGGTTTAGCATTGATATAAATATAGACCACAAGATTTTATAGTTATAATTATATGTACACTCGCAAATGTATAAAAGTATTCTATAATTTGTTGAGCGCTTCGGTAACCATCCTTAACAATTAAAGTGGCATATTTTCTTTATTATGAAATCTCCCTACACTGTACCAAGTGTAGTAAAAACGAAGTACTATGCAACCGTTTACGATACTAGAGCGACTAGCCCGGTTGGGGTTGTCAAACCCGATAGATCTATCAATAGAATTCGCGCTTACATGTTCTTACAACATGTAAATATTAGTTACCAAGCTATTAGGGAAAAATATGCAAAGTGGTACAACTCAACGTAGAATATATTTTAAGTACTTGTGTCCATAGCGTAAAACATAAAATGCATGTATTATCATCCCAAAATATTTTTAGAGTTTAGAAATGGGATTATATACTCATGGTGGTAAAAGTATATTAATAATAAGTTTTCAACTTATTAAAAATATGGCCGTCGTCCTTGGATTCACGAACCTATAACAATAATAATAATTCAGATAATAATACATGTGAACAAAATTAATATAGCAAGTTCATATAATACTTGTATAATAATTTTTAACATTTTATGTTAGTAGTTCATTGTTAGTAGTCCTTTGTTAGTAGTCCGAAAAGTCCAATAGCCTAATAATCGGTATATATATATATATATATATATATATATATATATATATATATATATATATATATATATATATATATATATATTGTGTACGTATTGTCTTGCATCAATCCAGAGACGTGTTGACTTAGGATTTATCAAAACGTATTGTGCACGTATTGTCATGGAACGTACCAAGATTATTATATATATATACAATCTCGGAATTAACCAAGATTATAATATTTTGCTATACTAATGATAACATGTCCAAATATATATAGGATATAGGAAACGTTAGCAAGGATATGGTTAATATAGTTTTTATAATATAAATTTCGTCCATACAACGTTAATTTTAGCAGATTTTGTTTTACTCGCCAAATATTCATTACAACTCCGTTAAAAGTGAATCAAAGTGCTATGAATTCCTTAGGAAGTAAATTTTATAAAACCAATTCGAAAATTTCAGCCCATATATATATTTTTATAGTTTTACCATCTTTTTGTGCCGGTGGACAGATTTGGAAGAATCCCGACATTCACCCAATATATGATTTTTGATAAAATACTTTCACTTTGTCTAAAATCATGAAAAAATTACTGAAAGTCTTATTTACATATATTAACATATTTCCAAAGTCTTAGCTTCGAACTCAAATTCTAAGATAGGTTTTTAATTCTCAACCCAAAACAGCCCGCTTTTTACCGAATAGAGATTAAGCGATATATGTTAAGTTTCAAGGTGTTCTTCGTAAGTACAAGTTATAAGTTCTTATATTAACTTAATATAACATCATAATACATATAAATAAGTGTTATTAGAGTTAAGTTAGAAAGATTATATTAGTTTTTCAAACAAGCTTAATCAACTAAACTATGTTCTAGTTTATAAACTCTTATATAGATAGCTATAAACATATGAATTGAACAAAAGTTTAGGCAATGTTAATACCTTGATTTTGAAGCTTGAACTTACTAGAAATAGATGAAGAACAAAGAAAGGGATAGTAGAACTAGATAGAGTATGTGTGTGTAAGTAAACTTGAAGTAAAAATTAGAAAATGGAATGGTAAAGATTTGATCACATATGGTGTCTTTATATACTAGTTGTAATTTATCATTTTGTGAAAAATATCTAGTATAAGTTAAAAATCATTAGGTCATGCAAGAAATAATAAGATTGATGATGTCATGCATGACATAGTACATCAATCATGCAAATTACTATTGGTATATACGAATAGTAAATATTTTATGTTGTCTTTTTTTTTTACTAATATCTAGTATAAGTTAAACTGATGAGGTTATGCATGACATAATATTCCACTAATACATTATAAAGTGTATTCAATACTTTTAAGGATGTATTTATACTCGTAATACATTGTATGTAAATACACTTTAACATAAGTTAATTACGTCGTTTAAATAGTAACATATATATTGTTCCAAAACTCTTTATATTAGTAGTATGAAAATATATATATAATACTTTGTTAATATACTTAATGAGATACTTACTTATCATTATATCATGTTTTATATATATATATATATATATATATATATATATATATATATATATATATATATATATCGTTTTTACAAGTTTTAACATTCGTGAATCATCGGACAAACTGGGTGGTCAAACGTTTACATAAAATCCATTTCAATTAATCAAGTCTTAACAAGTTTGATTGCTTATCATGTTGGAAGCATTTAATCATGTAAATATTAATCTCATATAATATATAATCATAGAAAAGTTCGGGTTATTACAATATTGAATATATAAAAGTAGTTCAAAAAAATAAATTTGGGATTCAGCTTTATAGACTTCGCTTATCGTGTCAGAAACATAATTATACAAAGATTAAGTTTAAATTTGGTCGGAAATTTCCGAGTCGTCACAGTAGGTATTTTTACTACATCGGATGCTCTTTGGATAAACGTTATTCGAAATACATGGGAATTTTTTTGATGTCATGGTATTATAAAATTCATGAACAGTACTCCCCGATGACGTCATGATGATGTCCACGTGACATATCCATTATCTTTCTTAACAATTCTTTTGTACTATGCTTATACAAAGATCCAGGATCAATGTCTGATTTCTCCTGATGCGTTTGTGGATGAAGGTCGTTCGTTTATCGTTGGATCACTAGATCGGTGATGGTGTCTTATCGTCTCGATATAACAGGCTTTATCACATTGAGCGGCATAAGTAGGTCAACATAGCAAATCCTAGTTTGAACAGTAGGTGGGTTTAGCTTTTGAATCATGACTGAAATCAAGGTTTGCTTGAAGATTAGTGAACTGAACTTAATCAGTTTAAGCTTTCCTCTGGATCATTTTAGTAATATACATAATTAGTATACATTAAAATTAGAATATAAAGATAGTTCGATTTTTGTCTTCGGATGGCATTTTCTCAGTTAAATCTAGTAGATCTCATATTGACATGGTATCTTTGTAGTGACCCGAACTTTTTCATGTTTATATATATATTAAATGAAATTGTTATTTACATGATTAAGTATTTTCAACATGTTAAGCAATCAAACTTGTTAAGACTTGATTAATTGAAATAGGTTTCATATAGACAATTGACCACCCAAGTTGACCGGTGATTCACGAACGTTAAAACTTGTAAAAACTATATGATGACATATATATGGTTATATATATAGTTAACATGATATTATGATAAGTAAACATATCATTAAGTATATTAACAATGAACTACATATGTAAAAACAAGACTACTAACTTAATGATTTTGAAACGAGACATATATGTAACGATTATCGTTGTAACGACATTTAATGTATATATATCATATTAAGAGATATTCGCACATCATAATATCATGATAATATAATAATTTAAAATCTCTTTTGATATTATAAACAGTGGGTTAACAACATTTAACAAGATCGTTAACCTAAAGGTTTCAAAACAACACTTACATGTAACGACTAACGATAACTTAACGACTCAGTTAAAATGTATATACATGTAGTGTTTTAATATGTATTCACACACTTTTGAAAGACTTCAAGACACTTATCAAAATACTTCTACTTAACAAAAATGCTTACAATTACATCCTCGTTCAGTTTCATCAACAATTCTACTCGTATGCACCCGTATTTGTACTCGTACAATACACGGCTTTTAGATGTATGTACTATTAGTATATACACTCCAATGATCAGCTCTTAGCAGCCCATGTGAGTCACCTAACACATGTGAGAACCATCATTTGGAAACTAGCATGAAATATCTCATAAAATTACAAAAATATGAGTAATCATTCATGACTTATTTACATGAAAATAAAATTACATATCCTTTATATCTAATCCATACACCAACGATCAAAAACACCTATAAACACTTTCATTCTTCAATTTTATTCATCTAATTGATCTCTCTCAAGTTCTATCTTCAAGTTCCAAGTGTTCTTCATAAATTCCAAAAGTTCTAGTTTCATAAAATCAAGAATACTTCCAAGATTGCAAGTTTACTTCCAAGTTTTCTAAATCCATTCCAAGTAATCATCCAAGATCAAGAAACCTTTGTTACTTACAGTAGGTTATCTTTCTAATACATGGTAATAATCATATTCAAAATTTAATTCAATTTCTATAACTATAACAATCTTATTTCGAGTGGAAATCTTACTTGAAATTGTTTTCGTGTCATGATTCTGCTTCAAGAACTTTCAAGCCATACAAGGATCCTTTGAAGCTAGATCCATTTTTCTCATTTCCAGTAGGTTTATCCAAGGAACTTGAGGTAGTAATGATGTTCATAACATCATTCTATTCATACATAAAAAGCTGTCTTATTCAACGTTATAAACTTGTAATCACTAGAACATAGTTTAGTTAATTCTAAACTTGTTTGCAAATAAAGTAAATCCTTCTAACTAGACTTTTAAAATCAACTAAACACATGTTCTATATCTATATGATATGCTAACTTAATGATTTAAAACCCGGAAACACGATAAACACCATAAAACTGGATATACGCCGTCGTAGTAAAACCGGAGGCTGTTTTGGTTGGGATAATTAAAAGCTAAGAAGAACTTTGATTTAAAAGCTATACTTCTGAAAAATGATTTTTCTTATGAACATGAAACTATATCCAAAAATCATGGTTAAACTCAAAGTGAAAGTATGTTTTTCAAAATGGTGATCAATATGTCGTTCTTTCGACAGAAATGACTACCTCTTTCAAAAATGACTTGTAACTTGTATTTCCGACTATAAACTTATACTTTTTCTATTTAGATTCGTAACTTTAAGTTCAATACGAAACCGTGGCCACTGGAATCACTCAAAACGGATTAGAAACGAAGAAATGGCGAGTAAAACAAGATTGATAAAAACTACTCATTTTACCTACGTGAAAGTTAGTAATAAATCTATTCCAACCATAACCTAATCAACTTATATTGTATATTATGTAATCTTGAGATACCATAGACACGTATACAATGTTTCGACCTATCATGTCGACCCATCTATATATATATTGCGGAACAACCATAGACACTCTATATGTGAATGATGGAGTTAGCTATACAGGGTTGAGGTTGATTCCAAAATATATATATAGTTTAAGTTGTGATCAATACTGAGATACGTATACACTGGGTCGTGAATTGATTCAAGATAATATTTATTGATTTATTTCTGTACATCTAACTGTGGACAACTAGTTGTAGGTTACTAACGAGGACAGCTGACTTAATAAACTTAAAACATCAAAATGTATTAAAAGTTTTGTAAATATATTTTGAACATACTTTGATATATATGTATATATTGTTATAGGTTTGTGAATCAACCAGTGGCCAAGTCTTACTTCCCGAAGAAGTAAAAATCTGTGAAAGTGAGTTATAGTCCCACTTTTAAAATCTAATATTTTTGGGATGAGAATACATGCAGGTTTTATAAATGATTTACAAAATAGACACAAGTACGTGAAACTACATTCTATGGTTGAATTATCGAAATCGAATATGCCCCTTTTTATTAAGTCTGGTAATCTAAGAATTAGGGAACAGACACCCTAATTGACGCGAATCCTAAAGATAGATCTATTGGGCCCAACAAGCCCCATCCAAAGTACCGGATGCTTTAGTACTTCGAAATTTATATCATATCCGAAGGGTGTCCCGGAATTATGGGGATATTCTTATATATGCATCTTGTTAATGTCGGTTACCAGGTGTTCACCATATGAATGATTTTTATCTCTATGTATGGGATGTATATTGAAATATGAAATCTTGTGGTCTATTGTTACGATTTGATATATATAGGTTAAACCTATAACTCACCAACATTTTTGTTGGCGTTTAAAGCATGTTTATTCTCAGGTGAATACTAAGAGCTTCCGCTGTTGCATACTAAAATAAGGATAAGATTTGGAGTCCATGTTTGTATGATATTGTGTTAAAACTGCATTCAAGAAACTGATTTCGATGTAACATATTTGTATTGTAAACCATTATTTAATGGTCGTGTGTAAACAGGATATTTTAGATTATCATTATTTGATAATCTACGTAAAGCTTTTTAAATCTTTATTTATGAAATAAAGATTATGGTTTGTTTTAAAAATGAATGCAGTCTTTGAAAAACGTCTCATATGGAGGTCAAAACCTCGCAACGAAATCAATTAATATGGAACATTTTTAATCAATAAGAACGGGACATTTCAGTTGGTATCCGAGCGTTGGTCTTAGAGAACCAGAAAAATTTGCATTAGTGTGTCTTATCGAGTTTGTTAGGATGCATTAGTGAGTCTGGACTTCGACCGTGTTTTCTTTAAAAATGATTGCTTAATATTTTTGTTGGAAACTATATATTATTAACATGTAAATATTTTGTGATATATTAATCTCTTAACGTGTTTGATATTATGTGATAGATGTCTACCTCTAGAACAAGTCCCATTGACTCACCTAATAATAATGAAGAGTCAAATGTAAATTGGAATAATTCGTGGACTGATTCACAAGTTCCCGAAGAGGAACCGGAAGAAGTGTCGGAACCGGAAGAAGAATCGGAACCGAAAGAAGAATCGGAACCGGAAGAAGAAATAGAACCAGTGGGGGAAATAATAAAACGGTTAAGTAGAAGAAAATCCTCAACCAACCGACCAAAGTTAATTATGGTCAATGGTGTTTCCGCCAAGGAAGCAAAGTATTGGGAGGATTACCAATTCTCTGATGAATCGGATCCCGACAAGGAATCCGATGATGTTATAGAAATTACCCCAACACAATTTAATAAGGCAAAAGAGAACAATAAGGGAAAGGGCATAAAAATGGAGAAATTTGATTCCAAACCCGATGAACTTTATATGTATCGTCAACACCCGTATTTCTTAAGTTGTGACAATAACCCGGGAACCTCTAAACCACCAGGTTTTTCTAAACCAATGTGGAAAACGACGGCTCGTATTAGGGGAACATCATATATCCCTAGAAACTTGTCAAAACAAACCAAAACCGAAGAAGAAGAAACGAGCGAGTCGGAATAAGATAGTTGTATTCGTGTGGTGTAATATATGTAATATAGTGTGCTTATGCTTTATGATATATGTAAAAATTGCTTGCATTAATAAGTATTTTTTTTTATGAATCTAACACTTGTCTATTTACAGTATAAAAACACAAAATGGATAGACAACCCAATATTTTAAGAGACCTACCCGGAGACATGATTGATGAAATCTTGTCTAGAGTCGGTCAGAATTCCTCGGCACAACTATTTAAGGCGAGATCAGTTTGTAAGACATTCGAAGAACGTTCCAAGAATTCCTTGGTTTATAAAAGGCTTTCGTTCGAAAGATGGGGGATATCACATTGGGAAATCCATAAGTTACGATGTGTTTACTTTGACGCATATATTGCGGGGAACCCAAATGCTATTTTACGCAACGGGTTAAGAAATTATTTTGACTCAATATATCCGAATATAGGACTTCGTGATTTAGAAAAAGCGGCTAACATGTAACATAAAGAAGCATGTTATGCTTACGGCTTAGTAATGTTCGCTTCTCACCAAAGTGAGAACAAGAACATCGGGCTACAACTATTAAACAAAACGTTCCCACAAGTGACGGAGTCGGTAATTGGGGT
The DNA here is from genome assembly GCF_046630445.1 of Rutidosis leptorrhynchoides. Taxonomy (NCBI): domain Eukaryota; kingdom Viridiplantae; phylum Streptophyta; class Magnoliopsida; order Asterales; family Asteraceae; genus Rutidosis; species Rutidosis leptorrhynchoides. The sequence continues at coordinate 67,970,019 of NC_092342.1, forward strand.
AAGAAATGAGGTTTTTAGATTGTTAAGGGACTGTTGGATATTACATAACCCTCGTCCCTTTGAAGACGTTACAACACGCTGTCTTATCAACGGCCATAACGGTTATGTTCCACAAGACCAAGGATGGGAAGTAGTCCTAGTAAAACCAGAATGCATGACTTGTTTCTGGACGTATGAATTACGTGTCTTTATTGCCTTTACTGAATGACTTGTGTACTAGCTAGAATTATCTTCACAACTATCTTGTATCAAAGTTATTGTGTGCTATATTTCATGCTATATGTAAAATAAGCGGTATTGTAAGTTTGTAAAATATTGTGTAAAAGTTTGAACGCGAAATATTATTATAATCAGTTTTTTATATAGAATTGTAGTAGTTGAATTGTATATTAGCTACTAAGTATGAACTTAACTGGTAGGTACTACCCGAATTTAAACTTATAAAACGCTAATATGAAGAAAAAGCTTTTATAAATGAGTTCATATTATGCTACGAGATACTATTGACTACTCTTAATATTCTGTATGATTAACTTATTTCATTTGACTATTTGAAGGAAATGGCACCGACTACTCGACAAACCTTGAATATGAGCGAAGAGGAATTTCGTGCCTTTCTTGCTTCAAACATAGCCACAGTACAGGCTGCGCTACATACCAACAATAACCTTGGATCTAGCAGTACAGGAAATCATGTAGGATGCACCTACAAAGAATTCACTGCCTGTAAACCTTTGGAATTTGATGGAACCGAAAGACCGATCGGATTGAAACGGTGGACCGAGAAGGTCGAATCGGTGTTTGCCATAAGTAAGTGTACTGAAGAGGACAAAGTGAAGTACGCTACGCATACCTTCACAGGTTCTGCATTAACATGGTGGAATACCTATCTAGAGCAAGTGGGACAAGATGATGCTTACGCACTACCGTGGTCAGCATTCAAGCACTTGATGAACGAGAAGTACCGTCCCAGAACCGAGGTCAATAAACTCAAGACAGAACTTAGAGGGTTACGAACCCAAAGATTTGATATTATCACGTACGAAAGACGATTCACATAATTGTGCCTATTGTGTCTGGGAGCGTTCGAAGATGAGGAAGAGAAGATCGACGCGTTTGTGAAAGGATTACCGGAAAGAATCCAAGAAGATATAAGTTCACACGAGCCCGCCTCCATACAACAGGCATGTAGAATGGCTCACAAACTAGTGAACCAGATTGAAGAAAGAATTAAAGAACAGACTGCTGAAGAGGCCAATGTGAAGCAAGTCAAAAGAAAGTGGGAGGAAAACGGTGATAAGAATCACCAATACAACAACAACAGCAATTACAACAATAATCGCAACAACTATCCCAACAATCGCAACATCAATCGCAACTACAACAAACGGCCCAACAACAACAACAACAACAACAACAACAACAACAATAACAGCAACTACAACAATCATCCCAACAACAATAATAACCACAACAACAACAACAATCAGAAGCAGCTATGCCAAAGGTGTGAAAAGTATCACTCGGGGTTCTGCACCAAATTTTGCAACAAGTGTAAAAGAAATGGTCATAGCGCGGCGAAGTGTGAGGTCTACGGACCAGGGGTTAACAGAACGAAAGGAACAAATGGTGTCGGAACGAGTAATGGCGGAGCAAGTAGTGTCGGAGCAAGTTATGCCAATGTAGTTTGTTATAAATGTGGAAAACCGGGCCACATTATTAGAAATTGCCCGAACCAGGAGAACACGAATGGACAAGGCCGCGGAAGAGTTTTAAATATTAATGCGGCAGAGGTACAGGAAGACCCGGAGCTTGTTACGGGTACGTTTCTTATTGACAATAAATCTGCTTACGTTCTATTTGATTCGGGTGCGGATAGAAGCTATATGAGTAGAGATTTTTGTGCTAAATTAAGTTTTCCATTGACGCCTTTGGATAGTAAATATTTACTCGAATTAGCAAATGGTAAATTAATTTCAGCAGATAATATATGTCGGAATCGAGAAATTAAACTGGTTAGCGAAACATTTAAGATTGACTTGATACCAGTAGAGTTAGGGAGTTTTGATGTGATAATCGGTATGGACTGGTTGAAAGAAGTGAAAGCAGAGATCGTTTGTTACAAAAATGCAATTCGCATTATACGAGAAAAAGGAAAACCCTTAATGGTGTACGGAGAAAAGGGCAACACGAAGCTACATCTTATTAGTAATTTGAAGGCACAAAAACTAATAAGAAAAGGTTGCTATGCTGTTCTAGCACATGTCGAGAAAGTACAAACTGAAGAAAAGAGCATCAATGATGTTCCCGTCGCAAAAGAATTTCCCGATGTATTTCCGAAAGAATTACCGGGATTACCCCCACATCGATCCGTTGAATTTCAAATAGATCTTGTACCAGGAACTGCACCAATAGCTCGTGCTCCTTACAGACTCGCACCCAGCGAGATGAAAGAACTGCAAAGCCAATTACAAGAACTTTTAGAGCGTGGTTTCATTCGACCAAGCACATCACCGTGGGGAGCTCCTGTTTTGTTTGTCAAGAAGAATGATGGTACATTCAGGTTGTGTATCGACTACCGAGAGTTGAACAAACTTACCATCAAGAACCGCTATCCACTATCGAGAATCGGCGACTTATTTGATCAACTACAAGGCTCGTCTGTTTATTCAAAGATTGACTTACGTTCCGGGTATCATCAAATGCGGGTGAAAGAAGATGATATTCCAAAGACTGCTTTCAGAACACGTTACGGTCATTACGAGTTTATGGTCATGCCGTTTGGTTTAATTAATGCACCAGCTGTGTTCATGGACCTTATGAACCGAGTGTGTGGACCATACCTTGACAAGTTTGCCATTGTTTTCATTGATGACATACTTATTTACTCAAAGAATGACCAAGAACACGGTGAACATTTGAGAAAGGTGTTAGAAGTATTGAGGAAGGAAGAATTGTACGCTAAGTTTTCAAAGTGTATATTTTGGTTGGAAGAAGTTCAATTCCTCGGTCACATAGTGAACAAAGAAGGTATTAAGGTGGATCCGGCAAAGATAGAAACTGTTGAAAAGTAGGAAACCCCGAAAACTCTGAAACACATACGCCAGTTTTTAGGACTAGCTGGTTACTACAGAAGGTTCATCCAAGACTTTTCCAGAATAGCAAAACCCTTGACTGCATTAACGCATAAAGGGAAGAAATTTGAATGGAAGGATGAACAAGAGAAAGCGTTTCAGTTATTGAAGAAAAAGCTAACTACGGCACCTATATTGTCATTGCCTGAAGGGAATGATGATTTTGTGATTTATTGTGACGCATCAAAGAAAGGTCTCGGTTGTGTATTAATGCAACGAACGAAGGTGATTGCTTATGCGTCTAGACAATTGAAGATTCACGAACAAAATTATACGACGCATGATTTGGAATTAGGCGCGGTTGTTTTTGCATTAAAGACTTGGAGGCACTACTTATATGGGGTCAAAAGTATTATATATACCGACCACAAAAGTCTTCAACACATATTTAATCAGAAACAACTGAATATGAGGCAGCGTAGGTGGATTGAATTGTTGAATGATTACGACTTTGAGATTCGTTACCACCCGGGGAAGGCAAATGTGGTAGCCGACGCCTTGAGCAGGAAGGACAGAGAACCCATTCGAGTAAAATCTATGAATATAATGATTCACAATAACCTTACTACTCAAATAAAGGAGGCGCAACAAGGAGTTTTAAAAGAGGGAAATTTAAAGGATGAAATACCCAAAGGATCGGAGAAGCATCTTAATATTCAGGAAGACGGAACCCGGTATAGGGCTGAAAGGATTTGGGTACCAAAATTTGGAGATATGAGAGAAATGGTACTTAGAGAAGCTCATAAAACCAGATACTCAATACATCCTGGAACAGGGAAGATGTACAAGGATCTCAAGAAACATTTTTGGTGGCCGGGTATGAAAGCCGATGTTGCTAAATACGTAGGAGAATGTTTGACGTGTTCTAAGATCAAAGCTGAGCATCAGAAACCATCAGGTCTACTTCAACAACCCGAAATCCCGGAATGGAAATGGGAAAACATTACCATGGATTTCATCACTAAATTGCCAAGGACTGCAAGTGGTTTTGATACTATTTGGGTAATAGTTGATCGTCTCACCAAATCAGCACACTTCCTGCCAATAAGAGAAGATGACAAGATGGAGAAGTTAGCACGACTGTTTTTGAAGGAAGTCATCTCCAGACATGGAATGCCAATCTCTATTATCTCTGATAGGGATGGCAGATTTATTTCAAGATTCTGGCAGACATTAGAGCAAGCATTAGGAACTCGTCTAGACATGAGTACTGCCTATCATCCACAAACTGATGGGCAGAGCGAAAGGACGATACAAATGCTTGAAGACATACTACGAGCATGTGTTATTGATTTCAGAAACAGTTGGGATCGACATCTACCGTTAGCAGAATTTTCCTACAACAACAGCTACCATTTAAGCATTGAGATGGCGCCGTTTGAAGCACTTTATGGTAGAAAGTGCAGGTCTCCGATTTGTTGGAGTGAAGTGGGGGATAGACAAATTACGGGTCCGGAGATAATACAAGAAACTACCGAGAAGATCATCCAAATTCAACAACGGTTGAAGAACCGCCCAAAGTCGACAAAAGAGCTACGCTGACATTAAAAGAAAAGATATAGAATTTGAAATTGGAGAGATGGTCATGCTTAAAGTTTCACCTTGGAAAGGTGTTGTTCGATTTGGTAAATGAGGGAAATTAAATCCAAGGTATATCGGACCATTCAAGATTATTGATCGTGTCAGACCAGTAGCTTACCGACTTGAGTTACCTCAACAACTCGCGGCTGTACATAACACTTTCCACGTCTCGAATTTGAAGAAATGTTTTGCTAAAGAAGATCTCACTATTCCGTTAGATGAAATCCAAATCAACGAAAAACTTCAATTCATCGAAGAACCCGTCGAAATAATGGATCGTGAGGTTAAAAGACTTAAGCAAAACAAGATACCAATTGTTAAGGTTCGATGGAATGCTCGTAGAGGACCCGAGTTCACCTGGGAACGAGAAGATCAGATGAAGAAGAAATACCAGCATTTATTTCCAGAAGATACGTCAACACCTCCAACTGCTTAAAATTTCGGGACGAAATTTATTTAACGGGTAGGTACTGTAGTGACCCGAACTTTTCTATGTTTATATATATATTAAATGAAATTGTTATTTACATGATTAAGTGTTTCCAACATGTTAAGCAATCAAACTTGTTAAGACTTGATTAATTGAAATAGGTTTCATATAGACAATTGACCACCCAAGTTGACCGGTGATTCACGAACGTTAAAACTTGTAAAAACTATATGATGACATATATATGGTTATATATATAGTTAACATGATATTATAATAAGTAAACATATCATTAAGTATATTAAAAATGAACTACATATGTAAAAACAAGACTACTAACTTAATGATTTTGAAACGAGACATATATGTAACGATTATCGTTGTAACGACATTTAATGTATATATATCATATTAAGAGATATTTGTACATCATAATATCATGATAATATAATAATTTAAAATCTATTTTGATATTATATACATTGGGTTAACAACATTTAACAAGATCGTTAACCTAAAGGTTTCAAAACAACACTTACATGTAACGACTAACGATAACTTAACGACTCAGTTAAAATGTATATACGTGTAGTGTTTTAATATGTATTCATACACTTTTGAAAGAATTCAAGACACATATAAAAATACTTCTACTTAACAAAAATGCACAATTACATCCTCGTTCAGTTTCATCAACAATTCTACTCGTATGCACCCGTATTTGTACTCGTACAATACACAGCTTTTAGATGTATGTACTATTGGTATATACACTCCAATGATCAGCTCTTAGCAGCCCATGTGAGTCACCTAACATATGTGGGAACCATCATTTGGCAACTAGCATGAAATATCTCATAAAATTACAAATATATGAGTAATCATTCATAACTTATTTACATGAAAACAAAATTACATATCCTTTATATCTAATCCATACACCAACGACCAAAAACACCTACAAACACTTTCATTCTTCAATTTTATTCATCTAATTGATCTCTCTCAAGTTCTATCTTCAAGTTCTAAGTGTTCTTCATAAATTCCAAAAGTTCTAGTTTCATAAAATCAAGAATACTTCCAAGATTGCAAGTTTACTTCCAAGTTTTCTAAATCCATTCCAAGTAATCATCCAAGATCAAGAAACCTTTGTTACTTACAGTAGTTTATCTTTCTAATACAAGGTAATAATCATATTCAAACTTTAATTCAATTTCTATAACTATAACAATCTTATTTCGAGTGGAAATCTTACTTGAAATTGTTTTCGTGTCATGATTCTGCTTCAAGAACTTTCAAGCCATCCAAGGATCCTTTGAAGCTAGATCCATTTTTCTAATTTCCAGTAGGTTTATCCAAGGAACTTGAGGTAGTAATGATGTTCATAACATCATTCTATTCATACATAAAAAGCTGTCTTATTCAACGTTATAAACTTGTAATCACTAGAGCATAGTTTAGTTAATTCTAAACTTGTTCGCAAATAAAGTTAATCCTTCTAACTAGACTTTTAAAATCAACTAAACACATGTTCTATATCTATATGATATGCTAACTTAATGATTTAAAACCCGGAAACACGATAAACACCATAAAACTGGATATACGCCGTCGTAGTAAAACCGGAGGCTGTTTTGGTTGGGATAATTAAAAGCTAAGAAGAACTTTGATTTAAAAGCTATACTTCTGGAAAAATGATTTTTCTTATGAACATGAAACTATATCCAAAAATCATGGTTAAACTCAAAGTGAAAGTATGTTTTTCAAAATGGTCATCAATATGTCGTTCTTTCGACAGAAATGACTACCTCTTTCAAAAACGACTTGTAACTTGTATTTCCGACTATAAACTTATACTTTTTTCTGTTTAGATTCAAAGAGTTAAGTTCAATACGAAACCGTGGCCACTGGAATCACTCAAAACGGATTAGAAACGAAGAAATGGCGAGTAAAACAAGATTGATAAAAACTACTCATTTTACCTACGTGAAAGTTAGTAATAAATCTATTCCAACCATAACCTAATCAACTTATATTGTATATTATGTAATCTTGAGATACCATAGACACGTATACAATGTTTCGACCTATCATGTCGACCCATCTATATATATATTGCGGAACAACCATAGACACTCTATATGTGAATGTTAGAGTTAGCTATACAGGGTTGAGGTTGATTCTAAAATATATATATAGTTTGAGTTGTGATCAATACTGAGATACGTATACACTGGGTCGTGGATTGATTCAAGATAATATTTATCGATTTATTTCTGTACATCTAACTGTGGACAACTAGTTGTAGGTTACTAACGAGGACAGCTGACTTAATAAATTTAAAACATCAAAATGTATTAAAAGTTTTGTAAATATATTTTGAACATACTTTGATATATATGTATATATTGTTATAGGTTTGTGAATCAACCAGTGGCCAAGTCTTACTTCCCGACGAAGTAAAAATTTGTGAAAGTGAGTTATAGTCCCACTTTTAAAATCTAATATTTTTGGGATGAGAATACAAGCAGGTTTTATAAATGATTTACAAAATAGACACAAGTACGTGAAACTACATTCTATGGTTGAATTATCGAAATCGAATATGCCCCTTTTTATTAAGTCTGGTAATCTAAGAATTAGGAAACAGACACCCTAATTGACGCGAATCCTAAAGATAGATCTATTGGGCCCAACAAGCCCCATCCAAAGTACCGGATGCTTTAGTACTTCGAAATTTATATCATATCCGAAGGGTGTCCCGGAATGATGGGGATATTCTTATATATGCATCTTGTTAATGTCGGTTACCAGGTGTTCACCATATGAATGATTTTTATCTCCATGTATGGGATGTATATTGAAATATGAAATCTTGTGGTCTATTGTTACGATTTGATATATATAGGTTAAACCTATAACTCACCAACATTTTTGTTGACGTTTAAAGCATGTTTATTCTCAGGTGAATACTAAGAGCTTCCGCTGTTGCATACTAAAATAAGGACAAGATTTGGAGTCCATGTTTGTATGACATTGTGTAAAAACTTCATTCAAGAAACTGATTTCGATGTAACATATTTGTATTGTAAACCATTATGTAATGGTCGTGTGTAAACAAGATATTTTAGATTATCATTATTTGATAATCTACGTAAAGCTTTTTAAACCTTTATTTATGAAATAAAGATTATGGTTTGTTTTAAAAATGAATGCAGTCTTTGAAAAACGTCTCATATGGAGGTCAAAACCTCGCAACGAAATCAATTAATATGGAACGTTTTTAATCAATAAGAACGGGACATTTCAATCTTTTTCCTCGATAGTTTTAGCGACAAGATGGTTTACTTTAATTCCGAATATTTTTATGTGACGATTATTTTGGACAAACTTCCTCATCATTTTACCCTATCGTTCAAGGGTCCTTAGCTGGATTCATCGTTTTGCTCAATGTGCAACAATGGTATAGACTATAGAACATTTATTCTTTTCGTGTGAAGTCGCTCTCAAGATCTTTGACGTAAGGTTCAAATGTGGTTTCATGTTGATCTCCCGAGCTTCATGTCGTTGGCAAATTTGTACGTGTGGTTTGACAGTTGGAAGGGTTCGATTGACAGAAAGAACCGTTTCTACTCGTATCATCTAGGCTCTTTTATGGTTTTTGTGGAGGTTTTAGAATTGTGTCGTATTCAATAATAGTTCGGTGAAGAAATGTAATTTTTTAATTCTATTATATTAGATTGTATTCTTTTAGTTGCCTTACAGACAACATGGTGGATAATTGGAACTTATGGCTTGTAAATCCATTATCATTTCTCTTCTAGCTATAGCTAGAGTTCTTTTTTTTTTTTTTACAAAAATTCCGTCGTTAAAAAATCAGCGTCTCATTTATATACAAATACTAGTGAAATGACCCGTAAAATCACGGGTTTGTTTAAACGAAACAGTTTTAATGATATATTTTAGGTATTAAGTGAACATAAATGCTAAAGTCATTTAGTTTAATGACCCGTGAAACCACAGAGTCCAAATAAGAAACTCTTCAGCTGAACATTTCATCAAACACCTAAAATGCATAATAAGTAAAAATATTGGTTGTTATTTTATTTTAAAAGTGTAAATTAAAATATAAATTTAGAATTAGTTTTCTTTTGCCTAACTTTTATACTTTCTCATACTCAATTCAAAATAATTAATTAAAATAATTCATAATTATTTAATTTTAATAATTAAAATAATTATTAATAAGATTTAATAATAATAATTAATTAATAAGATTTAATTTTAATTCAAAATTATTTAAATTAATGACATCACCCACCATACTTAGATTTTTTTCTTTTTTCATTTAATTATTTCTTAACAAAAGAATTAACCTAATAATAACATCATCATTATAGAACTTCAATATTAACTATATATATATATATATATATATATATATATATATATATATATATATATATATATATATATATATATATATATATGTGTGTGTGTGTGTGTGTGTGTGTGTGTGTGTGTGTGTGTGTGTGTGTGTGTGTGCGTGTGCGTGCTGTAAACTTCTCATCATTTGTGAAGTATATACAAAGCATACTTCTAGCCATGTGAACTATTTGATTGTCACCTAAAACAGCAAAAGGGGCATTCATCACCCTAAAACAGGGGAGACCACTCTATTCATCATCATTAGAGGCCACACAAAAATAATGGTATTGAAGTTTTAAACCCCTAAACTAAGTCACTACCCTGTTTTTATCCCACTGTATAACACTAACCATAAGAATAAATTTGTTAAAGGCCCCACAACAAGTGATAAGAAGTTGTCATTTCGTGGTTTATTATGACTAAAGATCCAAAATAGTGAAACAAAGTACTCAAACATGAGTTATCAGTTTCAAAAGAATAGTTAAGAGCACTGGGAGTAGTGACTGAGGTCACTTGGCATGTCAGGCGTGATTTGCTGAGTCAGAAAAAGTGGGGAGTGGTGACCTATGTCAGTTAGTGTGTTAGTTAGTATGTTAAATTAATATTTTATTATATTTAATAATGTATTCCTTTGAAGCAAAAAAAGCAAAAAAAAAAAAAAGTGATAACCTCCGTCGCCTATGCGACTGACATGGGAGAGACTTACAAAAGTGACTTGATTGGAGAGTGGGGGAACTAAGTCACTTGGGGTGTGTATCGGGGCATGTGACATACTCCACTCCCATTCTCTAATATGCACTATGTTACAACCTAAACACCCTCTTGCAACTCAATTATAGTTACCAGAATTAACACAGAACACGAGAGTACAAACAATTTTTTTCTTTTCTTTTTATTTATAAAAAAACAAGGGAAATAAATAAATAAACATTTCATTCAAGAGATGAAATGTTAAGAAATACATCATGGATCAGAGGGCATACCCTAATACAAAAAACTTGCATACATCAATTTTGAGCCTAAACAAACCGAATTCAACAATAAGATAGCGCCTTGAGATTACATATCTCTAATCAAAATCCAAGGGGTAGACGACCAAATAAAAATATTGATGCGAATGGCAAAGTTTCGATATTGTAGCCCAAAGGAAGCTTTTATGCTAGATCTATCTTACCAAGGCCGCCCAAGAAGAAAAAGACTCACTGAAAACGACTTCATTTCTAGCTATCCACATCACCCAAATGATTGAAGGACCGATGATATTCCAAAAATTTGATGCCCCAATACCCATACCCGAAGAGTACAACACAATTATTTTGGCAGAAAAACTAAAAACTTTATAAACTGAGAGCCCAACGTACATCGAAAAAAGAAATCCTACCGAGCTCAACTAACCGCTAACAATACAACACAAGCTCAAACAATAGAACAATACAACCAAGCAAGCTAAGAGTACAACACAATGAAGAAATAACAGCTAGACCATTAAAATGTGAAGGTACAGCCACTATTCATATTAAATTAAATTTAAATGGTACATCATCATTTAATAAAATGAAAAGAAATATAACAAGAATCATATATTCAATATAATCATACATAAAAGAACATGCAATTAATACTTGTGTTTATTCAATTATATAATTGTAATAACTGAAGAAATATAGAAAAAATACAGAAAACATGTTATTATATGTATCTAACCAATAAAAAATAATATCACCATTTTCCAAGTTACAACTCCCCCATGTGTCCGCATTCAAATTTCACAACCCGACCCGATTACCATTTGGCCCATTTCACATCTTTAGACAGCAGTCATTAAGACACCTTGTTGGCAATAATCTCATACTCACCACCTTCATTTTCTTCATCATCATCACCATCATTATCATCATCATCATCATCATAATTATCATCATCACCATTATCACTTCCTACATCTTCCATGTCCACATTGGACATGGGTTGTTGCGGTGGTTCTTGAACCACAGCAGCAAGCCGCCATTGTTGATCAATAGCATCAATACTAGGCTGTTGCTGCATCGATGGTGGAGTTTTTTCTATCACCATTGGTGCTGGCGGCCATTGGTTCTCAGGTTGAGCAATAATTGGAGTCGATTTCTCTTTGTAAATTGCATCAAGTTGATCGAAATAAGGGCATGTTTTAGAATCCTCGGATCTTTTCCTGTTTCCTTCTTTCATTTTCTTATAGTATTTATTAATGTTCTCCCATTTTTCTTTGCATCTTTTGGCATTGCGGTTGTAACCAAGTTTTTTCATTCCCGATGATATCTCCTCCCATAACGGTCCTTTTGGGACGTTTTCTTGATACTTAATGTCGAGTTGTGTTCTTAGTGTAATCAATGCACTTATCTCGGCTTTTGGCCACCGTGATGGACTTGGGGATAGCATATTTTCTCCTACGCCACCACTAACGTTAAAATGTTTCACTATAGGTGGTGGTACGGATACTAATTGTGATGTGGGTGGTAGTTGTTGAGCTAATGGTGGTTGTGGTGGTGGGGATTGTACAACCAGCGGTGTTGGTATTGGTGGTGGTGGTGATGGTGATGGGTAGATTTGTTGTTGTCGTATGACCTGGGCGGTGGACATTACTGGCGGTGGCGGTGGCGGTGACAGGAGTTCTGTTTATAAATGAGTAGTTGAAATTAGTAAAAACATATGTGAACTCATGTACAAACAGATTAGAATTTTCATCTCCAGTGTTTATGTTAATAATTATTAATGATACCAATGAAATCATGTTAAAACAACTTAATTTAATTTTGAAAGAGTTTTAACTGTTACATTGCCAAAAATATTAATATACTATGTACATAGAGAAGGTGAAATCTACAAACTGGAAGTAATCTAGTAATGCAATTACCAAAAATATACATGAACAGAGGAGGTGGGATTTTAAAAAATTGACTATCAAACACTTATTTTGGAAAAAGGTCATCTATATATTTTTATTTTATTTTATTTTTATTTTATTATACTGTACTAAGATCACTATTTACTAGTTATAATAATTCAAAAGGTTTAGATCGAACCTGTTAGTTTTTCTCTGGTTTCATCACTAATTAGCTTGACAGAATCGGTGTTGCTGGCACTAATCTTCTGCAAAAACGTGATGAAGGCTGCGTTTTTTGCTGCAACGATCGACCTTTCTTGAACTAACTGTTCGTGTTCTTGATTCATCTTGGCAATTTCATATGCTCTCCAAGCTTCCTCTCTTGCCACTCGATCTCGCTCCCGTTTCTCAAGCGTATCAATAAACTTCGATTGTAATTCCTCTTGCTTCTTAATCACATCCTTCGTTAATTTCACGAAAAAATCCTCCCACTTTTTTTTCTTCATTGGTGGTTCGTCGTCAGAAGAAGAAGTATCTGACGAGAAAGCCGAGTCTGTGGACCCCGAACTATTCGGTTGAGAAAAAGGAAAAGTCCTTTTATGATTCATCACCGGCGGTGGTGGTGGTGGTTGGACTGCCATCACCGCCGGTGCTGCAACTGAAATCGGACTCACATTGTTCTGATCCGATTCCGTTGCAACATTATAAGAAGATGACACATTAGTAGTAGTAGTAGTATTACTCATTGCCACCAATACTGGCGGCGTTTTCACGGCAGCAGGAGGTGGAGCAGGAACTGTGGCACGAGTGTTGAATTCTAAAGCTTGTAATTGATCTGAAAATCGGTAGATTTTATCAGATTTTGTAGTTCTACCTTCTTTTGTTCGACGATGATATTTCGATACGTTTTCGAATTTCTCTCTACATTTCTTGGCGCTACGATTAATTCCAAGCTCCAATAATTTCCTAATTACCATCAATGAAAAAGTTTCAAATTTATTAGCATAAAATTAACATGAAAATTAACGTATCACAAAGTAAAACAAGAATAATACTATTCATAATCCATTTAAATATTCATATTCATTAATTAATTTAATTTAATATATAAAAAACAATATATTTGAATTAGGACGAAGTCTGTTTCTATTAGGTCATACTTTCAAACACTAAAACCTAAAATTAAACAAAAGTTTCCAATTATAATTTAAAATTCACGTGTTTTATAGTGAAATGAAATACATAAATCACAATTCAAGCATAAATTCAAAAAAAAAAAAAAAACAAATTAGAAACTATTAATTCAAACTAAGTCAATCACAAAACGTTGACTATGTCAGTCAAACTTGATTGAAAATTTGGTTCATAGATCTCGCCGGAGAACCTGCTTCATGAATACGAAAAATAGAGAATTATAATCCAAATTAAAGTTACCTGGAAACGTTATCCCATAACGGACCTTTAAGATTTGAATCACGAAAAGCTGCATCCATTTCTGACCGAATTTTAATCAAAGCTAATGTTTCATGTTTCGGCCACCGGTTTCCACCGGAGCTCCGGTTACCGTCGTCAGCAATTTCACTGCTGTCATTTCCATGGAGTTGAGCTGGTGGTTGATGTGACGGAACTGAGTCGCCGCCGTCACCGGAGGCTGACGGAACTTGTTGCATCGAGGTAGATTTTTATTGGGGGAAAGAGAAAATAAAAAATAAAGTATAGATAATAAGTAAATACATGAATCAAACAAGTTACAAAATGAAATGTGAAAATGTGAAATGTTGAGGGTTTTATTGTAAGATCGTATTTAATGATGACATTTTTAAAGTTATATGATTAAACAATTTTTAAAAAAACTTTAATCTTTTTATTTTTTGGCAAAAAAAACTAGTCTGTAAAAATTTATAATAAACGAGAAATACTACATCTGTAAGATATGAGGTCACGAATAACATACATCCACAAGTTTCTATAATAGGAGTAAATGGTTTATAAATAGTAAGTATATACTCGACTAGTCAGGGTCCGACCCGCGCAGAGGTGAAACTAGGATTTTTTACATCGGGGTCAAAAAAAAAAAAATTTTACCGTAGCAATTTTTTTGGACAAAATTTGAAGATTTTTGGGCAAAAGTTGAAAAATTTTGGGCAAAATTTGAAGGTTTTGGGGCAAAATATGTAGGTTTGGGGGCAAAAAAAAAAAATCCACAGGGGGCAAAGTCGAAAAACTCAAAATTTTTACACTGAAAAAAAAAATCCACCGGGGGCGCCCGCCCCCTGCCCCATACCATCTTCGCCCCTGGACCCGCGCGTTGCGGCGGGGGTTTCGACCTGCGTATTCATATTCAACGTAGCTTTATGTATTTACATAAGGGAACACGCTCCATGTGTTAAGCGTCGTTTTTGGTGTTGTCGTCTTTACTGTTTTTTAAAATCTTTCCGGTTCGAACATAGTTACTTTCGTTTTGTTGATAAAATTATTTCGAGTCTGACGGTGCTGGCGAAAAAATATAACTCGCGGCGAGCAGGAAGATACGGGCAGTCGTTTTTATCATTTTTAAAAAGTGTCCGTTTCAAACGTACTTTTTATCGTTTTGTTCATAAAATTATTTTGAGTATGACGCTCATGTCGAAAAAATTTAACTCGCAGCGAGCGGAAAGATACGGGCTGTCGTTTTGTTTAGCGTTTTTTGAGAAGTGTCCGTTTCGCGTATAGTTAGTCCCGTTGGGTTCGTAAGATTTTTTCGAGTTGAACGGTGGTCTTGGAAAAATTTAACTCGCACCGAGCGAGAAGATAGGGTCCGGTATAAATTTGGGTGGAATTATTTTCTTTTATTTTAATAAAATTATATATAAAATTATATATTTACACCTTTTACCCCTAAGAAAGTGTAAACTTGAGGGGTCGTTGTGTAAATATAACCGAAGTTGAGGGACCGGTTGTAATGTGAACGCAAACTCAAAGCTACAATCGACTAAATCTACGAATATCTTCTCACATTTAGTATATAAGGGTTAATTAATAACTTAACATCAGTACTAATATTTATTTATTTAATATCTAAAAAGTATAATAACATCAATATAAATTGAAATTTATATTTAAATAAGAAAACTAAATATAGAATGATGTGTAAATATTTTTACTTCACATTAAATAAAGATTTACAATGACTCAATTTGGATCTAAGTTGTATTTAATAATATATTTTGGTGGGGCATACTATGATTTCATCAGTTATTCTGTCGAGATTATGGAATGCTGACTCATGAATAGGCAGAGACCTTGTATTCATTACACTGGTCCTAAACGCCCCTGTCATAAGACATGTCACTGGGTACTGCGTTAGGCTTGAAGAATCTGAATAGACAGCAATCTCCCTTACCCCCGACTCCCGTGCAGTCTGACTACAGGCATACACGTTCAGACAGCTCATCCAATTGAGCAACTCGGTTGGGTGACGTATTAACATTCCACAATGGTCTAAACTTTCTTAAGCATAATAGAATACATGGTTTACCATATCTGAGAGACGTGATGTGTTTCAATGCTTTCGTTAATGATTGGTTTTAAAAGATAGTTAGGCCCTTTAAAAAGAGTTCAACCATAAAGAACACCATGGCAAAGTCAAGCTGACTTCCATGAACACGTTCGGTTATCCTAACGGTCCAATCCTTTATGTGTCTAAACAAATAGTTCCTTAATTAACTAAGAATCCCTCAAGCAGGGTACAATGCTTGAGACCGCGTTATGGTGCAGTGTACTAATCAACACTTACCGGGTTCCATGGCCTTACTTAGCAGAGGTACAGCTTACAACAACCGATGTGCTTCAGCGTGCACGTACGAAGTTTATATGCTTGGTGACTACACTAGCATGGTCTGGGACCAACAATGTACTAAGGGTCTAGTTAGATGTTTCACTACGAAAGAGTCCTCAGTCGGAATCCAAAGCTTGATAGACTTACTACAACCGGTGTGCCTCAGTCGATCTTACGTTGTATCCGATAGACTTCTCTTACCAAGGGGTGACACAGATAGTGTACTCTGAATCGGGGTTCGCGACTTCTCAATAATAGAGCCAATAACTACGTTCTATTAGTTGGAAAAGCGATTGAGTTTAAAGCATAATCGGAAAGCATTTCAACAGCATACACAAACCATAATATTATTTCGGCATTATAACTGCTTACATCATAGCATACACTAAAGATAACTACTCGCTAATCATGGCAAAAATATCACAGAAGATAATGATAGAAGACATTATATAAAGATAAAGGATAGAAGTACCAGTAGATTAAACGAGTTCCGAATACAAAAGTGACAACTTCAAGACTCTAGACCGCTCCTAATACAATCTTCGGCGTTCTTCTCCAGGTACTAGGTTTCCCGCACGGAGTCGAAGGCCTTGAGAGTATGACTAATATTGCATAAGAGAGAGAATAAAGTGAATTGAAGTGTGTGTTGGAATAAATGATAAAGACCTTTTAAGTAAGCACAAAATTTGCCTGCAAACGGCTGGCAGGCCGTTTGGCAAGCCGTTTGCAGGGCCCTTTTGCTAAGGCAAGCCGTTTAACGAGGCTGTTTGATCTGGGAATTTGGCAGGCCGTTTGCCACACTGTTAGGCCGTTTGCCAAGCTGTTTGGCTTGCTGATTCCCTGGATCGTTACTTGATTTCTTGTCTTTCACCGTTTTTGCTCTAGAATCTTCGTTTTAGCTCCGATTCTCTTGATTCTTTTTGCACCGTCTTCGTAATTACTTGTTCTTCAATTCTAACCGACGAAGTGGGTATTTTTCTGACAAAGTTCGAATCTTTCTTGTTTTTGGGCCTTAATACCGGGGTGAAAACGTGACTTTTTAGCCGATATTACTGCACCCATCTTCATAGGCTTGATAAAGACTCAAATCCTTGCTGCTAATGCGAGAATGGTAGAAATCTTAGCTTCTAGGTCATTTGTCAATGATGGAAAAGGAATTTTAGAGTGGTAGTGAAGTTGTTTTTGAGGGGTGAGATAAAAGGGAAATGTAGTCTTTATACAGACTTTTATTTGGATAGATAGGAGTGCTGAAGTTTCTGAGAAGCACTTTTGAACTTTTTTTCATTTGATAATCATTTTCGGTCAAGTTTTCTTCGGCATTTCTCTTATTAAGTTTTGCTCCTTTTCAGAACTTTGAATTTTTTTTATTTTTTTTTTTATTTTTTTGGGAGATTTTATCTCGAGAAACTTTTTGCCGGTAAACTTTTTCAAGACCTTTGCCATGATACTTGAGAGGTTTATAACATCGAGTTTTCGGAAGGAATCTCGTTTTCTGGATTTTTTGAGTAATAGTAAAGATGATGTGGGTGTGGTTGTGGAGTAGAAGTAGTGGAGGTGCGGAAGGCTTTATTTTTGACAAATGGCTAGCTCTTCTGATTATAACCGAATCTCATTTCGCTGCTTGGAAATTAGGACCTAATGCAAGTTCTGATTCTGAGTACAGACATCGGCACTCTCAACGGAAAATAGTGAAGAATTAAAGATGAATGCTGGTCTTATTTGGGGTGCCTCACCATAATCAATTTTGGTCGATAATGCCTTAGTCATGCAATGCTCTATAAGAGATTTGGTTCAACCTAACAAGATTTCCACCCTACTTAAGCCTTACTTTTATTGACAAACGTTTTAGGTTTTCAAAAATACTTTTTTGAAAAGGCTTTCTTTTGTAAAAATTTTGAAATTTGGCTTAAGGACTTGGAATCTTCATAATGGGTTATTTGAATACAGTATAAAAAGATTATACCAACATCTCACACTTAGACGAACATTGTCCTCAATGTTCCTAGTGTATCCTACACTTAGGAGTTTTAGTTGAAGATTTAGGAGTATTTTTCTAGTGTTTTAATTGGGTTGGAATCCCACACTTAGTGATAAGCTAGGATGTAGCATAGTTTGAATCTTGAGCTAGTAGCGAAAAGAAAGAAATACCCTTAGCAGATGTGTTAGGTACCCGAGAAAGGAGTAATACGAGTTTCCCTAGCCTTATGGAGGATCCTTTATACGAGGCTATGTAAAGGATCCAAGGCTCCCTAGATTAGCTAAGCTTAGCCACTGTTATGTAGAGATTTCAAGAGAGCCGTGGAAAGTCAATCTTGACTGATTGACTTTCTCTCTCAATCTTAATGGTTAATCTTCACATTCATTGATATTCATGTGTCAAGGGTCCTATCAATTGGTTTCAAAGCCTAACCTTCAAGGAAACGAAGGAGATCCTATGAATATTGATGAATGTTTTCCCTCCACCTTCAAAACTTCAAACACACATGAGATTCATATGTTACCGAATCTCAATTTACCGAATCTACACTGACACTTATTCAAATCACAAATTTCAAAACACAACATCGAATAATTATTTCAATGAATTCAACTTTAACTGATCTGATCTATATCTATCACACATACACGTGTTCATCTCAATCAGATTACATCTTCACCTGATGCTACAGTACGTGTTCTATATTCATCATGAACTAGAAATCACAAATTCACAATTGATGTTCTCTTTATCAAATTGATTTCAGTTTCGTGATCCTATAGTGATACCTAAACTTCAAAATCATTCAGATCTCATTATCTGATTCCAATTCATGATAATCGAGGTCATGTTCTTCATCTTTCTAAAATGTGAAGTGAACAGTCTGGAACTATTTAGATTATCTCAGATTCAATTGAGACCGGATTCTGGTTACTAATCACTTCATTGAGCTTCGTAAATCACAATATCCATTGGAGAATCATCTAAAAATCAGGAATCTCAAAGTCAAACTTTGTTCATCTTCGGTCAACGAATTAATTGAATTGATTCAGGATGTTTCAGATGAAAGAGATGAGTGTCGAGTATTTGTATGATGATTATACACAAGTTTTATTTGAAGATCGAAGCCTAAAATGCCTCCCATCGATATTTCAGATATTTGGTTCAGTTATGGCGATTTCACTGTTCGTGCTTGATTCTGCAAATCACGAATTGTTTTGGATCGATTTTGTTCACAACCTTGATATTCGCTGCTATATGATTCATTTCTAATCGATTTTGTACATTGATTTGATGTTTGGCAATCTTCGATGTTCATGTGATGAACATATTCGGTACTGCAGGTATTTGTTTTACATCATATTCGGTTGCAGTTACACATTCGGTATTGAAGGTAACAGTGCATTCGGTATTGTTGATTATTGCACATTCTGTTACAGCAGTTATTATTTGATCAGATTCAGACTTGGTATATGGATGTTATGATCATGATATTCGGTATGAATCAGACTCGGTTCTTTGTTAGGTATTGATGGTGATTCGGTATACCATTCGGTATATGAATCACATTCAGCTTATGCTACTGTTTGCCTTCTGATTCAGTTTGTTTGTTACAGACTCGGTATGTGGAGTTTGTTACCGAGTATGAACTTGGGCTTCAAACCTTTGTTGGCCCAACAACCGAATCTCATACATGTTTAGTATTATTTCATGGCCTGATATTTCCTTGGGCCTACCGAATCACTATTGGGCTTAAATTCAGTCCACTTACCGAATCTGGTGGATCTTATGTAACTTTTACAGAATCAGTCCCTGACAAGTTTCAGAATTTTTCATGACCAGTCCTTTACCGAATCTTGCTCATATTTTGACACTTTTGGCTCCTTACAGAATATCAGATTTTTCAGAAGTGGTCCTTTACCGAATCTGGACCTCCAAAGCATATTTTTCAAATATTTTCGAGGCTCGGATTCACACGGCTTTTCTCATGCGTGTTCTTTATGATATTTTGGAGATTTACTGAGCACGTCAACCATTTTATACAATGACGCTCTTATTTCATGCGAGCATCATTGTGGGGGAAGTATAGATATGGTTGATGTGCGTGTGACTTCTATACATGTACGGTATAGGACTCGGACATCAAAGAAAGAATTGTTTATTTGGGGGGGAGCTAGAGACTCGAAGAAGATTCCACATCATATGGGGAGATATCTTATGACTAGTATCGAAAGTACTCTTTGAAACGATGAAAGTTCAAGAGTCGTGTCTCGGTATTGAAACCGACGGTATTTACGTCATGACACTTTGATGTGAGCCCATGTACTTTGAGGGGGGAGCTTCTAGAGTTTTTGAAACGACTTTTCAATGCAAGCAAATTCTAAAGACATATCACAACTAAGTCAAGGGAGAGTTTGATGGTAATATATTTAGTTTGTGATGTGTTCTTCAATGCACATTCCGCTGTGCACACTCAAAGACCGTTGAAAGAGCAAAGATATCACGATGAAGTTCAAGTCTCAAACAAAGTCAAAAGAAGATTGTTAGCGTGACAATTCGAGGATCTAGGGGGAGGTTGAAGCGTAATGATTGACCAAGATGGTGTTAGAGATGCGAATTCATTTGATGATTCAAAGTGAAGATTCAAGATCTTCTTCAACGGCCGTACATCATTCGGGGGGAGTTAGTTAGCAATAGTTGATTCTTTCCTTGTAATGTTGTATGTTTTACTAGGGAGTTAGTTTTTGGAAACCCGTCTCACTCCTGGGGGGAGATTGTTAGGTACCCGAGAAAGGAGTAATACGAGTTTCCCTAGCCTTATAGAGGATCCTTTATACGAGGCTATATAAAGGATCCAAGGCTCCCTAGATTAGCTAAGCTTAGCCACTGTTATGTAGAGATTTCAAGGGAGCTGTGGAAAGTCAATCTTGACTGATTGACTTTCTCTCTCAATCTTAATGGTTAATCTTCACATTCATTGATATTCATGTGTCAAGGGTCCTATCAAGATGCGGCTGGCTTTCAATCCTTGCGTCTTTTATTGATCGGATAATTTATCATCCTTTATTATTCTACTCTACTTTATTGCACGGGTTGCCTCCCGAGAAGCGCTTTTGTTTAAGGTCGTTGGCTCGACCGTAGTGATGCTTTAAAAAGCAAACATTCGTCACTGATGGTTGTAATCTTGTTCTTCTCGAGGGAATGTGAGTCTTGGCGGATAAATCCTGAGAAAGTGTCGGACCAATAGTGGTAGAAGATCCGGTACTTCTCTTGAAGATCTTCTGAAAGATAAGTAGTGCGCAGTTTTGGCTCTTGATAAGTCTTGAAGTCTGATGAGAATATGATCCACGGCTCTGCTAGTTGACCCATGAATGTCAATCATTGAGGTAGTGCTGGTGGTAATTGTTTCTCTGATGGGATGCTCATTTCGGAGGTCTTCAAACAATGTTAGAAACTGTATCTTTAGAATCTCGAAGTCTTCAGAATGGTGATCTCCACAGTAAGAGTCTGTAGCTTTGCACAGATTTGTTAAAATACGAAGCTGAAAAGAAGTGAACAGCAATCTTGACCCGAGCATTAATGTCACCGCCTTTGAGTATATCTCCCGACATCTGGCTTTAAATGTGAAACTTGGATCTGTGTATTCGTGGAAGATACGTGATATCTGCTTCGTAACATAGGTGACAATGTTGACTCGATCTGGTTCAAGATAAGAGAACGGATTGTTTCGCCTTACTTCCTCCGTAACAGCATCTCGTAACTCTTTAATAATCAGATCAGCATGGTGATCAATTGTTACGTAAATCACTAGTCTGTCTGGTGTGCTTTCGAAATTATCTCTTTCCAAGAGAGCGAAGAAGCTGTGAATATCCTCGATCATTTGCGAATCAAAGTGATAAGTCGGGCGTCCGGTGGAAAGATCCATGTGCTTCCGGATGAGAGTCAGTAGTGCTCGTTGGTTTGCTAAGAACGGAAGTGCAGATCCGGCTAAGGCGTTATAAACCTTAGAGTAAATGATCTTCTGATCTCGACAGAATCTTGTCTCAAGAATAGTGCGAACCACTAAATTGTGCTCTCGTTGCCTTTCTTCTTGGTAGATATGATCGTGAAGAGAATTTATAAGGTCTTGAATGCGTTCTTCTAGGATTTCAACATCATTGTCTTCTCTTTGGAGATAGAGGTTGTGTTCTTCTCGGATAGCCATAATTCGTTCTGTTAAGCATAACGTAAAATCAATTGTTGATTTACGGAGGGCTTTGAGAATATCTTCAAATTCATTGTTATCATTGATGAAGGTTATCATGTCTGCATGTGTAGATATGATCGGAATTCGATCTAAAGAAGAGTCCGGCTCCCCTTGATCTGGTTCGGTTAGAGAGTGTGAGTTATTCAGAATGTCTTCATGTTGCCCTTCCTCGTCATCATCGGTATATTGTTCTTCTGAGGATGCGTCTGATGAACAGGTTTCTTCAGTATTCTGATTCTCCACTTTGATACTTGCAGGATCAATTTCTATATCCTTAACCTCAGCCTTATCGGTCTTCTTCTTGAAGCGAATGATTAAACTGTGATCTTCTGTCTCAAGCCTCATTAATTCTTCATGACGCTTAATGCTTAGAGCGGGTATTATCGCAGTTTCTTTTACGTCTTCCATTTCCTCTTCCTCTTCAGATTCCTCCTCTTCCTCTATTTCTTCGCTGGGATCCTCTTCTTCCATCTCTGGGTCGTCTACAGACTGTGATTCGACACCCATCTCGATATCATCGGCTGGTAGTGAAGACTCGTCATCGGAAGTGATCCGTCTGGTGGAAATAGCAAACATCTCTGCCTGTCCAGAAAGATCGATTGGTCGGTCAATTTTGAAGGTAACGCTCTCCCCATGTGATCGTAAGATCAACGTTTGATTGTACACATCAATGATTGTCCTAGTCGTATTCATGAAAGGTCTTCCTAGCACTACTGGTGTATGTAGGTCTTCCTTGATATCCATTACTACGAAATCCGTAGGATACAAGAATTTGTCGACTTTCACCAAGACGTTCTCAACTATGCCCTTAGGATATCGAATTGTGTGATCGGCAAGTTGGATTGTCATTTTAGTTGGTGACAAGTCTCCTAACTCTAATCTCTTGTAGAGAGAGTAGGGGATTAGGTTGATACTTGCTCCTAAATCTGCTAGCGCATGAATGGTTTCAGATTGGTAGATTGAACACGGGAAAATGAATCGGCCCGTATCTCCTAGCTTTGGTGGTAGAGAGTTCATGAGTAATGCAGAGCATTCTTCACTTAGTGGAATTTTGTTAGAATCTGGTATCCTTTCCTTTGTAGAGAGAAGCCTTCGGATGTATCTCTTCTGGTTGGGGACTTTGGACATAGTGTCCAGGAATCTTCCATCAAGTTTGAAGGAATCAAGCTTGGATGGCTCCTCCTGTAGCCTTCCAGGATAGGGTACTCGAACTGGAGTTTCAGGGGTCAGCTTCAGAGTATATGTCGATTTATTCTTGAGCCTGGCTGACCTTCTCCGTGGTTCTTCCTCTGGGATTACGGAATCCATTTGCTTTGCTTTTTCTATGTGGGGATTTTGGATAGTGTTACTTGGTAACCTTCACTGCGGTTGGGTTTCAAGGCGTTGTGATAACTGTTCGAGCTGTGTCTCCAGACTTTTGAGCAGAGCCAATTGATTTCTCACTAGTATATCCGTCTGATCTTGCCTGGCTGCAGTTCTCTGATTTAGCTGTTGTTGTCCTTGAATGAACTGAGTCAACTGATCATCAGCTCCGAGAGTGGGGTTAGGTGCTTTTGTAATCTGAGTGGTAGGGGAATTTTCCTCGACTGGTGTACTAGTGAGTGGAAGTGGTTGATCGTAGGTCAATTGAGATTGTTGGGCTGGATAAGGTGGATAGCGATAGCGAAAAGGCCGATTGCTTCACTTAAATTGATTAACCCTAGGTTGTTGATTGAATCCGTGATTTGGTGGACGAGCTGGGTATTGAACATAACAGACTGAACCGTCAGGGTTTTCGTACTCAACTTGATATTCTTCAGTAGGTTGCGGGTTGGTACAATTAACACAAGCCTGAGCTTGGTTGACCTGCTGCGGCTGCATCTTCAATTCTCCGAGTTGTTTAGCAAGAGATTCCATCTTATCTGTGAGGGATTTTATGGCCTCCGTTTGATTGTTAAGTGCAGAGAGTAGGGCAGATGATGAAGTTGTTTCACCACTGTTCCAGTCATGATGATGCATTGTCATGTTCTCGAGCAATTCCCATGCTTCGTTTGCGGTTTGGTTCATCAGATTCCCTTGAGCTGCTGCATCGATCATCGTCCTATGATTTACCGTAAGACCATTGTAGAAGATACAGATTTGGGCTGACCGTTCTAGCTGGTGATTAGGGCATTTCTTCAGCAGGGTTTTGAATCGCTCCCATGCAGTGTAAAGAGATTCATCATAACTTTGATTGAAGTTAATTATGTCATTCTTTAGTTTGGTTTGTTTAGAAGGAGGAAAATATTTGGTTAGGAATTTAGTAGCCATCTCCGTCCATGACGTGATGGAATCTTTTTCCAGTCCTTCGAACCAAGTTTGAGCATGATGAGTGAGAGAATAGGGAAACAAGTATAGCCAAACTATATCTTGTCCTATCCCTGGCTGTTTGTAGGAGTTCGAAAGAGATATGAATTTATCAAGGTGAGAATTAGGATCGTCATTCGGTAATCCATGAAACTGACAGCTATTCTGGATGAGCTGGATGATGTGATGTTTTAACTCGAACGAGTGTCCTTGAATCTCTGGAAATCTGATTGGCCCTCCTCGACCTTCAATCGAGGGTTTGGTATTTTCTGCTAAAGTAACGCGTAACGCCATTCGATTTCTGATTCGTGCTTCCTTGCGTGCTTTAGAGATTATTACGTCTGGATCAAGTACGAATAACAACGGCCTTGGTCTAGATCGGGTTTGAATCATACGCTGGGTATTCCTTTTTGTTTTTAATTTTTAGCAAATAAACTAAACTTCTAAAGTAATCTAAGGTAGTCTAAAGTAATCTAATCTAAGGTAGTCTAAGTCTAAGGTAATCTGATTTAAGGTAATCTAATTTAAGGTTATCTAATTTAACTTAATTAACTATCCTATGGTTGAATATGTTTTTGGTTCTGGCTACTGATTCCCTGGTATTTCGATAACAGAGCTCCGCACGAACTATTCAACAAACCAAGTGGCCAGGCCGACTACGGAGAGGCAGGATCCTTTTGGTCCCAATATAATTGGAGACTGTTCGGAAAATCCAACAACCAAGTCCATGTATAATAGTCTTTCTTAGACACCACTAAATGCTTGTGAATAAGTTTGATAGAGAGCAGTATTGCCTGATACCAGTTCCCTGGCAGCGGCGCCAAAAACTATACCCCCTTGATACGGCCGAAACGGAAGGTTTTATTTGTGCGGTGTCACCGGGCCGCAGCACGCCAGAATCAACCACCAAGGGGGTGGGTACTGTTTTAAATTTATATTTAGCGGGGCCTAAATCGTACTACTCCTTAGTATGAGTAAGGGAAGTATGACCTAGAGTCGTATTTTTGAGATATCAGTAGAATTGAACCTATATTTAAGCCTAAGATAGTTATGAAGGAGTAGTGGTTACTTAATTTTGGGATTTTCTAATTTATAAGACAGATAAAGTAAATGCGATAAAATTCGTAATTCAGATAAGGTTAAAGTGAGCGCATACTATGATTTCATCAGTTATTCTGCCGAGATTATGGAATGCTGACTCATGAATAGGCAGAGACCTTGTATTCATTACACTGGTCCTAAACGCCCCTGTCATAAGACATGTCACTGGGTACTGCGTTAGGCTTGAAGATTCTGAATAGACAGCAACGTCCCTTACCCCCAACGCCCGTGCAGTCTGACTACAGGCATACACGTTTAGATGGCTCATCCAATTGAGCGACTCGGTTGGGTGACGTATTAACATTCCACAATGGTCTAAACTTTCTTGAGCATAATAGAATACATGGTTTACCATATCCGAGAGACGTGATGTATTTCAATGCTTTCGTTAATGATTGGTTTTAAAAGATAGTTAGGCCTTTTAAAACCACTACTACAAGGGATATTCCATTAGAAACATTACCCCATAATCCACAATTCACTAACACAATCATCATTATACGGGTCCCACTTCCATGAGTTTAACAACCCGAAGACTCCTCGATTCGCCAATTCCAAGGCAACTCCCAACAAGAATCCTAGCACGATTCTCTAGCCACACACTCTACCGAATGTAACTTAAAACTACAATCATTAGACTTGTCGCATTCCATTACGGAATTCAAGTCTTCGTCGCACACACCCACACCATTATAGGTTATCCTAGTTACGATGGGTAACCTCAACCAATGACAATCTCAATAGTGCACCCACTACTTAGGGTGACTACTCATGCTCCGAACTCGTGAGTTTGCTCACTCACCTTAGCTAACCGAAACCACCGTAACAATTTCCAACTCACAATGAATCCGATGTGACAACAAGCACAACACCCGAGACCACTATATCCTAGGAACTACTAAAGATTCCTAACTCGTCTCGATTCTACCGTAACCATGCCACGTTTCCTCCGCTCGGTACTCATCATGTCATGCTTGGTGCCAAGATACACGGTTGTAATAATGGTGATCATTCACTATTACAATTGCGTACCTTATCATTTTCGCATGGTCACGCAAAGTACTTTACCCGAACTGACGCAACATTCACACAAAATATCACGCGATAACTCCTATTACCCAAATGACCAAAGTCCTTACCGTGAACTTGATCACTGAAACCGCTAAACATGCGAATCTCTCCAATAGATTCGTCTCTAGGACACCGCACCAATAGATACCTGTATATACACACCAATATACAATATAATAATAAACGTATACAAGTACACCACAACAACAAGTCAACCTACAACCTAGGTGACTACCATTAAAACAATGTCCAAGTTCGCCTACTTACATAAGGCACTAGCAATCTAAGGCGCTAATTTACACGTGAAATAAGGCCCCACATAATCACGCTTTGGACAAACACAAGTCCTAGTTAGTCACCTACTCTAAGGCACTAACAAATCTCAATCCGACCCGTATTCCTACAAGTCTCACAAATAATGCATAATCACCAATAAGTCTAAGACTAGGCACCTATTCCAAGGCTACCTAATTCCCGTAGACTATGCTCTGATACCACTTGTAATGACCCCAGATCCATTTACCAAAAACGAAGCACATTTTTATTTATTTATACGTTAGGTCCCATTAAAACGTACATGATGCATAACACCTTCAACACCGTTTTAACCAAAAACATAATATCGTAATGATACGTTTAACAATTTAATATAACCCTTGGTACACAAATGACACATTACAAAATCATTTGTAACAATGACCCAATCACACAAATCACGGGTTAACACTCAATAACCCAACCCAATACCAAGAGCATAATCCCGGGGACTACCAAATCCCCAATCTGCGTCCAAATCTCCGAAGATACCCCATCGAGCCCAAGCGCTCCTACACATCTAGTCTAACGACTAGCTAGCCTTACAATCACGATACCTCATACACTCTAGCAATTTATATAGCATACCATCGCAAAGTATAATGCTAAACCTTCAAGACCACAAGCTAGCACAAATAATAGCATATATAACTTGAACAATACAATATGCTACACTACAACACATAACCATGGTTAACCATTCGCACACGGGGATGGTACTCGAATTTTCCATCAGTGTTCATAACAACCGTTAGTGTATAACGACATATATCACTAACCCTTAGGCGGTAACGACAACACATATCCGTTCATAACAACCGTTAGTGTACAACGATATATCACTAACTCATGGGTGGTTTAGACAACACATATCCATTCATAGTAACCGTTAGTGTACAACGACATATATCACTAACTCTTGGGTGGTATAGACAAAACATATCTGATCCCTCCCCCACCCCACAAATAGATACATTATATACATACACGTATAGTTATTCCACTCACCTTGGAATGCTCGCACAAGTCATGTATAACATGATCTTCGTCCTCAAATCCGAGCAAATAACCACTTATATCACACATAGGTACAATATACACATAAATAGCCATTCTCTAAGAGAGAACCAGAAACCAACATCCCTTAGTCGAGGGATCAAACCTTGCTCACCAAAACCCGCCCATTTAACGCCTAATGGACACAAACCAATTACCACTTCGGGTGGTAATTCAAACCCACTCTACAAGTACAATTTAACCCAATTTATAAGTTACACCAATTAGACCAACCTAGGTCTTAACACTAAATTAATACTTAGGTAGTAATCATTTCAAACGTTATTTACACCAAAACCCCAACACGTGCAACATTGACCCATATTGCATTTGACCACGTTTGACTTATTGTTAAAACACCAATTTAACTCAAAATCACTTCCAACGATTAATTACATCCAAAAACATCCTTTAACACTTAACAAAAGTGTTTAAACATATATTTGACCAAAACTAGTGTCATCATTAATTTTTGACCCAATTCAAAGTCAACCCATTTTGACATAAGTCCCAAAAACATCCTTAATCACTAACGACTAGTGATTAACCTTCTAAAACACCATTTAATACTTGATTCAAACATTTATATACTCGATTCATCACATCTTGACCCAAAACATAATTTGACACAAATCAAAGTCAATACCAATCTTGACCCAAAAACATCCTTAATCACTAACGACTAGTGATTAACCTTCCAAAACACCATTTAATACTTGATTCAAACATTTATATACTCGATTCATCAAATCTTGACCCAAAACATAATTTTACACAAGTCAAAGTCAATACCAATTTTGACTATTACACAAGTTCATATGAGCATCCAAAATCACCAATACACTTCCAATCTAGTGACTAACACCCATAACCATGACAAATACCTTCAAATTCGTCATCAAACCCTAAACCCACAATAATCGGGTTCACTTACACTAACAATACAACAAAACCCCCAATTTCATGAGAAATGGGGTTTATAACCCTAACTAGCTCAAACCTCAAACATGGACAAGAATTATAAATAACTAAATTCGGAGTTAGGACTTACCAACACAACCACAACGTAGCCGTGAACGAGGAGGACAACGTTTGTTCTTGCACCAAAGACGAATCAAACTTCTTCCTCTTCAAATCACTAATTCTCACTCTAAACTCTCTACTCTCTCTCACTAGGGTTTGAGGGTGAAGAGAGAAAGAAGAAATGAGAGGGAAATGAGAAATGGATAGGGTTTGCACCAGTTTTGTGGCTCACAACTCGTCCCTATTGTGACGACCCGGGAATTTTTGACTAAATTTAAACTGAATCTTTATATGAATTCGACATGATAAGCAAAGTCTGTAATATTGAGTCTCAAAATTTTTGAACTATTTTTTTATGAATCCATTTACCCTTTGACCGCTTCCGACTATTCACGAACCATTACTTATAAATGAATGTGTATATATATATATATATATATATATATATATATATATATATATATATATATATATATATATATATATATATGTAAATAAATATATGTATATATAATAACTGGAAATATTGATATGCTATTTAATCGTTAGAACTAAAAATGTAAAATAAAATACGACATAATTAAATTGTTATGAAAGTAAATCTATATGTATATTTAATGTATATTAAATATAATTATTAAATGATTTAATTGTTAGAATCAACTATGTAAAATAAAAATAAAATATGATATTATTATTAAAGTAAGTACATACATATTTATATATAAGATATATTGAAAATAAATATTAAATGATTGTAATACTCGTTTAATGTTCCGATGGATATTAAGCAAGTCTAAATATGAACTTATGTAATTTTCTAATAAACGGTGATCCGAAAATGTGTTATATAATTTTTTAGGATTATTAAATATGTATTTAGGAGCTACTCGTTGAATTTTAAAACTTTTTATATTTTAAATGGGGGTTGGGAGTGAATAATTAATGTAATTTTTATTTAATAGTTGATGATCGAATTTTATACCATAATGACCGAAATAAATAAATATAGTTAATTTAAAAATATGAGATTTTTCCGAAGACTTTTATCCGCCACTGATTTCAAATAGTGCACGATACACAGTCCGTGAAAACTGTCGTTAGAGTGAGTTAAAAATGTGGGCTACTACTAATCACATGTTTTCTTTTATTTAATTATTATATTAATATTATATTTATATGATTACCATTTTCTTGTTTTACACTACCACTTGTGTATTATATATGCATATAGATAGTTAAATATAGAAATTACATATACATCTGCAAATTGGACACCCATTTTAGTCACCTTCCTTTTTCTCTCCAACTACCACCACAGCCACTTAACTTTGCATCTGTTTCTTTCTATTTTCAATTCTCAACCAAACCCCACCACTTTGGCTATTAGTTCCTTTCTGTTACATGTTAAATCACCTATACATATTGAGAAAATCTTGCCTAAATTCGTTAGAGATTGAGACAAGAAATGGGATATTTTTATTTTATATGTATATTGTATTAACAAGTGGTGTTTTGCAGTGAAAGAAATACCCACCACCTATCAAACTATCGATATATATATTCTGTTTAGTTTTCAATTGCCTATCCACTCCCAACATATACATGACTACTTTTCATTTTCACTTTCAACAAAAATGGCATCACCTTCCTTACTTCAAACTTGCAATCCTCCTTCTTGGTGACTACTGTAACCACCACAACCCATGATCCCCATCAACCGTGAAACCCATTTAAACACCATAGTTGATTGCTACAAGTGCTGTCTTCTCCTTGTTTTCTATTTTGGTTCAAACCAACACCAAACCGACACCTTCAACTCTCTATCTCTCTTCATTGTGAAACCACAACAAAACCAACCACCTTTACCCTTATAACAATCAACGATGCTGCTACTGTGACGATTACAACTTACATCATCTCAAGATTTAACTACTACGTACAGCTGCTATACCCTTGACTTATCTTCTTGCTTCATGAATCATACTAAAAAACCAAACCCGTATATTCCTGTTTTGCAGCTCTTGCTACTGCATTTTTCTCCTGTCTCTCTGACAATAGAACCACACCACAACAGCCATCACAATTCCTATTTCTGGTTCAGTTTTTCCAGCTCAACCATCGCCACCCATTACCACCGTAACACCTCCATACTTTTAAATCGCTACTACTGCTTTGTTTCTTTTTTCTAGTTTCTGTTTCACCATGACCACCTACAACTTTCGTTTGTGTTTTGTTCAATCCAAACTCACCACATAGACTGTACTGTCCTACTACTGTTGCTGTATCTGTAACAAAACAGTCAATCAACTCAAAAATCGCTTCTGTTATTACAATATAACTACAGCCGCAACAATTTATGTTTCTATTACTATTCCGCATCTTTATATTTCTGTTTATGTTTATGTGATGAAGACGATGAACGTACGATGATGGTTACGTTTGTTAAATGTTGAAGACGATGAATAGTGACGTTTGGGATAGTGATTAAGTTATGATTTTATGTTAATGAGCGAGAAATAGATGATTAGATGATGATTAAGGAATGATAATTATCATTTGCTTACGGTAGTGATGATGAAGATAAGGTTCGATGGTGTTATGATCGGATTATAAACGAAACCCTTAAGGTTTGCTAGTGGGCGGAGATGTTTTGAATTAATTGAACTTGGGTTTATTAAACAGTCTGGATCAGGCTAATTAATTAGAAGATGGGCAGGCTTAATTTATTGATAATATGGGCTTCTTTAATTAATTCATGGACTAAGAAAATGGATAACAGATAGAAATAGGATATATATATTTGGGTCGTATTAAAAATCAAAAAAACAAAGTGGTTCAGCTGGTTAAGGGTGTTAATGAGGGAGCGAGAAGTCTTGGGTTCGAGCCCGGTCTGAGGTATATTTGTTTTTAGAAAAGCTTCTTAAAGGGTATACACTTTTATATTTTATTTCTATTATTATTATTATTATTATTATTATTATTATTATTATTATTATTATTATTATTATCATTAGTAAAATTATCAATATTATCAAAAGTATCATTTTTTATATATTATTATCATTATTATTAATATTATCATTTTATTATCAGAATTATTATTATTATTGTTATTATTATTATTATTATTATTATTATTATTATTATTATTATTATTATTATTATTATTATTATTATTATTATTATTATTATTATTATTAGAAGTATGGCTATTTTATCATTTTATTTTTAATATCATTATTAGTATTATTTTGAACATTATAATTATTATCATTAATATTATCTTATCAAATAACTATTAAGTTATATAAAACTATATTTAATACATATAACATATAATTTATTAAAATAACAACAATATCACTACTAATATGTAAATTTATTCGATTACCATCATATGTGCTAATATATATATATAAATGTTATAGGTTCGTGAATCCGAGGGCAAACCTGCATTGTTCAGTTGTTCAATGCCGTAATATGTATTTTTACTACAAAATACATTAATGTGAGTTTCATTACTCCCTTTTTAAATGCTTTTGCAATATATATTTTTGGAGCTGAGAATACATGCGCTTTTATAACTGTTTTACGAAATAGACACAAGTAATCAAAACTACATTATATGGTTGAATGATCGAAGCCGAATATGCCCCTTTTACTTGGTAACCTAAGAATTAGTAAACCAGTCTACTAATTGACGCGAATCCTAAAGATAGATCTATTGGGCCCAACAAACCCCATCCGTTGTAGCGGATGCTTTAGTACTTCGAGTTTTTATATCATGTCCGATGGATGTCCCGGAATGATGGGGATATTCTTATATGCATCTTGTTAATGTCGGTTACCAGGTGTTCTCCATATGAATGATTTTTTGTCTCTATGCATGGGACGTATACTTATGAGAATTGGAAATGGAAATCTTGTGGTCTATTAAAATGATGAAAATGAATGATTATGATAAACTAATGAACTCACCAACCTTTTGGTTGACACTTTAAAGCATGTTTATTCTCAGTTATGAAAGAAATCTTCCGCTGTGCATTAGCTCATTTTAAGGATATTATTTGAAGTCATTCATGGCATATTTCGAAAGACGTTGCATTCGAGTCGTTGAGTTCATCAAGATTATTATTAAGTCAATTATAGTTGGATATATTATAAAATGGTATGCATGCCATCAACATTCGATGTAATGAAAGTTTGTCTTTTAAAAATGAATGCAATGTTTGTAAAATGTATCATATAGAGGTCAAATACCTCGCTATGTAATCATATGTTATTGATAATGCTAAAAACGAACACATAATTCATAGCATTATTCCTCAAGAAAGACAAGTTTTTAGTTGCAATTGTTCTATTTACAAGTGATATTCGTTTAAATAATAAAAGGTGAAGACAAAAGACAGATTCGACGAATTGAAGACGCAAACGACCAAAAAGCTCAAAAGTACAAAATACAATCAAAGTGGTTCCAATTATTGATGAGAAACATCTCAAAACTACAAAAGTACAAGACACGAAATGCAAAATACAAAATATTAAATTGTATGCAAGGACGTTCGAAAATCCGGAACCGAGACATGAAATTATCCTTATATCCGAAGTCAAATATTCCAACTAATTGGGGACTTAAACTGTAACAAGGTCTTAATACTTTGTTTAATAATTACACCAGGATATCGACTGCGTGTAATTCAAGGTTTTAATACTTTGTTAACAATTATGCCAAGTGTCTTTGTACATAATTTCACCCCTGTTTTAATAATTCTATAGACTATTAATCCATTCCCGTGTCCGGTTAAATGAACGATTATTCGTACATATAAATACCCCGCCCATCGTGTCCGATTGAGTGTATATGGTTATTTATGGGTATGTCCAATTGTAAATCTTTATATTAAAATTAAAAAACTATCATTTAGCTAAACAAATATAAAGCCCATTAATAGCCCATAGTCTAATTTCCACAAGTGTCGTTCTTTTGTCCAAACCCCAATTATGGTACAAAGCCCAATTACCCAATTTTAATATTTTTAGTCAAACATCACGATTACTTCGGCATTAAATAAGCATAATAATAACTTAGCTATGAGACATTAATGAAAATAACATAAACATAACTTATAGTGGGTGTTATTAGCGTAGTGGTACACGGACAGAGTTTCGACTTACAAAACCCTAAAACATTCGACTAATCGATCCTTATTATTATCACTAACTTAAAATTAAAATTACAAATTGAGATTACGATTTGGAGTCATACTTGATACATAAAAATGGGGAAAGAAAAATATATATAAATATAAAAGGTCTCCCAAAACCGTCGAATTGCATGGGCTTTTATAGAATTCTATGCTCCGCGAGTGCGGTTGATTTTACTCTTCAGAACTCCGCGAGTGCGGAGCCCACAATTTCAGCTCACCAAACCAGGATCCTAAGCTGCCGACGGTTTTTATGTATATAAATATAATATAATATATAATTAATTATATATTTATATTATATTTATAATAAAAACCGTTGCGATTATTGTTGTAATTGCTGTTGTTGTTGTATTGGTGATTCTTATTACCGTTTTCCTCCCACTTTCTTTTGACTTGCTTCACATTGGCCTCTTCAGCCGCCTGTTCTATATTTGCCATTAATTGTTGTTAATTGCGAAAGTTGGAAGTCAGACCATAATCTTCATATCTTCCTCTATCAATATCTTGTTTGTTTTGGGTTAAGACTTGATTAATTGAAATAGGTTTCATATAGACAATTGACCACCCAAGTTGACCGGTGATTCACGAACGTTAAAACTTGTAAAAACTATATGATGACATATATATGGATATATATATAGTTAACATGATATTATGATAAGTAAACATATAAAATTAATACTTTTATAAAATAAATAATATAAAAATAATATTTTTATAAAAATTATAATTTTATAAACTTTAAGTTTATTTTTATATTTTGTATCTTTTTTATTTGTTTTAGCATAATTTGTATTTTTTTATCGTTCGTACTTAGTTTTAAATATGGTATTTGCCATAGTTATTTTTATTTCTAGATTTTTAGGCTTTGCCGTAAAATCCCTTAAGTGCTTTTTCTTTAGACTAAGATCTAGGTGCTTTAGAATTTTGCGACAAAAATCTCTACTCATATAGCTTCTATCCACACCCGAATCAAATAAAACGTAAGCAGATTTATTGTCAATAAGAAACGTACCCGTAACAAGCTCCGGGTCTTCCTGTTTACTTATCATAATATCATGTTAACTATATATATAACCATATATATGTCATCATATAGTTTTTACAAGTTTTAACGTTCGTGAATCACCGGTCAACTTGGGTGGTCAATTGTCTATATGAAACCTATTTCAATTTAACAAGATCGTTAACCTAATGGTTTCAAAACAACACTTACATGTAACGACTAACGATGACTTAACGACTCAGTTAAAATGTATATACATGTAGTGTTTTATAAATTTAAAACTAATATAGCGTTAAACTTGTTTAAAAGATTCCCTGTGGAACAAACCGGACTTACTAAAAACTACACTACTGTACGATTAGGTACACTGCCTATAAGTATTGTAGCAAGGTTTAGGTATATCCATTCTATAAATAAATAAATATATTGTGTAAAATTGTATCATATTTAAAAGTATTTCGTTGTAAAAATAATACTATTTCCTAGTACCCCTCGCACACATCAAGTATTTTTGGCGTCGCTGCTGGGGAAGTTAAACGCCGAAAGCGCAACGCTAAAAATAAGAAAAAAAAGTTTTTATAAAAGTTTTTGTTAAGTTCTTTTTATAAAAATATAAGTTTTAAAATATAAAAATACAAAAAAATAAAATAAAAAATAATATATTTATATTTTTAAGAGTTTATAATATTTATAAAGTAAATAAGTATTTTTATTTTAGTTTTAAAATTAAATTTTTATTTAAGTTATATTTATATTTTTTATATTTTATAAAACAGAAAAAGTAAAAAAATAGAAAGAAAAAAAATCTGAACCTGCATAAAAATCGAACCTTTCTCAGCTGAAACTGAACCCTCCGCGACTCGCGGAGCTTTTGAACTGGAACTAACCGCACTCGCGGAGGTCCTCTGACAGGTCAAACATAGTACGCATTAATTACAGTTTAGGGTTTTATTAATAATAATAATTATTATTAACCCTAATTTGGTTTTAAATAATTAATTAATTTGTTTTAGTTTTAATTAATTTGTTTATTTAGTTTAATTAGTTTTATTAATTTATAAAATTAATACTTTTATAAAATAAATAATATAAAAATAATATTTTTATAAAAATTATAGTTTTATAAACTTTAAGTTTATTTTTATATTTTGTATCTTTTTATTTTTTTAGCATAATTTGTATTTTTTTATCGTTCGTACTTAGTTTTAAATATAGTATTTGCCATAGTTATTTTTATTTCTAGATTTTTAGGCTTTGCCGTAAAATCCCTTAAGTGCTTTTTCTTTAGACTAAGATCTTGGTGCTTTAGAATTTTGCGACGCCGTTTTTAGTTTTTAGTTCCCTTTTTAAGTTATTGCCATTTGGGATATAGTATTTCTTTTAAGCTTTAATATTTTTAGACGCAACTTTTAATTTTTAGTTTTTAGTTCCTTTTTAAGTTTCGACGCGCTACTTTCTTATTTTTATTTTTCAACGCCTATTATTTTTCAATCTTTTATTTTTCGACGTTTTTCGACGCGCTCTTTTTCTTTCTTATTTCTCGCCATTCTAGTTTTTAGGACTTAGAATTTTCTCTATTTCTTATCTAATATTTCTTTAAATTTCAAACGAAAAATTGTTTTAAGTGGTTAAATTGATAGACATCAAAATTTTCTGGTTCGTAGTAATAGTTGGATTTGTACGTGGACCGGGTTATTGGAGCCAAACAGTACTCAATTATATTGAGACCAAACGAATCCTGCCCCTCTGCTGCATCTTTTGGCTATTCGAAACGTGGGCAAAATCAGAAAAGTCTATTAATTGGATAACTTATATAATTTTTCTTATTTTTATAACTAATAGGATATTCAGTGAATGCACCGAGCAAAACGTTCACCACCTTTTGTACGTTCACCACCTGTAACTCGATCAAGACATCTAGCAAATATTGTCGCCGTTAATTTTTCTTTAGAATCGTCATCCAGTCGGCCAAGTACTCCAATTCAAATTTCCGATAATCCATTTTTTGAACCCGACCTCACAATTGAGAATCCGGAGAATATTCAGGGACAATTCATAGATCCGGAACCACCAATCATTCAAACAGAGATTGTTGAGGAACCAACCATTAAATAAGAATCCTTTAGTGATTCAGATTCAACAAATTCAATCATGGAAAATCTGGAACCTTTAAGTATGGAAGACCGAATGCTAGCTAAACGCACTGGCCAAGGTCACGCAATTACTCAACCTGACATTAATGCGCCAGATTATGAAATCAAAGGACAAATTCTACATACGGTGACTAATCAATGCCAATTTAGTGGTGCGCCGAAGGAAAATCCAAATGAACATCTTCGTACATTTAATAGGATCTGCACTCTATTTAAAATAAGAGAAGTTGAAGATGAACAGATATATCTCATGTTATTTCCCTGGACTTTAAAGGGAGAAGCCAAAGATTGGTTAGAATCGTTACCTGAAGGGGCGATTGATACATGGGACGTTTTAGTTGAAAAATTTCTTAAACAATTCTTTCCGGCATCTAAAGCCGTAAGACTTCAAGGAGAAATTGTTACGTTCACACAGAAGTCAAATGAAACTCTATATGAGGCGTGGACCAGATTTGGAAAGTTATTGAGAGGATGTCCGCAACATGGTTTAGACACCTGTCAAATAGTATAAATATTCTACCAAGGATGCGACATCACTACAAGAAAAGACATAGATATAGCAGCTGGTGGTTCTATTATGAAGAAAACAGAAACTGATGCTTACAAAATTATTGATAACACTGCTTCCCACTCACATGAGTGGCACCAAGAAAAAGATATCGTTAGATCATCTAAAGCAGCTAGAGCCGATTCTAGCCATGACTTAGATTCCATTTCCGCAAAAATAGATGCTGTCGAGAGACGAATGGAAAAGATGACTAAGGATATTTACTCAATACGAATTAGTTGTGAGCAGTGTGGAGGACCACATTTGACCAATGACTGTCTCAGTATTGAACTAACAATGGAACAAAGAGAGAATGTTTCATACATAAACCAAAGGGCTGGAAATAATTATCAGAATAATTATCAACCACCAAGACCGATTTACAATCAAAACCAGAATTATAACCAAAATGTTTCATACAACAATCAACAAGGTCCTAGTAATCAACAAGTATCCAATAATACTTACAATCAGCAAAGACCTAATTTTCAAAACAAACCACCACAAACCGATGATAAAAAGCCAAATTTAGAAGATATGATGACGAAGCTAGTTGAATCTCAAATACAGTTTTTCACATCTCAGAAACAAACCAATGAACAAAATGCTCAAGCATTTAGAAATCAACAAGCTTCTATTCAAAATCTGGAACAAGAAGTGAGCAACCTAGCAAGGTTAATAGGTGAAAGAAAACCGAGAATTTTACCTAGTGATACAAATGCTAACCCCCGGAATAAAACAGCTAAAGCCATTACCACAAGAAGTGGTATTACACTTAAACCACCTGAAATACCTGTAATTTCTGATGAAGCTATTCCTACTCCAGAAGAACCACAATCTGAGCAAGATAAGGAAAAATAACCGGTAGTTGAAAAGGTTAATGAAGATAACACAGTTAAGGCTAAACCTTATGTTAAACCATACCAACCACCACTTCCTTACCCGAGTAAAATAAGAAAAGAAAGACTCGAAGCTGAGCAATCCAAATTCTTGGATATGTTTAAACAGATAAATATAAATCTTCCTTTCATTGATGTGATTTCAAGAATGCCTAAATATGCTAAATTTCTGAAAGATCTAATCACAAATAGAAAGAAAATGGAAGAACTCTCGGCTGTTACTATGAATGCTAATTGTTCTGCAGTGCTGTTGAATAAGATACCAGAAAAATTATCTGATCCAGGAAGTTTCACAATTCCATGTTTTCTGTGTAGTCTAAGTTCAATAGAAGCATTGGCAGATTTAGGTGCTAGTATAAATTTAATGTCGTATTCACTATACGCTAAACTAGGCCTTGGAGAATTGAAACCAACACGAATAAGTATACAACTAGCCGATAGATCAGTAAAATATCCTAGAGGGATAATGGAAAACATGCTAGTTAAAGTTGGTACTTTAGTATTTCCAGTAGATTTTATTATTCTGGATATGGAAGAAGATTCTCAAGTTCCTCTCATATTAGGAAGACCATTCTTAAACACGACTAAAGCAATGATAGACGTGTTCGGTAAGAAACTGACCTTAAGTATAGAGGACGAAAGTGTTACCTTTTCAGTTAATAGAGTAATGCAACAACCGCAATCTGCAGATGATACATGTTATTATATTTAAACTATAGATTCACATGCAGAACTGTTAGAAGAATTTCCAGAATTACAAGGAACAGGAGAATGTTCTTTAGGAGAAGGAACTGAACCAATTGATGAAACTGAAATGTTAGCTACACTAATGGTTAATGGATATGAACCAACAACAGAAGAAATTCAAATGCTAAAAGAAGAAGACAGATATCAATATAAATCATCGATAGAAGAACCACCGACATTAGAGTTAAAGCCACTTCCAAACCATTTAGAATATGCTTATTTACATGGTGAATCTGAATTACCTGTAATAATATCGTCTTCTCTTACTGAAAATGAAAAATCTCAACTCATTTCTGTGTTAAAAGCTCATAAACCAGCTATTGTATGGAATATTCATGATATAAAAGGAATAAGTCCTTCGTATTGCACACATAAAATCCTTATGGAAGAAGGTCATAAAACGTATGTGCAACGCCAACGAAGACTAAATCCTAATACGCAAGATGTTGTTAAGAAAGAAATTATTAAACTGCTAGATGCAGGTTTAATTTATCCAATTTCTAATAGTCCATGGGTAAGTCCAGTTCAATGCGTGCCTAAGAAAGGTGGCATGACTGTCATTACAAATGAGAAAAATAAGCTTATTCCTACTAGGACTGTAACAGGATGGCGTGTATGTATTGATTATAGAAAATTAAATGACGCCACTAGAAAAGATCACTTTCCCTTACCTTTCATTGATCAAATGTTGGAAAGATTAGCCGAAAATAGTTACTATTGTTTTCTTGATGGTTTTTCCGGATATTTTCAAATTCCAATAGCACCCGAAGACTAAGAGAAAACCACATTCACGTGCCCTTATGGTACTTTTGCTTACAAACGCATGCCATTTAGACTTTGCAATGCCCCTGCAACCTTTCAAAGGTGTATGATGGCGATTTTTCACGACATGATAGAAGAATGCATGGAAGTTTTCATGGATGACTTTTCAGTCTTCGGTGATACTTTTGAATCATGTTTAGTTAATCTTGAACGAATGCTTATTAGATGCGAACAATCAAATCTAGTTCTTAATTGGGAGAAATGCCATTTCATGGTTAAAGAAGGCATCGTTCTTGGACATAAAATCTCAAAGGAAGGAATTGAAGTGGATAGAGCTAAAGTAGATGTAATTGCTAAACTTCCACATCCCACCAATGTTAGAGGAGTTAGGAGTTTTCTAGGGCATGCCAGTTTTTACCAACGTTTCATAAAAGATTTTTCTAAAATTGCCACTCCTATGAATAAACTCCTAGAAAAGGATGTCCCATTCATATTTTCAGATGAATGCATCAAATCTTTTAATATTCTTAAAGAGAAACTCACTAATGCGCCGATCATGATAACTCCAAATTGGAATATACCGTTTGAACTTATGTGCGATGCAAGTGATTTTGCAATGGGAGCCGTTTTAGGACAAAGGATTGAAAAACGATTTCAACCTATATATTATGCTAGTAAGACGTTACAAGGAGCACAAACAAATTACACAACTACTGAAAAAGAACTCCTTGCTATTGTCTTTGCTTTTGACAAATTTCATTCATATCTCGTTCTAGCTAAAACGGTGGTCTATACCGACCATT
Organism: Rutidosis leptorrhynchoides; assembly: GCF_046630445.1. Classification (NCBI taxonomy): domain Eukaryota; kingdom Viridiplantae; phylum Streptophyta; class Magnoliopsida; order Asterales; family Asteraceae; genus Rutidosis; species Rutidosis leptorrhynchoides. The sequence continues at coordinate 68,011,511 of NC_092342.1, forward strand.
CTGCTCTTAGATACCTATTTTCGAAACAAGATGCCAAACCAAGATTAATCCGTTAGATCTTACTCTTTCAAGAGTTCGATATTGAAATTCGAGATAAAAGAGGAGCAGAAAATCTCGCCGCTGATCATCTTTCTCGTCTTGAAAATCCTGAATTAGAAGTTCTAAATGAATCGGCCATACAAGACAACTTTCCTGATGAATATCTATTGAAGATAGATTATAATGAAATTCCATGGTTTGCAGACTATGCAAACTACTTAGTATGTGGATTCCTTGAAAAAGGATTATCGTACCAAAAACGAAAGAAATTCTTTAGTGAAATAAAACACTATTTCTAGGAAGATCCACATTTGTTTAAAAGTTGTCCCGATGGAATAATACGCAGATGTGTATTCGGAGATGAAGCTAGTAAAATTTTAAACCATTGTCACACAGGACCAACAGGAGGGCATTATGGGTCTCAACTAACAGCAAGAAAAGTTTACGATGCTGATTCTATTGGCCTACAATTTTCAAAGACGCACACCTTCTTTGCAAATCCTGTGATGCTTGTCAAAGGGGCCGGAAAAATAAGTCAACGTGATGAAATGCCACAAAAAGTCATTCAAGTATGTGAAGTATTTGACATTTGGGGTATTGACTTTATGGGTCCATTTCCAAAATCTCATAATAATCTATATATTCTCATAGCCATTGATTATGTATCTAAATGGGCAGAAGCACAAGCTCTCCTGACTAACGATGCATGAGTTGTAGTCAACTTTTTAAAACGTCTTTTTGCAAGATTTGGAACACCGAAAGCTTTAATAAGTGATCGGGGAACTCATTTTTGTAATAATCAACTTGAGAAAGTTCTCAAAAGATATGGAGTAACTCATAAAATCTCCACCGCATATCATCCACAGATAAGTGGACAAGTTGAAAATACCAACCGAGCTTTGAAACGTATTCTAGAGAAAACCATAGGATCAAATCCGAAGGAATGGTCCATGAAATTGGAGGATGCACTCTGGGCTTTTAGAACAGCCTACAAAACTCCAATTGGAACCACACCTTTTAGACTCGTTTATGGAAAAGCATGTCATCTTCCAGTAGAAATTGAACACAAAGCATTTTGGGCTTTGAAGACATGTAATCTTGATTTACATGAAGCTGGACGTCTACGATTAAGTCAATTAAATGAATTAGAAGAATTAAGACAAGAAGCATACGAAAATTCGTTAATCTATAAGGAAAGAACGAAGAAATGGCATGATAAAAGAATCAGAAGTTCAAAAGAATTTAAAGAAGGAGACAGAGTTCTTCTTTTCAATTCACGATTCAAGCTATTTCCTGGAAAATTGAAATCAAGATGGTCTGGACCATTCATAGTCAAAAGAGTTTTCCCATACGGAACTGTAGAATTAATAAATTCAAATGGGATTGAATTTAAGGTTAATGGTCACAGAGTTAAACATTACATAGATAGTCCGATGGAAGTTGACAACGAAGTTAATCACAATTTCGATACCACAGCTAACTAAGTGTGGGGAGAATCAAGTCTTTTAAAGGATAATATGTATTTCTGTTAGAGTTAGATTTTCTATTTTCGTGTAGTTCTCGAAAATGGAACCTGAATGGTCTTTCCCTAGCAGACCCTAAAGAACTAGTCTTCTCCCGCCATTCTGAATTTTTATTTTTTTTTAGGTTTTACGAAATGAAGACTTCCTGTGAACTAAACCATGGTCTAATGCTACACGCTTTGATCACTAAACGTAATAATGACACACTTCCAAGTGAACTGGTATCAGTAATCAGAGGTAAATTGGACGGAGTAAGAAAAGAATCCGGATGCGAAAATAATAAGTTATAATTTGGTAAAGGAAAATCAAAATCCGCAGCGAAAATAAGAGTACGACACCTTGAAAGATGTCACAAATGCGGAAAATGGTCACACGAAGGAAAATGCTCGACGATTCAGACATATTTCAATACCGAGTTCGTTACTTTATGCAGAGATGGACCGTTCATATGTTTAGAATAAAAAATGCTAAATGCTCGAGGTTACGCCTATGTAGCTATGGAAAACCAATTGGTCCGACTATCTTATGAGTGGGCTAGAGCATATCACTAAGAAATCTATTTCACAGGTAAGTATGTACAGTTTTTATTTTTATTTTTATTTTTAACCTTTTGATAATAAACGCTAATTTGTTCGCTATAAAGTATTAAATTGGTATTCAATAAAATTAGGTCTTGCGACCGAAATTATTGATATATCATACAAAAATTTACTACATCACTACGAAATTTACTGTTTATTCTTAAGGTATAAATATCTTTAATCAATCAACCTAAAATATTTCAAAAATTCGTCATGAGTTAAACTAGGTTATGTAACCAAAATTACTTTACCGAAAAGAGGGGCGTATATTTTTGATAATATTTGATTGATTAAAGTGGGATAAAAGACCAAAAAGATTTTTAATTTTATTTTTACTTTATTTTTAAAATTAATATTAAAATAATATTGTAAACTTTTTAAATCAATATATTTAAAATTGTAAATATTTGAAAAATTAATATTTTTAATATAAGTTTGTATGTATAAAAACAAAAATATAATTTAAGTTTGGTGTGAATTTTTAATATGAATTTTTAATTTTATGCATTTTAAATTTAAGTTTGGTGTAAATTTAAAAACAAAAATTTACTTTATTTCGCTAAGTTAAAAATATGATTTTTAAAATTCGTCGTGAGCTGAAGACTAGGTCTTTGAACCGAAATTGCTTTACCCGAGGGAGGGACGAGAACTTTTATTATCATTATTTTTAATCTTATTGAATTAAAGTATACAAAAAAAAAAACTCCAAAAAAAATCTTTGCTTTTAAAACAACGTTTTGAAATGACGAAATTTTAAAATTTTGTCGAGGGACGGACTAGGACATCGTTCCGAAACAACCTCGTCCTAAATAAAAGGAAAAACAAAATTTTAAATTTAATTTATGTTTTATTAGTATAAGGTTTTATATATATAAAAAAAACCACCGCGACTCGCAGTGGTTTTTTTGGCCCCACCACCACGTAAAAAAAACCAGAAACATATCTGGTCAAACAGACCAGTCCCCTTCACCACCACACCCATTTTCCACGAAAAACACACACAAAAACCTCTCAAAATCGAAATTTTTCACCATAAATCGTCAAATTTGTTGCTAAAATCACAATGAGGAGACTATTATCAAGGAATTACACAAGGAAATCGGTAAATTTCTACACCTAAACACCATTTAATTCGAATTTTTAGTGTTCTTGAACAATTTCATACCTAATTCGATTTTGATGCTTTCTAGTGTAATAATGCTTAAATTGTTTGTGTATTATGCTTGTATAACCTAGATTGGTGCTATTTAACATGATTAGAAGCTTTGAACTTCAATTTTTGAATAATCTTGGGTTTGTGTTCTTGAGCAAAATTAGGGCTTTTTGATATAAACAGGTTATAGCCGAATTTTATTGTTAGTTTATGCTAAATTGAGTAGTGTAAGATGTTTAGGTTGCTAAATGATCAAAACTTTGATCCTAAACATGATTTATGAAGATTAAAGTAGACTTTTTGAACCAAAATTGCATGAACTTGATTTAATTGATATGAATGCCATGAGGAACTTATTTAATTGTTATAATGATTGTTTTTGACATGTTTTAAAAGATAAATGCGAAGGAACTTTGTATACATTTTTGTAAAAGTATATTTGTAAAAGTGTAGAATTGTTAATATTTTGAAAATGTGTATAGAGTTTAATATGGATTAAACATGTCATTGTAATTGTTTAGATTTATGATTTTGCTAAAACTAATGCATATTTGGATGCACAAAAATTGTGTTTGATATATTTTGCAGACTGAAAGGGGTGAATATTCATCCCAGGCTCGCAATGCTCCTCCGGAAGATGCAGATCAACAGGAAATTAATAACCAATACCGACAAGATATGCCTCACCCAATTGTTTCATATTCAAACATTCATGAGGCAGATTTACATCCGAATTTGAGATTTGATAGATATTGGATAGACTATCCAAAATATCAAAAGAACCTGCACAACCTTGTGTCTAATGATGTTAAGGTACCCAGAGTTATAGATTGGGAACCATTAGAGGTAGTGGAATTGGCCGAGCCAATCAGGGAATTACTTACTCAAAGGTATGGTAATTCTACTTTTAGTGATTGGGTACATTTATTCAACATGCGTAGACCTGTATATAGAGAATGGTGTGTAGAGTTATTATGTACTATTGAAATAAATGATCGGGTAGGAGGGTGGATGAGAATTTTGATATGAATGACGTATGGAGTAGGATGACTAGCCATCGCCGATTCCAGGGGGATTATACTCTTATCTTGATATTGATAGAGCTGAATTAAGAGTAATCCATAGGTTTTTAGCCAATTCGATTACACAACAAGGTAAGAATAAGGAAAAGGTAAATGAACAGGATTTGTTTTACCACATGTGTATTCGAGACCCACAGAGCGCTGTAAGTATACCTTTTTGTGTGGGTTATTATTTATTGACTATCGTTAGGAGTATGAGGCGTGGTAGCATAATAGGAGGTGGTATATTTATTACTTTAATTGCTGAATATCTCGGTGTGGATAGAAGTCGGGGGGATTATTAATGGCAGAACCAGAACCCCGCGATAGAATAGAGTTACGTGTTTACCATGGTGCTAAGGTCTTAAAGAAACGAAACAACGCGGCAGCACGTTATGATGGCAGGCATCCACAGGTTGAGAGAGATCAACAGCAAGGTCAATCGGGAGGGGGTAATCCAATGACGGAAATGCAAATTTTTATGTCTCGACACGAGTATGAAATGGCTAGACAAAAAGCATTTCAAGATTGGCAGTATCATCAAAGCCAAATCATAAGTCATTGTACACACGTAGGTAGAAACTACATTCCTACCGCTATGCCCGAATTTGCTCCTTGGACTTTAGAGAGCCGACCACCATATCCTACATATGACCCGGCCCAAGCATTTTACAGCATCTATGGATACGCTTGGGACCCATACTGGAACCATCCTCCTCATCCGTAATTTTCTTATTTTATATTTTTGTTTATTTTATTGTAATGTTACTAATTCTTAATTTTCTTATTTCTTATTTCTTATTTTATTATTATAATAGCTTTTATAATTTTCTAACTTTATTAGATTTTAATAATTTTTGAATGTGGTGTGAAAACCCAACTTCAAAAATATGTATATATGTGTTTGTAGTTTATCTCATGTACAAAATAGGTAAAACAGCGCATTTTCAAAGACTGGCATTAAGTTCAGCAAAAGCTATTAATTTTGACGAAAAATGAAAAACAAATGTGATGTACCAACAGACGAAATGAACAAATGATGTGCACCATTTATCATTCAAAGCATACAACAATATGATTGGAAACTTTGATAAAATTTTAATCATCTTTTTACACTAATCACCCTCAATAATTTAAATTGTTACTGATTTCTTGCAAATGAGGGCATTGCAAGATCTTAAGTGTGGAAAGGGATTAAATTCTTTCGGATTTTAAAATTTTTTTTAAACACTTGGTTACCATTAAAAATACTAGTAACGTAGTAGTTGTATTAGAATCTAGTGCTCTCTGATAACAAAGAACAGCCCTAGTCTTATATACTGACTACCCACTTCTAGTAAAAAAATTTAAAATTTTCAATTAAATGAACTCAAAATCATGTTTATACATATTTATGAACGATAAAACTAGGTGTTAACACCGAAATTATTGTTACCTCGGAAAGGACATAAATTGAGAAACAACCCAAAATGTTAGAGTTCATTTAAAATGGAATAGAGGACAATAAAAAGGAAAATAAAAGCCAAGTGTAGGAAAAATTTACCAAGTTATTTAAAACATATATCACATATTTTTGTACAAATAATTGAAGATACTTTTATTTTGGATAAAATTAACCATTTTACTCGGTAAATTTTAATATATTTGAAAGAAAGATGGAGCTACACGATGAATCAATTTCATCATTTAAAGGAAGTAAAGTCTTTCGAAAAAGAAACGCGCTTCTTGATTTATGTCATGAAGTTGTCGTCCAGACCAGCTGTAGGTTGACGAAAAATCTAGAAAAGTCATCTCTAAAATCAGCAGAAAATCCACGGACCTCAGCATCAAACAGGGTCGCCATGTGGTCAGACTTATCCTATCCATGAGAGGACTTGTCTCGTAAAATGGGGAGGGCGCCGTGCAAATTAGCTTGATAAGACTAATGAATCAGACCCCCAGAAAGGATAATCTCCTTAAAGATTAAAAATCAGCTTTTAAGCCTGGTATTACTCAATCCTTGAGATTGACCTTAAAGATTGAAAATTACAAACTCATGGAATTCGATGATATCTAAACTCGAGCTTGAACGAGAAAATATTTTGATCAAATATAAAACCGAATTGTTTTCTGAAAACCCATTTTCAATGCGTTCATTACTATTGAACGTAAAATCCTAGGAATTCACCTGGAATTCATTAGGTCACCTGAACCAAATCAGGTGTCAACTGTCAGAACGGTGGTTGCATAGCATGGTCAAAGACAGGACCTTGTGCCAGACCAAAAAATTATAAGGGTGAGCTTTACTATTGCTACTACCAAGGATAGTAATTGCATCCGACACGTTATAGACCATAATTAACAGCATGTCAGGGGACATTGCCTTAACAGTTGCTTGTTCAATGCTTTCCTTTACAACCGGACGGTAGTTTACCGAAAGGTAATATACAGAGCAAGTATGCTGGACGTGTTTCTTTCCTAATACAAGGTTAGCAAGTGGGTGACACAAAACCACAAGTTTTGAGCTAAAATTTTCAAATCTGAAACCCACCAAGCCCACAAAAATAATTTGCAAATACCGGTGAAGGGTTATTCCGGAAAACTTATCTAGGGTAAAAGCTAGATTCAATTTTCAAAAGATCAAATGTTTTTATAAAGATCCAATTTCCTTAAAGGATCTAAATTTTATAGTCATGTGGGACTGTGAACCACAACATTACTACCATTGTTTATACCGCCGTATAGAAATCACTGATGTACAAAGTGCGAAGAATAAAGAAGTGATTCTAGTATTTTTATTTCAAGACTATATTGCTTGAGGACAAGCAACGCTCAAGTGTGGGAATATTTGATAATGCTAAAAACGAACACATAATTCATAGCATTATTCCTCAAGAAAGACGAGTTTTTAGTTGCAATTGTTCTATTTACATGTGATATTCGTTTAAATAATAAAAGGTGAAGACAAAAGACAGATTCGACGAATTGAAGACGTAAACGACCAAAAAGCTCAAAAGTACAAAATACAATCAAAGTGGTTCCAATTATTGATGAGAAACGTCTCAAAACTACAAAAGTACAAGACACGAAACGCAAAATACAAAATATTAAATTGTACGCAAGGACGTTCGAAAATCCGGAACCGAGACATGAACCAGCGTTCAACGTACGACGCAACAGATCGGAAATTATAAATTAATTATGTATATAAATATAATATAATATAATATATAATTAATTATATATTTATATTATATTTATTATAAAAACCGTCGGCAGCTTAGGATCCTGGTTTGGTGAGCTGAAATTGTGGGCTCCGCACTCGCGGAGCTCTGAAGAGTAAAATCAACCGCACTCGCGGAGCATAGAATTCTATAAAAGCCCATGCAATTTGACGGTTTTGGGAGACCTTTTATATTTATATATATTTTTCTTTCCCCATTTTTATGTATCAAGTATCACTCTAAATCGTAATCTCAATTTGTAATTTTAATTTTAAGTTAGTGATAATAATAAGGATCGATTAGTCGAATGTTTTAAGGTTTTGTAAGTCGAAACTCTGTCCGTGTACCACTACACTAATAACACCCACTGTAAGTTATGTTTATGTTATTTTCATTAATGTCTCGTAGCTAAGTTATTATTATGCTTATTTAATGCCGAAGTAATCGTGATGTTTGACTAAAAATATTAAAATTGGGTAATTGGGCTTTGTACCATAATTGGGGTTTGGACAAAAGAACGACACTTGTAGAAATTAGACTATGGGCTATTAATGGGCTTTATATTTGTTTAACTAAATGATAGTTTGTTAATTTTAATATAAAGATTTACAATTGGACATACCCATAAATAACTATATACACTCAATCGGACACGATGGGCGGGGTATTTATATGTACGAATAATCGTTCATTTAACCGGACACGGGAATGGATTAATAGTCTATAGAATTATTAAAACAGGGGTGAAATTATGTACAAGGACACTTGGCGTAATTGTTAACAAAGTATTAAAACCTTGGATTACACAAAGTCGATATCCTGGTGTAATTATTAAACAAAGTATTAAGACCTTGTTACAGTTTAAGTCCCCAATTAGTTGGAATATTTGACTTCGGATATAAGGATAATTTGACGAGAACACTCGCACTTTATATTTATGACTGATGGACTGTTATGGACAAAAACCAGACGGACATATTAAATAATCCAGGACAAAGGACAATTAACCCATGGGCATAAAACTAAAATCAACACGTCAAACATCATGATTACGGAAGTTTAAATAAGCATAATTCCTTTATTTTCATATTTAATTGCACTTCTAATTATTGCACTTTTATTTATTTTCATTGTATTTAATTGCACTTTTAATTATCGTACTTTTTAATTATCGCACTTTTATTTTATCGCACTTTTATTTATCGCAATTTCATTATCGTTATTTACTTTACGTTTAAAATTAAGTTGTATTTATTTTTAATATTTTACATTAGGTTTTAACTGCGACTAAAGTTTTAAAAATCGACAAACTGGTCATTAAACGGTAAAAACCCCTTTTTATAATAATAATATTACTTATATATATTTGTATTTTTATAAATTTAAAACTAATATAGCGTTAAGCTTGTTTAAAAGATTCCCTGTGGAACGAACCAGACTTACTAAAAACTACACTATTGTATGATTAGGTACACTGCCTATAAGTGTTGTAGCAAGGTTTAGGTATATCCATTCTATAAATAAATAAATATATTGTGTAAAATTGTATCATATTTAATAGTATTTCGTTGTAAAAATAATACTATTTCCTAGTACCCCTCGCACACATTAGTTATTGTATTCGTTCTTATGGATTAGGAAGGGTCCTTACATTTGGTATCAGAGCGGTGGTCTTAGCGAACCAGGTCTTGCATTAGTGTGTCTAACTGATAGTTGTTTAGATGCATTAGTGGGTCTGGACTTCGACCGTGTCTGCATGTCAAATGTTTTGCTTATCATTTAGTGTCGAAAATTATTTGCTTATCATCCTTAAAGTCTAGACACATCTTACTGCCTCTATTGCATAGACAGTGTATAGATAAATTCATATCTTAGCGTATCTGTTATTGTTACCTTTGCCTGACAGCTTCCGTAGATTCCTCCGTAACTTATGGGATTTTAGTATTATATATACATATGTAAACTATGTATTGCAGGGTACTAATCTACATCCGATAATCTATTTCTTATTGAAAATCCTTCATCTGATTGTACGAGATGAATCCCTCAACCAGTTCGAGTCCCTCAGATTCCGATAGCTATTCTGATAGTTATTCCGACAGCTATTCCGGCATGGATATTCACCTAAGCTCCAGAAGTAGCGTCACCAGAATGAATCGACCAATCAGCCATCCCCAATTCATCTGATGGGTTCGTAGTCTACTTAATCATTGGAGACAAGAAGAAACGATCCGTTTCATCCACCATATTGTCCTCTGGGCGAAGAACCTGAAGCATTCACCGGCGAACCAATCTGAAACACCATTTTTTCTTTCATTTCCAGAATATCTCACAATGATCACATAATTTCTACAATTCTAAACCTTATTCGTTCATTTGTTCAAACCGCCAATAATTCCGGGGTAATCAAAGAAGTCAACGAGCTTCGTGCTCAAGTAATAAATTTGGAGAATATGGCGCAAAATTTACCAGCTTCAGCAACATCACCAGCACCAACAATACCATCAGTAACAGCACCAATACCATCAAAAATCCAAGCCTCAACATCTCATTCTGTACCTCGAGTATAATCACCGTTCTACGTATCGTTCTACATCAATTATCTTCGTTCTTCATGGCGATTATGTAATCTCTAATGTTATAGAGATTATGTATTCTAGTTTTGGCGGTAAACCAAATGAGTTTAATACTATATTAACTCATTAAATCCATGATTACATTTGCAGAAAATATATATGTAAGTATATTTTCACAAAGATTGTATTTAAAAATTTTTTCGTACAAATTGTTAATGGTGAAAATATTTTAACGGGTAGGTAATACCCGAGGAATATTTAGATTTCACATTAATAAGTTACACTGTACATTCTTCGAATCTGATTCAACAGTCACTTACTATCCTACTTACATCCACAGATATACGTATCCGTTTACCGCAGAATAACCATTTTCCTTCAATTTCATATTGGATTTTGACCTATCAGAATCTAACAAGTGGCATAATGAAGAAAACATTTGACAAACTAAAATTTGTTAGAAACAAACAAATTAACTATGAGAAAATTTGTTAAGAAACCACGTTAACGAAATCCTAGCTAACTGTTCCTAGCTAACTGTTAATTCCGTATTACATTTTATTTATCGCAATTTAATTATCGCAATTTTAATTCTCGCAATTTTATTTATCGTCATTTAATTTCTGTTATTTATTTTACGCACTTTATTTATTGTCATTTAAATACTGTTATTTACGCATTTTAAATATCGGGACACGTATACAAGGTTTTGACATATCATATCGACGCATCTATATATATTTTTTGGAATAACCATAGACACTCTATATGCAGTAATGATAGAGTTAGCTATACAGGGTTGAGGTTGATTCTCAAATAATATATATACTTTGAGTTGTGATCGAGTCTGAGACATGTACACGGGTCATGATACGTATTAATCAATTCGAATATTATATATTAAATTATATATGAATTATTGGACTGTTAACTGTGGACTATCGACCGTGGACTACCAACATTGGGCAATTAAAATGAATTAAAATATTGATTATAACATATGAAACTAAACAATTCTTCAAGTTTGCCACTTGATTTAATCTTGAACCTCATTTGTATCTTGACGATTACAATCTGCGTTCAAACCTTTCATGATTCTTGAAAACACCTCAATCGAGAGGATGAACCAACCGCATTTAATCTACGGAAGAAAAGATTGATGCATATAGTTATGCACCTGAAAACACTCGGAACCTGGGTAAACGTTGAACACGTATCTGTGCTAGCTCCTTTGGCGTTGTTATTACCGAAAATCACTTTGAAATTCCTTTCCAAATTTGTCAATTTTGTCATAGCTCCAGCAAATCAATTTTCACTTTCATTCGAATTAGCCTTATTATAACTTCGATATATAAGTTTGCTTTTCATCATCGTTATCGGAGAACCTTTTATATTCCACCATATTACCAGCATATGTACCATCAACCTCGTCGCTCCTTGGTTTAAATCTCTCCGACAAATCACTATATTTATCTATCAAAGTCTCATCATGTACTCATCCGCATCTTGTAACAAGAATTGCCATACCGATTACCGGGAATCAGCAAATCTGTATTGTGAGTCTCGCAACGTTTCCACAACAATAGTTATATGTATCCATATAACATTTATCTCTTAGAACTATGATCTTCCATTCTGAAATTCTGAAAAGCACCTAGTCTGCGAATTAATACTCTGAATTTTGAAAAGTTGAATGAAGCAACAAAAACTGTAAACGACCTCAACAGCCAAAAGTTGATGATAATGAATTGTATGTTGGCAAAGCTCAGAAAAAGTTTGAAACTGAAAAACTGATTGAGCAAACTATGAAGGAGTCTCTGAACAAATCACCAGGACTAAACTTGTACATTAAGAATTCTGATGATTGTATTTCTGATGAAATCTTTAGCGAATACCTTACTTCTGACTCCAAACTCTTGCGGACAAATTTTCTTCACCATCCTTCGATATTAGAAATTCCAAGATATCATCGTATCTTTCATTATAAATATCCTCCATATTTCTGAAGATATTTTCATAACTATTCTTATCTGAAATCATTAATCTCTTAGTTCTATCAGTGTTACATCATATAGAAACTGTTAGTTTCTATATTCTGTAAACTTTCGAGCTTAAAATATGAATGTTATTGAAGTAATGTTGGGAACTGATGCATGAGTTAGTATAATATAATGACACTTGATCAACGTGATTATATTACAGTAAGTCATGCTGAGTTTCTAATAGAACGTGATGATTCACAGATCATAACGTCATCATGTGCCATGTTACATAACTTTTTCATTATGCTTAACTTCTGAACATATCAAGAAAGTATATTCTTGATAGTTCTATTCTCAGTGATTCTGATAATTTGACAAATCAAATCGTGCTAATACATTCTTTCTTATTTAGAACATGATGTTTATCCGAAATTCCATACTTACTAATTCTGGACCGTTACTCGCTTTACTAGAGGTCGGGAGTATAATAAAAAGGCAAAGAGCTCCAAAATATAAGAGAAAATATAAAGCTCAATAACAACACGGAAGTTACAAACCGTGGATATTAATAGGAATAGCAATATAAAGACACGGCATTATTAAGAATAGTGTCACCCCAAGGTTATATTAAAAGTAAACAGATTTTTCTGGTGAAAGATTGAAAAGAAGGATGACAGAAATGATAATTAGGAAAATATTAGGGATTATAACTGGACTAAGCATTTTCACAATCTTTTAGATGTATGAACTAAGAAAGAAAGTATAGGAATGGTGAGAATAATGGAACGGAAGAGTTTAATTTATAATGGAAATATCAGACAGAGTAATCGAGGCAGATCACCGTATTTAATTATAGAGATCCTAATTTCCTCATTTACTGAAGAATCATATCTCATTTAGATTTCGAAGATTTTCTTTAAATCCCTTGAATTTCGGAATTCAACCCTGTTTACGTCAAAAGCTAAGGAAAATCTTATTTTCTTCAATTCACTCTTTTACGATAGCTTCATTCGTATTCTTAGAATAATCAAATTATTTTATCATTATTACTCAATAATATTAAAACTTTATTTATCAACTCATATTCGTCATGAAAATATTTTAATTGTTAGCCATGACCACCTCACTCAAATTTCGGGACAAAATTTCTTTAACGGGTAGGTACTGTGATGACCCGGGAATTTTTGACTAAATTTAAACTGAATCTTTATATGAATTCGACATGATAAGCAAAGTCTGTAATATTGAGTCTCAAAATTTTTGAACTATTTTTTTATGAATCCATTTACCCTTTGACCGCTTCCGACAATTCACGAACCATTAATTGTAAATGAATGTGTGTGTGTATATATATATATATATATACATACATATATATGTAAATAAATATATGTATATATAATAACTGGAAATATTGATATGCTATTTAATCGTTAGAACTAAAAATGTAAAATAAAATACGACATAATTAAATTGTTATGAAAGTAAATCTATATGTATATTTAATGTATATTAAATATAATTATTAAATGAGTTAATTGTTAGAATCAACTATGTAAATTAAAAATAAAATATGATATTATTATTGAAGTAAGTACATACATATTTATATATAAGATATATTGAAAATAAATATTAAATAATTGTAATACTCGTTTAATGTTCCGATGGATATTAAGCAAGTCTAAATATGAACTTATGTAATTTTCTAATAAACGATGATCCGAAAATGTGTTATATAATTTTTTAGGATTATTAAATATGTATTTAGGAGCTACTCGTTGAATTTTAAAACTTTTTATATTTTACTTGGGGGTTGGGAGTGAATAATTAATATAATTTTTATTAAATAGTTGATGATCGAATTTTATACCATAATAACCGAAATAAATAAATATAGTTAATTTAAAAATATGAGATTTTTCCGAAGACTTTTATCCGCCACTGATTTCAAATAGTGCACGATACACAGTCCGTGAAAACTGTCGTTAGAGTGAGTTAAAATGTGGGCTGCTACTAATCACATGTTTTCTTTTATTTAATTATTATATTAATATTATATTTATATGATTACCGTTTTCTTGTTTTACACTACCACTTGCGTATTATATATATATATATATGCATATAGATAGTTAAATATAGAAATTACATATACATCTGCAAATTGGACACCCATTTTAGTCATCTTCCTTTTTCTCTCCAACTACCACCACAACCACTTAACTTTGCATCTGTTTCTTTCTGTTTTCAATTCTCAACCAAACCCCACCACTTTGGCTATTAGTTCCTTTCTGTTACATGTTAAATCACCTATACATATTGAGAAAATCTTGGCTAAATTCGTTAGAGATTGAGACAAGAAATGGGATATTTTTATTTCATATGTATATTATATTAACAAGTGGTGTTTTGCAGTGAAAGAAATACCCACCACCTATCAAACTATATATATATATATATATATATATATATATATATATATATATATATATATATATATATATATATATATATATATATATATATATATATATATATATATATATATATATATATATATATATATATATATATATATATTCTGTTTAGTTTTCAATTGCCTATCCACTCCCACCATATACATGACCACTTTTCATTTTCACTTTCAACAAAAATGGCATCACCTTCCTTACTTCAAACTTGCAATCCTCCTTCTTGGTGACTACTGTAACCACCACAACCTATGATCCCCATCAACCGTGAAACCCATTTAAACACCATAGTTGATTGCTACAAGTGTTGTCTTCTCCTTATTTTCTATTTTGGTTCAAACCAACACCAAACCGACACCTTCAACTCTCTATCTCTCTTCATTGTGAAACCACAACAAAACCAACCACCTCCACCCTTATAACAATCAACGATGCTGCTACTGTGACGATTACAACTTACATCATCTCAATATTTAACTACTACGTACAGCTGCTATACCCTTGACTTATCTTCTTGCTTCATGAATCGTACTCAAAAACCAAACCCATATATTCCTGTTTCGTAGCTCTTGCTACTGCATTTTTCTCTTGTCTCTCTGACAATAGAACCACACCACAACAGCCATCACAATTCCTATTTCTGGTTCAGTTTTTCCAGCTCAACCATCGCCACCCATTACCACCGTGACACCTCCATACTTTTAAATCGCTACTACTGCTTTGTTTATTTTTTTTCTAGTTTCTGTTTCACCATGACCACTTACAACTTTCGTTTGTGTTTTGTTCAATCCAAACTCACCACATAGACTGTACTGTCCTACTACTGTTGCTGTATCCGTAACAAAACAGTCAATCAACTCAAAAATCTCTTCTGTTATTACAATATTACTACAGCCGCAACAATTTATGTTTCTATTACTATTCCGCGTCATTATATTTCTGCTTATGTTTATGTGATGAAGACGATGAATGTACGATGATGGTTACGTTTGTTAAATGTTGAAGATGATGAATAATGACGTTTGGGATAGTGATTAAGTTATGATTTTATGTTAATGAGCGAGAAATAGATGATTAGATGATGATTAAGGAATGATAATTATCATTTGCTTACGGTAGTGATGATGAAGATAAGGCTCGATGGTGTTATGATTGGATTATAAACGAAACCCTTAAGGTTTTCTAGTGGGCTGAGATGTCTTGAATTAATTGAACTTGGGTTTATTAAATAGTCTGGATCAGGCTAATTAATTAGAAGATGGGCAGGCTTAATTTATTGATAATATGGGCTTCTTTAATTAATTCATGGACTAAGAAAATGGATAACAGATAGAAACAGGATATATATTTGGGTCGTATTAAATATCAGAAAAACAAAGTGGTTCAGCTAGTTAAGGGTGTTAATGAGGGAGCGAGAAGTCTTGGGTTCGAGCCCGGTCTGAGGCATATTTATTTTTAGAAAAGCTTCTTAAAGGGTATACACTTTTATTTTTTATATCTATTTCTATTATTATTATTATTATTATCATTAGTAAAATTATCAATATTATCAAAAGTATCAATTTTTATATATTATTATCATTATTATTAATATTATCCTTTTATTATCAGAATTATTATTAGTATTGTTATTATCATCATCATCATCATTATTATTATTATTATTATTATTATTATTATTATTAGAAGTATGGCTATTTTATCATTTTATTTTTAATATCATTATTAGTATTATTTTGAACATTATAATTATTATCATTAATATTATCTTATCAAATAACTATTAAGTTATATAAAACTATATTTAATACATATAACATATAATTTATTAAAATAACAACTACATCACTACTAATATGTAAATTTATTCGATTACCATCATATGTGTTAATATATATATAAATGTTATAGGTTCGTGAATCTGAGGGCAAACCTGCATTGTTCAGTTGTTCAATGCCGTCATATATATTTTTACTACAAAATACATTAGTGTAAGTTTCATTACTCCCTTTTTAAATGATTTTGCAATATATATTTTTGGGACTGAGAATACATGCGCTTTTATAACTGTTTTACGAAATAGACATAAGTAATCGAAACTACATTATATGGTTGAATGATCGAAGCCGAATATGCCCCTTTTACTTGGTAACCTAAGAATTAGTAAACCAGTCTACTAATTGACGCGAATCCTAAAGATAGATCTATTGGGCCCAAAAAACCCCATCCGTTGTAGCGGATGCTTTAGTACTTCGAGTTTTTATATCATGTCCGATGGATGTCCCGGAATGATGGGGATATTCTTATATGCATCTTGTTAATGTCGGTTACCAGGTGTTCTCCATATGAATGATTTTTTGTCTCTATGCATGGGACGTATATTTATGAGAATTGAAAATGAAAATCTTGTGGTCTATTAAAATGATGAAAATGAATGATTATGATAAACTAATGAACTCACCAACCTTTTGGTTGACACTTTAAAGCATGTTTATTCTCAGGTATGAAAAAAAATCTTCCGCTGTGCATTAGCTCATTTTAAGGATATTACTTGAAGTCATTCATGGCATATTTCGAAAAATGTTGCATTCGAGTCGTTGAGTTCATCAATATTATTATTAAGTCAATTATAGTTTGATATATTATGAAATGGTATGCATGCCGTCAACATTCGATGTAATGAAAGTTTGTCTTTTAAAAACGAATGCAATGTTTGTAAAATGTATCATATAGAGGTCAAATACCTCGCGATGTAATCATATGTTATTGTATTCGTTCTTATGGATTAGGATGGGTCCTTTCACCTATGCGAAATAACGAACTTGCCCCTCATTAAACCCCTTAAAATGAGCTGAAAATGTCTCTGAATCCGTTCGAACTCGCGCCGCGACTCAGGCCATCGCGCCGCGACCATGCACATGGTCTCGTGATCTGTTTAGCCCGTCTCCTGATCTTGAATCCCTCAAAACGTCACGCCGCGACCAAGCTGCTCCGCGCCGTAACCTTTGGCGTGTTTCGTCCAGTTTTTTTAACTTGTCGAACAATAAGACTCGTACCCGCTTCGAACTCTTCATTCGTGCAACGTACATACACTTTATGACACGTATAACAACCCTCGATCATCTCTCGCACTCTTTATACATATACATTCGTTATACGTCGTACGTGCTCTACAAATATGTTTCGTACGAGTAAACGGGTCTTACACGATGTCGATATCGCCGTTCAAAAAAATTCGTATTTTGATCATATCTTTTAATTCGTTCAACAAAATATAGCCGTTTTCTATATGAAACATTATGCACTCTTCATAAGCAATCCATTTATGAACTAATAACAATCAAATACTAACATCTACTCATCCAAATCAGCAAACTTAAATTCAATTTTTTTACAAAAATACCAAAACGTTGAATTAAACACATATATGCATACACTAATTTTAATGAATAGAATCATTGATTTAAAAATTAGGGTTTCATGAAAATACCTAATAGCAAAATTGATTATAGAATCACGTAGGAGATCGATACGAGCACGAGTATGTGTTTAATTTAATGATCAAGCAAGCAATTGAGGTGTAGATGATGATGAAGGTGTCGATGATGGTGGTGTGAGTGTCGAACAAGAAGAAAGAGTAGGAGAAAAGTTAGGCCCGATGAATGAATGAGGGAATTAAAACCCTATGTCTAATTAAATCACAAAGTTACACAAACACCCCCTCACATGGGGCTTGGTCGATCGGCCCATGGGCACAAGAGGGACAAGTTTTATTATTTTGAAATTTTGACACGGGACAAATAAAAGCCTATAGATAAACAATGTTAAAACAATAAACCGTTAACGGTCTCAAACGTTCGTCGGGTTTAATTATAAAAATCAAGAATAAAAATTTCTAACATCTAAATAGTCAACAAATGAATATTACAAATAACATTTGTGGCAAATTATAACATAACAATGTTATCTTGTACACGTAAGTCAACTAGCGGTTGTTAAACAATTAACGGAAAGCTTAACGTAAAAAGAAGGCTCATTACGTTACCTACCCGTTAAAGAAACTTCGTCCAGAAATTTGGCTAGTGGCATTCTTTTCTGTTGCTTTGACTTTTCCAAGATATAAGTCTCGTAAATTTGTCTTTTAACCCCTTTTCGCATAGCCATCGGAGGAGTACGCACCATCACCAATTACTTTTGCAAAAGATGTAGTAAATTGGACGCCAATTATGTCCATATTTATACCTGCACGCAAAATACAAGCACACATGCCACCTGAGGGTGTTGGACGGAATTTAGACGAATACCCCCATGTGGACCATATAAGCTTTTAATTAGCACACACTCATAGAGTGACGGTTTCGGGTATTAAACCTCCACCACCACTTTCCAAGTAATGCTAAATTATTGCTTTATAGAGAGCGAGTGTTTAAACCACCTTCTTCAAATGGAAGAAGAATGGATTCTCACTTAACCCAATTTATTTTATTTTTAGAGCATGAACTACCTCAAAAGAATTTTCTTCTCACTCTTTCTAAATGATCAATTACAGATGCCGGAGCACGAAAGATAAAAAAATAATACAATGAAAGACTACTTAGGACTGATCTTACGAGAGTCAAATGACCCCCAAATGATATCAAACAGGCTTTCAAATCTGAAAGGCAACTATTGAATTTTTCAATGATCGGCAACCAACTCTCCAACTTATTCATCTTTCCCTATAGGCAATCAAATTTAAGTAAAGGAAAACGAACCCAAGTTGCAACAAATACGAGTAACTAGTGTGTTGACATCCCCTTTTGCAACACCAAACCCAAATAAAAAAAATTAATAATATTAATTTTTTATCTGGACGGAAGTACAAAACGTTTAAGGAGGTTCATTAGATTAAGTGCATTCCTTAACCTTCACTCCCCAAAAACATAGTATCATCCGCACATTGAAGATGCGATACCAACACTTTGCCATTAATATATAGAGTTAACTTGATAATAATGGAATAAATAGTAAATTCAAACCAAACTCACCAATGGGAGGCTTCCACATCACTTCCAAGCCTATATCTAAAGCTTTCACAATTTATAATATATAAATAAGTGTATATATATATATATATATATATATATATATATATATATATATATAAATCAAACGTTATCACGTCACTCCCAAGCCTATATCTAAAGCTTTCACAATCGATAATAATAATTATAACAATAATAATGATAATAATAATAATTTATTATTTGATCATTTTGATAATTAATAATGGTAAACCTAAAAATATAATTGGGATACCCTCGTGATGGTCATGACAATTAGTATTATAGGATAATATTGTTATAATTCAGTAGGTTTATAACTACCTTTAGTGGCCTATAGATTTCTATTGATGTAATGCAGAGAGAAAATAGAGAGGAAGTAAAATATATTTGATAAAATTGTACATCATTTACAATTGCATTTGATGCATATATATATAGTATATAGCTTACTGTACAATGCTCCTCATTTTCAATATGTAAATATCACAAGATATAGTCAAATATATTGTCGACCACTTTGCATGACTTTTGATTTTCATAACACTCCCCCTTGGATGACAATTTTATTTGAACAACTAGTATTGCCTCGTTAAAAACCTTGCTAAAGAAAACCCATTGGGAAAAAAACTTTAGCTAAGGAAAAAAGAGTGCAGCATAGAGTTGACTCCCCCTCAAGTAGACATCGTTGATCTTTTACATCTTTTGAACATGTCTCATTTCAATATTGTGAACGTGTGTTCTGAAAATAGCAGTTGTGAGTGCTTTGGTGAAAAGATCAGCAGAGTTTTTGCTGGATTGAACATATCTCTTTCAATCTGGTTGTTCTTAATGAGATCTTGAGTGTATGAGAAGAATCTAGGAGGTATGTGTTTTGTTCGATCACTTTTGATATACCCTTCTTTCATCTGTACTATGCAAGCTGCATTATCTTCATAGATAGTTGTTGGACTTTTATTGCGTTCTAGTCCACAAGAATCAGTAATGAGTTGTGTCATTGATCTCAACCAAAAACATTCCCGAGTAGCTTCATGTAATGCAATCACTTCGGCATGATTTGATGATGTTGCAACAAGTGTTTATTTTTGAGAACGCCATGATATTGCGGTACCTCCATTTAGGAATGCATATCTATTTTGAGATTTAGCTTTATGCGGATCAGATAAATAACCTGCATCTGCATAACCAACCAAATCTTGTTTTGATTCGTTAGAATAAAATAATCCTAAATCATTAGTTCCTCGAAGGTATCGAAATATGTGTTTGATCCCATTCCGGAATCTTTTGGTAGCAGCTGAGCTGAACCTTGCCAATAAATTAACTGCAAAATAAATGTCAGGTCTTGTACAATTTATAAGATACATAAGAGCTCCAATTGCACCAAGATATGGTACTTCTGGTCACAGGATATCTTCATGATCTTTACAGGGACGAAATGGATCAGTGTCAACATTAAGTGATCTAACAACCATAGGAGTACTTAATGGTTTTGCCTTGTCCATATTGAAACGTTTTAAAATCTTTTCCGTAAAAGTTGTTTGATGTACAAGTAAACCATTAGGCATATGCTCAATCTGCAAACCAAGGCAATACTTGGTTTTTCCTAGATCTTTCATTTCAAATTCTTTCTTTAGAAGTTGAATGGCTTCATGGATCTCTTTATTTGTACCTATGATGTTAAGATCATCGACATAAACGGCTATGATCACATATCCGGATGTTGTTTTCTTAATGAATACACATGGACAAATAAGATTATTGGTATACCCTTTGCATATCAAGTAATCACTTAATCATTTATACCACATGCGACCCAATTGTTTTAGCCCATATAAAGACCTTTGTAACTTGATTGAGTACATTTCTTTGGATTTTGCATTGGTTGCTTCTGATACCTTAAATCCTTCAGGTATCTTCATATATATATATATCACTATCAAGTGATCCATATAGATAAGCAGTTACAACATCCATGAGATGCATTTCTAAATTTTTAGAAACTGCCAGACTGATTAAGTATCTAAAAGTAATTGCATCCATAACAGGAGAATAATTTTCCTCATAATCAATTCCTGGTCTTTGAGAAAAACCTTGAGCTACAAGTCTAGCTTTATACCTTGTAACTTCATTTTTCTCATTTCTTTTTTGCACAAAAACCCATCTATATCCCACAGGTTTCACATCTTTAGGTGTGAGAATGATAGATCCGAAAACTTTTCTTTTATTGAGCGATTCAAATTCAGCTCGTATTGCTCCTTTCCAATGATCTCAATCATGTCTATTTTGACATTTCATGACAGATTTTGGTTCTGGATCATCATCATCATCATTCATGATGTCATATGCAACATTATATGAAAATATCTCATCAAGATTTTTCATTTCATTTCGGTTCCATAATATTTTTGAATGTGCATAATTGATTGAAAATTCCGTATTGACATCATCAATCTCCTCTGCAGAAGGAGTATTGATTTGTGGTTCTTCTTGAACACTTTCTTTTACCACATTATCAGCTGATTTTCTTTTTCGAGGATTTTTATCTTTGGAACCAATTGGTCTCCCATGTTTCTGGCATGGCAAAGACTCAAGAGCGACATTATTGCCAGCTTTTGGAATTTCAATTCAAGTTGGAGCATTTGCTGCTGGTATATATGATTTAGTCACTCTTTTTGTATCTGTAAATGCATCAGGCAATTTATTCGCAAGTTCTTACATATGAATTATTTTTTGAACTTCGGTCTCGCATTCTTTTGTACGAGGATCCAGATACATTAATTAAGGTTCACACCATGAAACATCATTTTCTTTATTTTTTTTTATTTCTCCCCCTAATCTAGGGAACAATGTTTCATTAAAGTGACAATCAGCAAAACGTGCTGTAAAAACATCACCCGTCATGGGTTCAATATATCTTATGATTGAAGATGTTTCATATCCAACATATATTCTCATCCTTCTTTGAGGACCCATTTTAGTGCGTTGTGGTGGTGCGATAGGAACATAAACCGCACAACCAAATATTCTAAGGGGGAAATATTTGGCTGATGGCTAAAAGCAAGTTGCAAAGGAGAATATGTATGACTTGCATTTGATCTTATGCGAATTAATGATGCAGCGTGTAAAATTGCATGACCCCATATAGATACTGGAAGTTTTGTGCTCATTATCAATGATCTAGCTATTAACTGCAATCGTTTGATTAATGATTCGGCTAAACCATTTTGTGTATGCACATGGATGTTCAACAACAATCCCAATAGACATGCAAAAATCATTAAATGTGATGTTAAAGCGAAGGGGTATAAAATACTATTAATTTTTACAAGGAAATACTATTAAATACGATACATTTTTATACAAGTTATTTATTTATTTATAGAGTGGATATACCTAAACCTTGCTACAACACTTATAGGCAGTGTACCTAATTGTACATGAAACGACCCAACCCGTATTACAACCGGCCCATAAATTTTTTTCCTTTTAATACGCTTTAAATAACACTTTAGGTCCCAATTGTGTTTCCATAAACATCTTTATTACAATAGAAGGTTTAATAAACCTTAAAACATTTAATACATTGATTAATTGTCCAAACGGACGGACCCGACTAGTTTAGTTTCCAACCAAAAACGAGCATGGTGATTTGGGACTACGCTACCCAAATCCTAATCGAATACAAAAGCAAGATCTTTTTAGCAACCTAGCCAAGATCTCTAATCCCCAAGCTTACCCGAGCCGCCAAGCATGCGATCCTATAAAAATAGCAACAACGAGAGGGTAAGCTAACGCTTAGTGAATGATAATATACTACATACATATATATGTATAAAATGGACACGCCACACAAATATCAAATACCGCATACCGAAGCATCCATGTATAAGGCAACTACACTAAGCATACCGTACTATCTCTAAGCAACAAGCTAAAGATATCAACAAAGTGTAAGTTCACCAACGACGATGTGAACAATGCCAATAAGCTACACCCGGAGGGTTAGCTACAACACAACATTACATTAATATATATAACAATATAAAACGAATAAGGTTAACCCCTTAACCCATTACCGAATACCAAACGCCACAATGAAGATTGGCCGCGCTACACGAGCCTTAGTAATCCGAACCCACACGAGATTACTATCTTCGCAACATCGAGGTTGGCCGAACTACACGAGCCTTAGTAATCCGAAACTACACGAGATTACTACCTCAATAAGATGATCGAACTACACGAGTCATCGTGAATCCGAACTACACGCAATTCACTTCTCAACAATATCAACCCCCTTCGCCATTGGGGTTATAACATCCAAATCACAACCACGTGTGATAACGTACACACAAGCGTGTACCTCGCCAAAGGTGGTCAATCAAAACGCACAAACGTGCCAATTGGACCTATACACAAGTCCATCAATCCACCTATATGTGAAGTGATCTCTATGACCGAGAACCACTTCACCCGACCCGCACCCATCCTACACATACATATGCATATAGGATATTAACACTCACCTTGTCACCTTGAAGAAATGCTTCCAAGTAATCCGCAACTCGTCAATGGAAAGTACCTAATCCATTATCACAAATTCAACAACACACTTAGATTGGATCTACAAACCAACCCAATTCGACACTTAGTGCAATTTCGACCCAAATGCACTTCCAAGGACAACCCGCGCCCAAACTACCCAATAATCACTAATACAAGTGATAATGGTCCTAATATGCCAATTAAACCTGAACACAAGTGTTAAATACTTATTGTTCTCAAAATCGCCCATAAACCCTAATTTTGACCCATAAGGTCAAAATCTCATCATTTACAAGTTTTGACATCAAAACATGTTTAACTCGGTTTTATACTTCAACTTAATCCATTTTAAGTTTACAAACCTCATCGAATCGACATTCGAGTCATAATCCTCAACAAACCCTAATTTTGACTCTAGTCAAAATTAGTCAACCACGAAAACCCTAAAAGTCTCCAAAACACCAATAATCACTAATGCTAGTGATTGTACACCATTTACAAGTCTTAAACATGGTTAAATCATTAACCAACCCAAAACCCGCCTTTAACACTTATAAACCCGAATCTTGGTGTTAATCTCCAATTAACAACTAAATGGGTTCCATCCATGAATCATACAATCAAAAGCCCCAAATTTGAATGATGAACACGAAAATGAAATTCGGAGTTAGAGCTTACCACTAGTATCACCGTGTAGCAAAGAACGAGGAGAACAACCTAGTCAACTACGACAAAGATCAAATCCCGCTTCTTCCTTTCCAAAAATCCCTTTGAATCCAATTGGGTGTTTGAGTTTTGAGAGAAAAATGAAAAGAAAAGGAAAAGGAAATTAGGAAAATGAAATGAGTGGATGAGGTTAAAACCTCAAATCTGGCTCCAACGCGAAATGACCAAATTGCCCTTGAACCTTATTTAAAATTACAAGAATCTGGTACCAGTTTGCCCGTATCGCCGCGCCGCGGCCTTAAGTGTCGCGCCGCGACATTTGCCTAGGTCTGGGATCATTTTTTAATCGGACTTCTGATCAGGATTCCAGTTAAGTGCCGCGCCGCGGCCTCCTTCGTCGCGCCGCGACGTTCAACGTGGTCTGACACCTTTCCTTGCATACAAGACCTCAACACCCAAACATGTCCCGAACCCTTCATACGCCTATCGTACATACACAATACACCTATAAATCATATACGGGGAAAACGAGGTGTTACAACTCTCCCCCACTTAGACTCGATCACGTCCTCGTGATCCTCGTCACTTAACCAAATGGTCCACACTTCACGGTCCTCAAACATAAGTCCCAACCGACTTTCCTAAGCAATTCTTCCCACTGAATTGCCTTTAACAACTAAATCATCACCCGCGATTTATCAAATCCACAATCTGAGCACTAAAACCATGCTCATTCCCTAACATCGGGAAAACTCAACCAATCTCGTACCGAGATATCAACCCCTTAGCGTACCCTTTCCGAGAACAACGCTAAAAGCAACCAAGTCTCAACCTAAGGTCAACAATCCGAGACGATGAAGACCGAACCAAACGAATCCTGACGGATAACACCAATCACTAAACATCCCTTGTAGTACGCAATACGACTAATACGCAACTACCGTAACATCATAATCCAACGGCTAAAACCGATAGCGCCCAAAATGACTATGGAAACGCAAATCTCAAGGTGTACAAAATCGACTATTGTCACACCCATAACAACACGTGAGCGAAGCGCGGCTATCGCCTCACTAATCATACAACATGGTCCTCATGACCCCACCATCGGCGTATAAAACAACCGATAGTTCCCACAACATGGTCCTTACGACCCCACCATTGGTGTATCAAACAACCAATAGATCACCCGACATGGTCCTTATGACCCCACCATTAGTGTATAAAATAACCAATAGATCAAACATCATGGTCCTTACGACCCAACCATCGGTGTATAAAACAACCGACAGATCACACAACCTGAAGGCTGGCCGAAAACACACGTGCCTTAGTGAATCCGAACTACACGCGACTCACTACCTTCACCACAACAACAATCGGGATTGGCCGAACTACACGTGCCTTAGTGAATCCGAACTACACGAGAGTCACTATCCCGGAGGAATGACCGAACTACACGAGTCATTTGTGAATCCGAACTACACGAGACTCACTCCTCAATACAATGACCGAAACCACACGAGTCATTTGTGAATCCGAACTACACGCGACTCACTTCCACAATAAGATGACCGAAACCACACGCGTCATCGTGAATCCGAAACCACACGTGATCCACTACCATGATGAAGTCAGCAGACCCGAAGATCATGCTTCACCAATCTCAACACCGGATAAAGTCAGCGGACCCCGTCAACGGTCATGCTTCACCAATATAACACCTCGTTCATGATGAAGTTAGCAGACCCCGAAGGTCATGCTCCACCAATCGCATACTCCCATGATGAAGTCAGCAGACCCTAAAGGTCATGCTTCATTAATCACCAATACCATGATGAAGTCAGCGGACTCCGAAAGTCATGCTTCATCAATCAACGCCCTTTTGGCCTCGAACGACGAGTAGTGTAACATCGCGCTCTGCTACGCCATAGTGAATCCTAACGGATACCACTAACCATTCACACACTCGAGCAAGAACCACCTATATCAAACATAGGCACAAAACAATAATTCTCTAGAAGAGAATCCGACACACACCTCCCTTAACCGAAGGATTTCACCTTGCTCACCAAACACGTCCATTATCTCTCAACGAGATTTACCACATTACCACCTCGGTGATAATTCAAATCCAAACCATAAGTACAATTTATCCGAAATTGTAATCTACCACAAATCGACCAAAACCAGGTCTCGACAACATTTTTCGGATCTACCAAAAGCATCATCCGAAATCTCACACTAAAACTTCCTCGTGCGGGAGTGTAACTCCCCCACTTGGAACTACGTCCCATATCCACAACTCGTACAACCGTACAATGCTACCAAAGGTAGACTTTACAAATGATTGGGCTCACACGACCCATCACCATATCTTGCTCCAGCCTTGAGCACACGAAGGATTTCAATCAATCCTTAAACACTTCGAACAAAAAGTGTACCACGATTACACAAACCACACCCTCGCAATCATCCAATTGCTCTAGTTTGTCAATTTCCACCTAGTCACTCATGTACCTAAGGGTTTCACTCCGGTACCCTAAGTACAATGTAACCACAACACAATCGGAGTAGAACACCACGCTAGTAGGTATAAAAGAGGCAACTAATGTCTCGTCTTATATACTCCATTACCAACATACATCGAGATTCAAAACACTCGATCTCAAGGTTTTCAGCCCACCCGTCGAACCTCACGGTTCATCGACCTCCACATAAAAGCGAACACGCGCTTAACAACCGAACACCAAAACCCATTTCCATGGCTTGGTAGAAACATTTCCCAGATACTAAGGAATGCTTGGTGGCACCAAGTCTTACGCCCTTCGCCCGACAATCAACGTCACCATTGGGTACTTCCATTAGGAATGTCACCCATAACAACAATATGAACAACAAAAGGCATTTAATCAACTCAAATTCAAACGGCACTTAATAAATAATCAAAGGGCATATTTATTAAAATGAAACGTACCTTAACGTCTCCTTGCCGCACTCGTCCCCGCTAACTTGGGACATTCTAACTTACGATGTCCTTCTTCTTGGCAATTGAAACACACCATACCATCACCCCTTTGGTACCGAACATTCCCAAGACTTGTGACCCCCTCATGCCACAATTGTAACATCTAGATGCACTAGAATCCGGTATACCCGTTCGCGTACCACCCGTGCTCATACTCGGGCCCTTAGTCCTCTTACTCGAAGCACCATACGAAACAACCCTTCTCTCACTTGAAGGTTCGCCAATCTTTGATCGCGTATACGACTCGAAACCTCTAGCCACGGCGAATAATTCTGCAAACGATTTCGCGTGACCCCGGCTAATCTTATTCTTCAAGTCATCATTCAAGGTTCGATAGAAATCTTGCATCAACAAATTATCATTCCCCAAATACTCCGGGCAAAAACGAGCCTTCGCCATAAAGGTCGTCTTGAGAGTATTCAAATCCATAGAACCCTATTGCAAATTTCGCAACTCAATACGCATTTCCGACAAATCGGCTGAAGTCCGAAACTCCTCGAAGAATTCCTTCTTAAACCCCTTCCACGATAACGCCATAAACGGTTCACCACCGACAAGATCAATCTTACCATCCAACCAATCCTTTGCCCTACCCTTCAACAAACTAGTAGCGAGTCTCGTCTTCTTCTCAGGAGGGCATTCAATAGTACGAAAACACCCTTCGACATCCGAGATCCAAGTTGTGCTTACCAAAGGATCTGGTGGTGCGATAGGAACATAAACCGCATAACCAAATGTTCTAAGGTGGGAAATATTTGGCTGATGGCCAAAAGCAAGTTGCAAAGGAGAATATGTATGACTTGCATTTGATCTTATGCGAATTAATGATGCAGCATGTAAAATTACATGACCCCATATAGATACTGGAAGTTTTGTGCTCATTATCAATGATCTAGCTATTAACTACAATCGTTTGATTAATGATTCGGCTAAACCATTTTGTGTATGCACATGGATGTTCAACAACAATCCCAATAGACATGCAATATCATTAAATGTGATGTAAAAGCGAAGGGGTATAAAATACTATTAATTTTTACAAGGAAATACTATTAAATACGATACATTTTTACACAAGTTATTTATTTATTTATAGAGTGGATATACCTAAACCTTGCTATAACACTTATAGGCAGTGTACCTAATCGTACATGAAACGACCCAACCCGTATTAAAACCGGCCCATAAATTTTTTTCCTTTTAATACGTTTTAAATAACACTTTAGGTCCCAATTGTGTTTCCATAAACATCTTTAATATAATAGAAGGTTTAATAAACCTTAAAACATTTAATACATTGATTAATTGTCCAAACGGACATACACGACCCGACTAGTTTAGTTTCCAACCAAAACCGAGCATGGTGATTTGGGACTACGCTACCCAAATCCTAATCGAATACAAAAGCAAGATCTTCTTAGCAACCTAGCCAAGATCTCTAATCCCCAAGCTTACTCGAGCCGCCAAGCATGCGATCCTATAAAAATAGCAACAACGAGAGGGTAAGCTAACGCTTAGTGAATGATAATATACTACATACATATATATGTATAAAATGGACACGCCACACAAATATCAAATACCGCATACCGAAGCATCCATGTATAAGGCAACTACACTAAGCATACCGTACTATCTCTAAGCAACAAGCTAAAGATATCAACAAAGTGTAAGTTCACCAACGACGATGTAAACAACGCCAATAAGCTACACCCGGAGGGTTAGCTACAACACAACATTACATTAATATATATAACAATATAAAACGAATAAGGTTAACCCCTTAACCCATTACCGAATACCAAACGCCACAATGAAGATTGGCCGAGCTATACGAGCCTTAGTAATCCGAACCTACACGAGATTACTATCTTCGCAACATCGAGGTTGGCCGAACTACACGAGCCTTAGTAATCTGAAACTACACGAGATTACTACCTCAATAAGATGACCGAACTACACGAGTCATCATGAATCCGAACTACACGCGATTCACTTCTCAACAATATCAACCCTTCGCCATTGGGGTTATAACATCCAAATCACAACCACGTGTGATAACATACACACAAGCATGTACCTCGCCAAAGGTGGTCAACCAAAATGCACAAACGTGCCAATTGGACCTATACACAAGTCCATCAATCCACCTATATGTGAAGTGAGCTCTATGACCGAGAACCACTTCTCCCGACCCGCACCCATCCTACACATACATATGCATATAGGATATTAACACTCACCTTGTCGCCTTGAAGAAATGCTTCCAAGTAATCCGCAACTCGTCAATGGAAAGTACCTAATCCATTATCACAAATTCAACAACACACTTAGATTGGATCTACAAACCAACCCAATTCGACACTTAGTGCAATTTAGACCCAAATACACTTCCAAGGACAACCCGCGCCCAAACTACCCAATAATTACTAACACAAGTGATAATGGTCCTAATATGCCAATTAAACCCGAACACAAGTGTTAAACACTTATCGTTCTCAAAATCGCCCATAAACCCTAATTTTGACCCATAAGGTCAAAATCTCATCATTTATAAGTTTTGACATCAAAACATGTTTAACTCGGTTTTATACTTCAACTTAATCCATTTTAAGTTTACAAACCTCATCGAATCGACATTCGGGTCATAATCCTCAACAAACCCTAATTCTGACTCTAGTCAAAATTAGTCAACCACGAAAACCCTAAAAGTCTCCAAAACACCAATAATCACTAATGCTAGTGATTGTACATCATTTACAAGTCTTAAACATGGTTAAATCATTAACCAACCCAAAACCCGCCTTTAACACTTATAAACCCGAATCTTAGTGTTAATCTCCAATTAACAACTAAATGGGTTCCATCCATGAATCATACAATCAAAAGCCCCAAATTTGAATGATGAACACGAAAATGAAATTCGGAGTTAGAGATTACCACTAGTATCACCGTGTAGCTAAGAACGAGGAGAACAACCTAGTCAACTATGACAAAGATCAAATCCCGCTTCTTCCTTTTCAAAAATCCCTTTGAATTCAATTGGGTGTTTGAGTTTTGAGAGAAAAATGAAAAGAAAAGGAAAAGGAAATTAGGAAAATGAAATGAGTGGATGAGGTTAAAACCTCAAATCTGGCTCAAATGCGAAATGACCAAATTGCCCTTGAACTTTATTTAAAATTACAAGAATCTGGTACCAGTTTGCCCGTATCACCGCGCCGCAGCCTTAAGTTTCGTGCCGTGACATTTGCCTAGGTCTGGGATCATTTTTAATCGGACTTCTGATCTGGATTCCAGTTAATTGCCGCGCCGCGGCCTTCTTCGTCGCGCCGCGACGTTCAACGTGGTCTGACACCTTTCCTTGCATACAAGACCTCAACACCCAAACATGTCCCGAACCCTTCATACGCCTATCGTACATACACAATACACCTATAAATCATATACGGGGAAAACGAGGTGTTACAGTACAGTAGTGTAGTTTTTAGTAAGTCCGGTTCGTTGCACAGGGATCTTTTAAACAAGCTTAACGCTATATTTTTAAAAACTATATTTGTAAAAATACAAAAATATATAAGTAATATTATTATTATAAAAGGGGGTTTTTACCTAACGTAATCATGATGTTTGACGTGTTGATTTTAGTTTTATTACCATGGGTCAATTGTCCTTTGTCCTAGATTATTCGATATGTCCATACGGATTTGTCCATAATAGTCCATCAGTCATAATCATAAATTGCGAAAGTCTTCGTCAAATTATTTTTATTCCCGAAGTCAAATATTTCAACTAATTGGGGATTCGAATTGTAACAGGGTCTTAATACTTTGTTTAATGAATACACCAGGTTATCGACTGCGTGTAGTCCAAGGTTTTACTACTTTGTTAACAATTACACCAATTACCCTTGAATGTAATCCACCCCTGTTTCAACAAGTCTATTGACTATTAATCCAGTTCCGTGTCCGGTAAAATGAACAATTATTGGTATTTATAGATATCCCGCCCACCGTACCCAGTCAAGCGTATGTGGTTATATATAAATACATCAAATTATAAGTCTATATATTAAATCAACGAGGTATCATTTAGTTAATATAAAACCTATTAATAGCCCATAGTCTAATTTCTACAAGTGTCGTTCTTTTATCCAAACCCCAATTATGATCCAAAGCCCAATTACCCAATTTTAATATTTAGCCCAACATCAAGATTACTTCGGCATTAAATAAGCATAATAATATCTTAGCTACGAGACATTAATTTAAAAAGGTTGAACATAACTTACAATGATTAAAAATAGCGTAGCGTTACACGGACAGAATTTCGACTTACACCCTTACAACATTCGCTAACATACCCTTATTATTAGAATTTAAAATTCAAATTAAAATTAAAATATAATATATATATATGTGTATACGAGTGAGAGATAGATGAAAGATGGATATATGATCAACCAAAACCGCGAATTTATAGGCATGTGGCCAGCTACCTACTGCCATGCGATCGCATGGAATTATAGCCTTCAGGCCATGCGATCGCATGGCCACTTTTTCCAGCTCACATGATTTGTTTCCTAGCTTTGCAGACAATTTTAAATATAATATATAATATATAAATAATTTTAAGAATTATTTAAATATTATATTATATTCATGTGCATAGTTGACTTGTAATTTTTAGTCCGTTGCGTCGAGCGTTGAGAGTTGACTCTGGTCCCAGTTCTGGATTTTTGAACGTCCTTTCGTACAATTTAATATCTTGTATTTTGCATTTTACGACTTGTACTCTTGTAATTTTAAGACGTTTCTCACCAATAATTTGAACCACTTTGATTGTACTTTGTACTTTTGAGCTTTTTGGTCGTTTGTGTCTTCAATTCGTCGAATCTGTCTTTTGCCTTCACCTTTTATTATTTAAACGAATATTACTTGTAAATAGAACAATTTGTAACATCCCGCATTTTTCCATTAAATTATTTTAACGCCCGTCTTTTTATTTTAATAATATCCTTCGTAACTAAATTCGTATCCTCCGTTAGCTAACATTCTTAATATTTTTCCGTTATTGGATTTTAACATCCTCCGTTAATACGCGTTTTAAAATATTCCGTTTAGGTAATTCCCGCACCCGACTACAACTTGAGGGACTTGTTTTGCCAAAACCTCAAAATGGTGACTAGCACTTGACTAGTCAACCATCTTCCACCTCCACCCACTCATTCATCCATTTCTATTTTTTTTTCTTTCTTTCTTTTTTTTTTCTCTCTCAAGAACACAAACATAAATCATCATCTAAATCCGGATCGGGAAGCAAACTTCAAAACAAATTACATATTCGTGATCCTCTCTTCATCCTCTTCGATTTGGTACCAATTTCATCCATTTTGGGTAACTTTCTAAAATCACTAATTTTCTTTAAATTCGTGTTTTTGACTTGAAATTGTGTTAGTTAGTGTCTATGGCTCGTGTATAATATGAATATATGTTTTGTTTGCTCGATTTGTTGATTTGGAGTAACTAGTATGAACTTTGAAATGGGTGTGCTTAATCTTTGATTTTGGATGATTAAATGTTGTTTAATTGTTAAAGTTCATGTATTAAATGTGTTACTAGCATCATTAGCTTCAATTTGATGTGTAGGTTGATTAAGAAAACTTCAAAAGCATGATTATTGATTTTGAGATGTTTGACTAGGGTTTGATAGTTTTTGACATGAATTTTTGGATGCTTGAATGCCATGGAATGTTAATTGTTAGTGTTTAGTTGTAATGTATGCCTCATTACCTTCAAAACGGCATATCATATGTGAGAATTGGATTCCCGAAACTCAAAATGCATTTGATGAACTTGAAAATTTGAAAATAGACTTTTATTGATCACTTGACGAGAAATCGGTTGTTGAAAATGATGTTTTTGATTGATGATACATGTTTAGTTGTGTTCCTTGTCAAAAGAGCTTTCCAACGGTATAAGATACGCCTTCTAGTTGTTTACGGTTTGCGTTTTATGGTTGTTTGAAGTTTTGACCAAGACTTGAACATTTGAAACTGACCAGGCACTAGACCCCGTGTATGGCCGCGGCGCGGCGCTCCAGGTCGCGGCGCGACATAAGCCGCGTCCAGATTCTGTTTCCCTTGACCTTTTTACTAAAAATGTTTGACATGTTCTAGACCTCCAATTTACATGCAACTTGTTTTAACATGCTTATATATGAATAACTAGCATAGAAAAATAGTTCGGGACCCGACCCGAACGTGTTGACTTTTTCGTTGACTTTGACCAAGTTTGACTTTTAGTCAAACTTAACCAAACTTTTATACAATCGTTCTAACATGCTTTTATACTTGATTCTTGCATGAAACTTGACAACGTGATTCACATGCTATACTATTCGAGTCGTAACGAGCCATAGGACTAATTGAACACATTTCGCTCGACCTTGTGTCGTAACCGGTTAATTGATACAACTTACTTGTTTAGGTCAAGGCTAAGCAACATTCATGCACACGTTTACTTTGTGAAGTACATTTATACTCTCGCAATCAAAGGTGAGATCATAGTCCCACTTTTACTCTTTTTGAACTTACATTTGGGATGAGAAAACATAAACATTTCTTTACTAAGTGAACACAAGTACAGGAAAACAAACATTCTACATACGAGTTTAGAACAAAATCCTCAATTCGATTATCATTAGTTACACTTGCCGGGTGTAAGCGAGAACTTATGTTGTATGGATCCATATGGGTTTGACAAACCCTCATTCAAACGGTTCGCTACCGTTTACGAATGAAATATATTTTCGAGAAACAGTGTATGTTCTAGCACTAAGTGATGGGGTTCTATGGTAGGAATGTTAAGCATTGATAATTGGGTGCTCGTGAAACAAACTTTTGGAATGTATTACTATTATTTCATTGATGCAAATCTTGTGGTTCACTTGTACTTACTTACTTAAACCTATGATTTCACCAACGTTTTCGTTGACAGATTTCTATGTTTTTCTCAGGTCCTTGAACGATACATGATACATGCTTCCGCTCATTATTTTTGATACTTGCATTAGATGTCGAGTATATATGCATACACAGAGCGTCTTTTGGCTACTTTTAAATTG
The DNA here is from genome assembly GCF_046630445.1 of Rutidosis leptorrhynchoides. Taxonomy (NCBI): domain Eukaryota; kingdom Viridiplantae; phylum Streptophyta; class Magnoliopsida; order Asterales; family Asteraceae; genus Rutidosis; species Rutidosis leptorrhynchoides. Next base: position 68,046,506 of record NC_092342.1, read on the forward strand.
TGTCGCATAAGTTTCATTTGTACTTATAACTTTGTAACGTAATTTTGTAGTGGAACTATTCTCGTAAACTTTGAAAAATCTTTACATTTGAAATGAATGCGACATATCTTTTGGTCAAACGTTGTTTTAAAGACTTATGACCACGTAACGGGACCTAAGTAGACGACGCCGTCAATGATGATTTTGTCGGGTCGCTACAGATGGTATCAGAGCGTTGGTTGTAGGGATTTAGAGTTCATTGGAGTCGACCCCGAGTCATAGGGTACATTGGTGAGTCTAGACTACAACCGGCATATAGACTTGAAGTAGGAATTACTTGACTATTTGTGCATTTATACTCGAACGCTTCTACTCATATCTACTCTTAGTTCATCTTAATCTCACGTTGTTTAATTTGATTGACACGCCACCTTGACTATATGAAATGATGTCGAATGCACATATGAATCAGGGTAATATAATTTCCGGGATTATATTACGGTGACTCATATGAACGTTCCGACATTATGACATAAAGAATTTAAGGCGAGTCAAGGAAAAATTTCCTCTTTATCTTGATTCCATATCACGATTAGTATTATTGATAATACTAAACAACGGTATTCTTGTGTCATGAAGGAACAATGGCTCACCAAGGACAACCCAATACTCCTTCCGAAACTCTCGAACAAGCTCTTCAACGAATGATAACCACCGCCGTGGGTGCGGCCGTGGCCGATCACTTTTCCAACAACAATAATCATGGAGCTGGTAATTCAAACGAGGGGTGCTCCTACAAGAACTTCATGGGGTGCAAACCTCCCACTTTCGATGGAACCGAGGGACCGGTTGCTCTCACCAGATGGTTTGAACAAACGGAAGCCGTTTTTAACATAAGCGGTTGTCGGGACCAAGATAAGGTTAAGTTTTCCACCCTCACTCTCACCGGTATTGCTCTCTCATGGTGGAACACGTATGTACAATCAGTGGGTATCGATGAAGCCCACGCACTCACTTGGACCGAATTAAGAGAAAGAATGATCACCGAATACTTTCCACGCGACGAGACTCGAAGGCTCGAACAGGGGCTAAGAAATTTACAAACGGTCCGGAATGACCTCGAAGCTTATAATCAACGGTTTGCTGAACTAGTCTTAATGTGTCCAAACCTCATGACTCTCGAGTCCCTAAGAGTTGAACTTTACATGGATGGCCTTCCGAAGAGCATTCAACACAGGGTAATGTCATCCAAACCCGCCAACCTACAAGAGGCTTTAACGATGGCTCGCCAATATATAGAAACGGTGGATGAAATTGAAGCACCGGCACCAACGGCCGAGGACCAACCGGGTAACAACAAAAGAAAATGGGAAGCCTCTCAATCCAGCAACTACAACAGCAACAACTTTGCCAAGGAACCTTTCACCTCCGTCGGCAAGAAAAGTTATGCTGGAACTCGACCTTTTTGCAACAAGTGCCACAAGCATCACTTTGGTGAATGTGGCAAGCTAATTTGCCACCGGTGCCAGGGAAGTGGTCATATTGCCAAATATTGTGGAAGTACTGCCCCCGTCAGTCAAAAGGGACCCAACACACAAAAGCCGGGTGTTTGTTTCGAATGTGGCCAACCGGGTCATTTTAGGAATGCATGTCCAACGAAGAAAGCCAACCCCAACACACGCGGCCGAACTTCCAACATTAGCACCGAGGATGCTTGAGACGACATGAACTAGTCACGGGTACGTTTCTTCTTAACAACTCCTATACTTCATGTTTATTCGATTCGGATGTCGATAAATGTTTGGTATCCAAGGCTTTGGAGCCTACTATTTGCACTCCACCACCCCCTAGATATTACTTAGGCCATTCAAGTGACCAACGGAAAACTATTGCGTACCGACAAATTTATCGGAGAGTGTACGTCAAACTTATTGGGTAGGTAATTTGAACTTTGATTTGACATCTATAGAACTAGGGAGCCCAAAACCTATACGTTAGGAAGGGAATGTTTTCCCCACATATATGTGATTTTAGTGAACTAAATAATTTCCGTTTAAGAACCGATATCCTCTTCCCCGTATCAACAACCTCTTGAACCGTTACACGGATCTCGCGTATATTCTAAAATCGACCTTCATTCTGGTTATCATCAATTGAGGGTTAAGGGAGAAGATGTCTCCTAAACCGCTTTCCGAACTCGCTACGATAATTATAAATTTCTTTTAGTGCCGTTCAGTTTATCTAAGGCTCCGCCCGTATTCATAGACCTCCGGAACCGCGTATGCAAACTTATCTAGACAAATCCGTTACCGTACTTATAATTGATGTTTTAAGCTATTCAAGCGGAAAGGAAAAACGAACAACGTCTCCGTCTTACGCTCGAACTCTTGAGAAAAGAGCAACTCTATGCCGAATTCTCCAAGTGAGAATTTTGGTTAAACGAAGTCCAAATTCTAAACCATGTTGTTAGTGGTCAAGGTATTACAGTAAAAAAAAAAAAAAAAAAAAAAATTTAATTAATTAATTAATTTTGGAGAAACCCTCACGACTCCGACTTGTATTCGTAAAATTTTGGATCTCGCGATTATTACCAAAGATTAATTTCCAATTTTTCCGTATCGCTCGTCCTTTGACCTTGTTAACGTACTAAGGGAAAGAATTAAACATTTTCCGTGTCCGGACTTTGAACGTGATTTTTCACACCAACCTTACTAGATAAATTCGTGTGGCACAAAATGGAACTCAAATATAGAAATACTTCTACGTGAACGCCTGAAAGGAAACCCCTCTCGACTCGAAATCAAGGAAGCTGAAATTCGTTATTTTACACGGAGAATTTGAATACTTATTTATGGATCCGATCAATCTTCTCGTCATCGCGTACCACGATACATAGCTATGCTATTTCACTATTACCGTATGATATTACTGGGACCAAAGATAACACACAATCCAAGGATACCCCTTTCTTCTTTGACTTAACGTCCTTGTGCTTCTGTTATACGGCCAACTACTACTCAACCCCGAGCTATACAACTACGTGTACTATCTCGTTTCCCACCAAGTCTCAACATTTAGCCACTAGATGCGCGATATGGCTACCTCAAAATGTGAACTCATCCTATTCTAAGTTCTCATTTCACTCCTATCTTTTCGCTCGTACTTCCGTATACGGAAACCTTTTTATATAATTTCTCAATGGAGAGAGAGACCCTTCACGTGTTACTAGTATTCGCCACGAGGGTGACTAGCCCTTACGAACATTTTTCAGTAGCCGACAAGAAACCTGTTCCAACAAAAGCTTTCGAACCCTAACTAACTTGTCCAAACATATCTTAAGAAATTATATTCCAACACGGTGTATCATTGTCAATTATCCCGGATCGAAAATACTCGCTACACATCTTGTTTACAAGAAGCCTTCGGAACACGTTTAGACGTGAGTACTGCGTATCTTCCACAAACAAACGAGCTAAGCAAACGAACAATTTACATCTTGGAAAGACATGTTACAAACTTGTGTTGTCGCCTTTAGTTGATCCCTCTTACAACAGTAGTTACCACTCGCGTGTTAACGCGCACTTTTCGAAACTTTATATAACCACAAATGTTGTTCTCCTATTCGTTGGACCGAAGTAGGTGACAAGCAAATCATCAGATCCGAAATCATTCAAGAAATAACCTTTGAGATAGTTCAAGTCCGAGAAGGGCTCAAGACGGCCCGTGGTCGCCAAAGGAGTTATACCAATGTTAGATGAAAATCTCTCAAATTTAAAGTCAGTAACCGTGTAATATTGAAAACCACACCTTGGAAAGGTGTAATCCGTTTCGGGAAATCGAGGAAATTTATATCCGCAATATTGATCCTTTTGAAATCTTGGGGCGTATTGGAACCGTTTCCTACCGTTTAGAACTTCCGACTCAATTAAGTTCCCGTTTACCTTACGTTCCATGTAACAAACTTAGATACGTGTCCTGAGGAACAGGAACGTGCTATCCTTCTAGATAAACTTACTATTGATGACAACTCCTCTTCGTAGAAAGATCGGTTGAAATTGTGGATCGTAAAACCAAGCCTTAATACAACATAAAACCCCGACTGTCCAAATTCGTGGGAATGCCCAAGGACGTATCTTCACTTATTCATAGCATTGACAATGCAAGGTCTCAAGGAAGAGACATCGACTATTACGTCCAACTAAATTTCGGGACGAAATTTCTTTTAAGGTGTGGGTAATGTAACATCCCGCATTTTTCCATTAAATTATTTTAACGCCCGTCTTTTTATTTTAATAATATCCTTCGTAACTAAATTTGTATCCTCCGTTAGCTAACATTCTTAATATTTGTCCGTTATTGGATTTTAACATCCTCCGTTAATACGCGTTTTAAAATATTCCGTTTAGGTAATTCCCGCACCCGACTACAACTTGAGGGACTTGTTTTGCCAAAACCCCAAAATGGTGACTAGCACTTGACTTGTCAACCATCTTCCACCTCCACCCACTCATTCATCCATTTCTATTTTTTTTCTTTCTTTCTTTTTTTTTCTCTCAAGAACACAAACATAAATCATCATCTAAATCCGGATCGGGAAGCAAACTTCAAAACAAATTACATATTCGTGATCCTCTCTTCATCCTCTTCGATTTGGTACCAATTTCATCCATTTTGGGTAACTTTCTAAAATCACTAATTTTCTTTAAATTCGTGTTTTTGACTTGAAATTGTGTTAGTTAGTGTCTATGGCTCGTGTATAATATGAATATATGTTTTGTTTGCTCGATTTGTTGATTTGGAGTAACTAGTATGAACTTTGAAATGGGTGTGCTTAATCTTTGATTTTGGATGATTAAATGTTGTTTAATTGTTAAAGTTCATGTATTAAATGTGTTACTAGCATCATTAGCTTCAATTTGATGTGTAGGTTGATTAAGAAAACTTCAAAAGCATGATTATTGATTTTGAGATGTCTGACTAGGGTTTGATAGTTCTTGACATGAATTTTTGGATGCTTGAATGCCATGGAATGTTAATTGTTAGTGTTTAGTTGTAATGTATGCCTCATTACCTTCAAAATGGCATATCATATGTGAGAATTGGATTCCCGAAACTCAAAATGCCTTTGATGAACTTGAAAATTTGAAAATAGACTTTTATTGATCACTTGACGAGAAATCGGTTGTTGAAAATGATGTTTTTGATTGATGATACATGTTTAGTTGTGTTCCTTGTCAAAAGAGCTTTCCAACGGTATAAGATACGCCTTCTAGTTGTTTACGGTTTGCGTTTTATGGTTGTTTGAAGTTTTGACCAAGACTTGAACATTTGAAACTGACCAGGCACCAGACCCCGTGTATGGCCGCGGCGCGGCGCTCCAGGTCGCGGCGCGACATAAGCCGCGTCCAGATTCTGTTTCCCTTGACCTTTTTACTAAAAATGTTTGACATGTTCTAGACCTCCAATTTACATGCAACTTGTTTTAACATGCTTATATATGAATAACTAGCATAGAAAAATAGTTCGGGACCCGACCCGAACGTGTTGACTTTTTCGTTGACTTTGACCAAGTTTGACTTTTAGTCAAACTTAACCAAACTTTTATACAATCGTTCTAACATGCTTTTATACTTGATTCTTGCATGAAACTTGACAACGTGATTCACATGCTATACTATTCGAGTCGTAACGAGCCATAGGACTAATTGAACACATTTCGCTCGACCTTGTGTCGTAACCGGTTAATTGATACAACTTACTTGTTTAGGTCAAGGCTAAGCAACATTCATGCACACGTTTACTTTGTGAAGTACATTTATACTCTCGCAATCAAAGGTGAGATCATAGTCCCACTTTTACTCTTTTTGAACTTACATTTGGGATGAGAAAACATAAACATTTCTTTACTAAGTGAACACAAGTACAGGAAAACAAACATTCTACATACGAGTTTAGAACAAAATCCTCAATTCGATTATCATTAGTTACACTTGCCGGGTGTAAGCGAGAACTTATGTTGTATGGATCCATATGGGTTTGACAAACCCTCATTCAAACGGTTCGCTACCGTTTACGAATGAAATATATTTTCGAGAAACAGTGTATGTTCTAGCACTAAGTGATGGGGTTCTATGGTAGGAATGTTAAGCATTGATAATTGGGTGCTCGTGAAACAAACTTTTGGAATGTATTACTATTATTTCATTGATGCAAATCTTGTGGTTCACTTGTACTTACTTACTTAAACCTATGATTTCACCAACGTTTTCGTTGACAGATTTCTATGTTTTTCTCAGGTCCTTGAACGATACATGATACATGCTTCCGCTCATTATTTTTGATACTTGCATTGGATGTCGAGTATATATGCATACACAGAGCGTCTTTTGGCTACTTTTAAATTGTGTCGCATAAGTTTCATTTGTACTTATAACTTTGTAACGTAATTTTGTAGTGGAACTATTCTCGTAAACTTTGAAAAATCTTTACATTTGAAATGAATGCGACATATCTTTTGGTCAAACGTTGTTTTAAAGACTTATGACCACGTAACGGGACCTAAGTAGACGGCGCCGTCAATGATGATTTTGTCGGGTCGCTACACAATTGCAACTAAAAGCTTGTCTTTCTTGAGGAATAATGCTATGAAATATATGTTCGTTTTTAGCATTATCAAATATTCCCACACTTGAGCGTTGCTTGTCCTCAAGCAATATAGTCTTGAAATAAAAATACTAGAATCACTTCTTTATTCTTCACACTTTGTACATCAGTGATTTCTATACGGCGGTATAAACAATGATAGTAACGATGTGGTTTACAGTCCCACATGACTATAAAAATTTAGATCCTTAAGGAAATTGGATCTTTATGAAAACATTTGATCTTTTGAAAATACAATCTAGCTTTTACCCTAGATAAGTTTTCCGGAATAACCCTTCACCGGTGTTTGCAAAATGTTTTTGTGGGTTTGGTGGGTTTCATATTTGAAAATTTTAGCTCAAAACTTGCGATTTTGTGTCACCCACTTGCTAACCTTGTATTGAGAAAGCAACACGTCCAGTATATATTTGCTTCGTATATTACCTTTCGGTAAACTACCGTCCAGTTGTAAAGGAAAGCGTTGAACAAGTAACTGTTAAGGCAATGTCCCCTGACATGCTTTTAATTATGGTCTATAACGTGTCGGATGCAATTACTATCCTTTGTAGGAGCAATAGTAAAGCTCACCCTATAATTTTTCGGTCTAGCACAAGGTCCTGTCTTCGACCATGCTATGCAACCACCGTTCTTACGGTTAACACCCGATTTGGTTCAGGTGACCTAATGAATTCCAGGTGAATTCCTAGGATTTTACGTTCAATGGTAATGAACACATTAAAAATGGGTTTTTCAGAAAACAAATTGGTTTGTAATTTTGATCAAAATATTTTCTCGTTCAAGCTCGAGTTTAGATATCATCGAATTCCATGAGTTTGTAATTCTCAATCTTTAAAGTCAATCTCTAGGATTGAGTAATATCAGGCTTAAAAGCTGATTTTTGATCTTTTAAGGAGATTATCCTTTCTGGGGATCTGATTCATTAGTCTTATCAAGCTAATTTACACAGCATCCTCCCCATTTTACGAGACAGATCCTCTCATGGTTAGGATAAGTCTGACCACTTGGCGACCCTGTTTGATGCTGAGGTCCGTGGATTTTCAGCTGATTTTTGAGAAAACTTTCAAGGTTTTTCGTAGACTCTACAACTGGTCTGGACGACAACTTCCTGACCTAAATCAAGAAGCGCGTTTCTTTTTCGGAAGACTTACTTCCTTTTAATGATGGAATTGATTCATCGTGTAGATCCATCTTTCTTTCAAATATCTTACAATTTACCGGGTAAAACGGTTAATTTTGTCCAAAACAAAAGTATCTTCAATTATTTGTACAAAAATATGTGATATGTGTTTTTAAATAACTTGATAAATTTTTCCCACACTTGGCTTTTATTTTCCTTTTTATTGTCCTCTATTCCATTTTAAATGAATTCTAACATTTTGGTTTGTTTCTCAATTTATGTCCTTTCTGAGGTAACAATAATTTTGGTGTTAACACCTAGTTTTATCGTTCATAAATATGTATAAACATGATTTTGAATTCATTTGTTTAAAAAATTTTGAAAAATTTTACTAGAATTGGGTAGTCAGTATATAAGACTAGGGATATTCTTTATTATCAGAGAGCACTAGATTCTAATACAACTACTGTGTTACTAGTATTTTTAATGGTAACCAAGTGTATAAGTCAAAAAATTTTAAAAAATCCGAAAGAATTTAACCCTTCCCACACTTAAGAACTTGCAATGCCCTCATTTGCAAGAAATCAGTAACAATTTAAATTATTGAGGGTGATTAGCGTAGAAAAATGATTAAATTTTACCAAAGTTTTCAAACATATTGGCGTTTGTTTACTGAATGATAAATGGTGCACATCATTTGTTCATTCCGTCTTGTTGTTACATCACATTTGTTTTTCGTTTTGTCGTCAAAATTAGTAGCTTTTGCTGAACTTAATGCCAGTCTTTGAAAATTGCTGTTTTACCCTGTTGTGTACAATTGGCAATATACATACATACAAATATAAACATGCATGGTAATTTAAAATGGGACTTAAAATCCCACTTTTAAATCAAATATGAAATATTAGTACCAAATAATAAAAATATTAAACAATACATTAATGTATCACAATATCATACGTTTAAACATAAATAAATAAAAATAATAAAAAATAAAAATCATAGAAATCACCAACTGAAACTATATCAATCTGGATAGGGGTTCCAGTTCATGTTGTCGTCCGGGTTCCATGGTTGGTGATAGGTGTACTGGTAGGCCTGGTTAGGGTCGTAGAGAGTATATGGTGGTCTCATCTCGGGCTGGTGTGGAGAATAGTAAGCGGGTCGGGTCGGGTCGGAACGTAGTGATCCTGAGGTGACAGCCGGCTCATAATCTGACGCTGATGATAGTCCCATCTATCATGCTGTCGTTGCCTGGAATGCTCGTAATCATTCCGGGCTTGCTACTGCTCCATCCGACTAAATCTCTCCCCGTTTGTCATATCTACCTCATCTACACGCTGGTAGACGTCAGTCATAGCCTCCCTAATGACATCCCTAATGTCATCCGCTTCCTCCATTTTTTCATCTGAAACTCTCTCTACCTGAGGATGACTACCTTCATAGGGTACGGCCTGGTTTCGTCTGCTCTTTAATACCTTAGCACCCTGATAGACCTTTAATCCTAAAGGCTCAACCTGTTCCCTACATTCCAAAAGTGGACCCCCTTAGTCCCAATCTACACCCAAATACTCTCCAATGAGAGTAACAAAAATACTTCCTCCTATAATCCCCCCTTCCTGTATTCCTTCCACCATTTTTGATAAATAAAAACTAACACAGTAGGGGATATTAACAAAGCTTCTTGGGTCTCAAATACACTTTAGGTAAAATAAATCATGTAAGGTCATTTTCTCTTTATTGTGACCTCTCTGTGTAATCGAGTTAGCCAGAAATCTATGAATTATACGAAGTTTGGCTTTGTTAATATATAAGTAGGAGTGTTTTCCTCCTAGCGTAAAAACATTATAGTTTGACATATGCCTCCAGACGGCGTTCGCATCAAAATTCCTATCTACCCTTTCACCACGATAAATCAAATTCATACAATCGGGTAGTAGTAATTCACCAGGAGTATATATCTGTAAAGCCCTGGCCATGTCCAGCATGGCCATCCTGTACATCCTACGGCCAAGTATAAATCTAAGAAAACTTCTATCATCTAATCTATCTACATCTATATTTAATGCTATAGTACTCATCAGCTCAACACACCATTCCTTATATACAGGTCTACGAATGGTGAATAGACGTTCTCAATCGGTAAAAGAAGAACTGCCATACCTTTGGATCAGATGCTCCCTAACTGAGTTAGCTAGTTGGACCCTTTCCAAAGTATCCCAATCTATTACCCTTGGCACTTCTACATTTTTCGATATCAGTTTGAATTTGTTACTTTGATATGTCGGGTAATCTCTCCAACTTCTATCGAATCTCAGATTAGGATGCAACGTGTGTTCAGGAATCGTTGGGTATTCTACTGGTGGATGTATCGGAAATACTATGAAGGCATCAACAAATTGTAGCGGATCATAATAAGGTACGTGTTGATCAGGTTGTTGTTGTGGTTCCTGTTGTTGTTCCGGTTCAGGTTCATATTGCATTTCAGGTTCAAGTTCTGGAGCAGGTTGCCTGGATGATGATGTTGCACCATCAGTATCTGTAAATCTCTGCAAAACACATTAAACACAAAATTTGTGCATCCAAATATGCATTAGTGTTAGCAAAATAACAAATTGAAACAATTACAATAACATGTTAAATCAAAATTAAACTTATACACATTTTCACAATTTTTTACAATTCTACACTTTTTGAAATAAGCATATATGAATATGTTTACAAAGTTCATAAGCATTCAACTCAAATAACATGTTAAAACATCCATTACTAACAATTAAACAAGTCTCGAATGGCAATTATATCAAATTAATCAAGTTCATGAATTTTATACCTAAAAAGTCCACTTTAATCTTCAAAAATCATGTTTAGGATCAAAGTTTGGGATCATTTAGCTACCTAAACATGTTACACTACTTAATTTAGCAATAATTCATGACAAAAATTGGCCATAACCTGTTTATATCAAAAAGCCCCAAATTGCTCAAGAACACAAACCCTAGATTTCTAAAAAATTTGAAGTTTTTGGCTTCAAATCATGATAAATAGCATCAATCTAGGTTATACATGCATAATATACTAACAATTTAACTCTAATTACACTAGAAATTAACAAAATCAAATTAGGAAAAATATAGCTCAAGAACACTAAAAATCAAATTTAAAGAGGTTTAGGAGTGAAATTGTTACCCTTCTTGATAAACTTCTGAACAATTTCATGATTAGAGCGAATTGTAGGACGAAATTTGGTGAATTTTGGTGAAAAATGGTGATTTTAGGGATGATTTTTGGGAGATATTCGCGTATGTGTGTGTGTGTTTTGTGGGAGACAGAACTCGACTGAGTTTTTGTTCTTGGCCTGAAATCCAGCTCCATGCGATCGCATGGCTTCATAGGCCAAACTCCATGCGATCGCATGGAGTCCGGGTACAGTACTTTTAGCTTTTTTTTTAAAAAAAAAAAAAACCTTATACTTAATAAAACATATAATTAAAAAAAATTAAAATTTTGTTTCTTTAGGATGAGGGCATTTCGGAACGATGTCCTAGTCCGTCCCTCAACAAAATTTTAAAATTTTGTCATTTTTAAGCGTGGTTTTAAAAGCAAAGATTTTTGGGTTTTTTAATGTTTTTGGCATACTTTAATTCAATAAGATTAAAAATAATGATAATAAAAGTTCTCGTCCCTCCCTTGGGTAGAGCAATTTCGGTTCAACGACCTAGTTTTCAATTCACAACGAATTTTAAAAATCATATTTTTAACTTAACGAAATAAAGTAAATTTTTGTTTTTAAATTCACACCAAACTTAAATGCATAAAATTTAAAATTTTAAAAATTCACACCAAATTTATATTATAATTTTGTTTTTATACATACAAACTTATATTAAAAACATAAATTTTTCAAATATTTACAAACTTAAATATATTGATTTTAAAAAGTTTACAATAATAATTTAATATTAATATATTAATTTTAAAAATAAAGTAAAAATAAAAATTAAAAATCTTTTTGGTCTTTTTATCCCACTTTAATCAATCAAATATTATCAAAAATATACGCCCCTCTTTTCGGTAAAGTAATTTTGGCTATATTACCTAGTTTTACTCCTGACGAATTTTTGAATTATATTGGGTTGATTGATTAAAGATATTTATACCTTAAGAATAAACGGTAAATTTCGCACTGATGTAATAAATTTTTGTATGATATTAATAATTTCGGTCGCAAAACCTAATTTTATTGAGTATCAATTTAATACTTTATAGCGAACAATTTAGCGTTTAATATCAAAAGGTTAAAAGCAATAAAATAAAAATAAAACATGTACATACTTACCTGTGAGATAGAATTCTCAGTGACCTGCTTTAGCCCACTCATAAGATAGTCGGACTAATTGGTTTTCCATTGCTACATAGGCGTAACCTCGAGCATTCAACGATTTTTCTTCGAAACATATGAACGGTCCTTCTCTGCATAAAGTAACGAACTCGGTATTGGAATATGTCTGATTCGTCGAGCATTTTCCTTCGTGTGACCATTTTCCACATTTGTGACATCTTTCAAGGTGTCGTGCTCTTCTTTTCGCTGCGAATTTTGATTTTCCTTTACCAAAATGTAACTTATTATGATCGTTCCTGAGTTCTTTTCTTACTCCGTCCAATTTGGCTCTTATTACTGATACCAGGTCACTCGGGAGTGTGTCCTTATTACGTTTAGTGATTAAAGCGTGTAGCATTAGACCATGGTTTAGATCAAAGAAATTCTTCATCTCGTAAAATCTAAAAAAATAAAATTCAGAATGGGGGGAGAAGACTAGTTCTTTAGGGTCTGCTAGGGAAAGACCATTCGGATTCTATTCTCGAGAACTACACGAAAACGGAATATCTAACTCTAACAGAAATATATATTACCCTAAAAAGATTCAAACCTCCCTACACTTAGTTAGATGTGGTGTTGAAATTGTGATTGACTTCATTGTCAACTTCCATCAGACCATGTATGTAATGTTTAACTCTGTGACCATTAACTTTAAATTCAATCCCATTTAAATTTATTAACTCTATTGTTCCGTATGGGAAAACTCTTTTGACTATAAATGGTCCAGACCATCTTGATTTCAATTTTCCAGGAAATAGCTTGAATCGTGAATTGAAAAGAAGAACTCTGTCTCCTTCTTTAAATTCTTTTGAACTTCTGATTCTTTTATCATGCCATTTCTTCGTTCTTTCTTTATAGATTAATGAATTTTCATATGCTTCATGTCTTAATTCTTCTAATTCGTTTAGTTGACTTAATCGTAGACGTCCAGCTTCATGTAAATCAAGATTACATGTCTTCAAAGCCCAAAATGCTTTGTGTTCAATTTCTACTGGAAGATGACATGCTTTTCCGTAAATGAGTTTAAAAGATGTGGTTCCAATTGGAGTTTTGTAGGCTGTTCTAAAAGCCCAGAGTGCATCCTCCAGTTTCATGGACCATTCCTTCGGATTTGATCCTATGGTTTTCTCTAGAATACGTTTTAATGCTCGGTTGGTATTTTCAACTTGTCCACTTGTTTGTGGATGATAAGCAGTGGAGATTTTATGAGTTACTCCATATCTTTTAAGAACTTTCTCAAGTTGATTGTTACAAAAATGAGTACCCCGATCACTTATTAAAGCTTTCGGTGTTCCAAACCTAGCAAAAAGACGTTTTAAAAAGTTGACTACAACTCGTGCATCGTTAGTCGGGAGAGCTTGTGCTTCCGCCCATTTAGATACATAATCAATGGAAACGAGAATGTAGAGATTATTATGAGATTTTGGAAATGGACCCATAAAGTCAATACCCCAAACGTCAAATACTTCACATACTTGAATGACATTTTGTGGCATTTCATCACGTTGACTTATTTTTCCGGCCCTTTGACAAGCATCACAGGATTTGCAAAGAAGGTGTGCGTCTTTGAAAATTGTAGGCCAATAGAATCCAGCATCGTAAACTTTTCTTGCTGTAAGTTGAGGCCCATAATGCCCTCATGTTGGTCCTGTGTGACAATGGTTTAAGATTTTACTAGCTTCATCTCCGAATACACATCGGCGTATTATTCCATCGGGACAACTTTTAAACAAATGTGGATCTTCCCAGAAATAGTGTTTATATCACTAAAGAATTTCTTTCGTTTTTGGTACGACAATCCTTTTTCAAGGAATCCATATACTAAGTAGTTTGCATAGTCTACAAACCATGGAATTTCATTATAATCTATCTTCAATAGATATTCATCAGGAAAGTTGTCTTGTATTGCCGATTCATTTAGAACTTCTAATTCAAGATTTTCAAGACGAGAAAGATGATCAGCGGAGAGATTTTCTGCTCCCTTTTTGTCTCAGATTTCAATATCGAACTCTTGTAAGAGTAAGATCCAACGAATTAATCTTGGTTTAGCATTTTGTTTCGAAAATAGGTATCTAAGAGCAGAATGGTCGGTATAGACCACCGTTTTAGCTAGAACGAGATATGAACGAAATTTGTCAAAAGCAAAGACAATAGCAAGGAGTTCTTTTTCAGTAGTTGTGTAATTCGTTTGTGCTCCTTGTAACGTCTTACTAGCATAATATATAGGTTGAAATCGTTTTTCAATCCTTTGTCCTAAAACGGCTCCCATTGCAAAATTACTTGCATCGCACATTAGTTCAAACGGTAGATTCCAATTTGGAGTTATCATGATCGACGCATTAGTGAGTTTTTCTTTAAGAATATTAAACGATTTGATGCATTCATCTGAAAAGATGAATGGAGCATCCTTTTCTAGGAGTTTATTCATAGGAGTGGCAATTTTGGAAAAATCTTTTATGAAACGTCGGTAAAAACCGGCATGCCCTAGAAAACTCCTAACTCCTCTAACATTGGTGGGATGTGGAAGTTTAGCAATTACATCTACTTTAGCTCTATCTACTTCAATTCCTTCCTTTGAAATTTTATGACCAAGAACGATGCCTTCTTTAATCATGAAATGGCATTTCTCCCAATTAAGTACTAGATTTGATTATTCGTATCTAATAAGCATTCGTTCAAGATTAACTAGACATGATTCAAATGTATCACCGAAGACTGAAAAGTCATCCATGAAAACTTCCATGCATTCTTCTATCATGTCGTGAAAAATCGCCATCATGCACCTTTGAAAGGTTGCAGGGGCGTTGCAAAGTCCAAATGGCATGCGTTTATAAACAAAAGTACCATAAGGGTACGTGAACGTGGTTTTCTCTTAGTCCTCGGGTGCTATTGGAATTTGAAAATATCCGAAAAAACCATCAAGAAAATAATAGTAACTATTTTCGGCTAATCTTTCCAACATTTGATCAATAAAAGGTAAGGGAAAGTGATCTTTTCTGGTGGCGTCATTTAATTTTCTATAATCAATACAGACACGCCATCCTGTTACAGTCCTAGTAGGAATAAGCTCATTTTTCTCATTTATGATGATAGTCATGCCACCCTTCTTAGGTACGCATTGAACTGAGCTTACCCATGGACTATCAGAAATTGGATAAATTAAACCTGCATCTAGCAGTTTAATAATTTCTTTCTTAACAACATCTTGCATATTCGAATTTAGCCTTCGTTGGCGTTGCACATACGTTTTATGACCTTCTTCCATAAGGATTT
Source organism: Rutidosis leptorrhynchoides (assembly GCF_046630445.1). NCBI lineage: Eukaryota > Viridiplantae > Streptophyta > Magnoliopsida > Asterales > Asteraceae > Rutidosis > Rutidosis leptorrhynchoides. The sequence continues at coordinate 68,061,919 of NC_092342.1, forward strand.
TATGTGTGCAATACGAAGGACTTATTCCTTTAATATCATGAATTTTCAATGCAATAGCTGGTTTATGAGCTTTTAGCACAGAAATGAGTTGAGATTTTTTATTTTCAGTAAGAGAAGACGATATTATTACAGGTAATTCAGATTCACCATGTAAATAAGCATATTCCAAATGGTTTGGAAGTGGCTTTAACTCTAATGCCGGTGGTTCTTCTATCGATATCTGTCTTCTTCTGTTAGCATTTGAATTTCTTCTGTTGTTGGTTCATATCCATTAGCCATAAGTGTAGCTAACATTTTAGTTTCATCAATTGGTTCAGTTCCTTCTCCTAAAGAACATTCTCCTATTTTTTGTAATTCTTGAAATTCTTCTAACAATTCTGCATGTGAATCTATAGTTTGAATATATTAACATGTATCATCTGTAGATTGCGGTTGTTGCATGACTCTATCCACAAAAAAGGTAACACTCTCGTCCTCTATACTTAGGGTCAGTTTCTTACCAAACACGTCTATTATTGCTTTAGCCGTGTTTAAGAATGGTCTTCCTAATATGAGAGGAACTCGAGAATCTTCTTCCATGTCCAGAATAACAAAATCTACTGGAAATACTAAAGTACCAACTTTAACTAGCATGTTCTCCATTATCCCTCTAGGATATTTTACTGATCTATCGGCTAGTTGTATGCTTATTCGTGTTGGTTTCAATTCTCCAAGGTCTAGTTTAGCGTATAGTGAATACGGCATTAAATTTATACTAGCACCTAAGTCTGCCAATGCTTCTATTGAACTAAGACTACCCAGAAAACATGGAATTGTGAAACTTCCTGGATCTGATAGCTTTTCTGGTATCTTATTCAACAGTACTGCAGAACAATTAGCATTCATAGTAACAGCCGAGAGTTCTTCCATTTTTTTTCTATTTGTGATCAGATCTTTCAAGAATTTAGCATATCTAGGCATTCCTGAAATCACATCAATGAAAGGAAGATTGCCATTTATTTGTTTAAACATATTCAAAAATTTGGATTGCTCGGCTTCAAGTCTCTCTTTTCTCATTTTACTCGGGTAAGGAAGTGGTGGTTGGTATGGTTTAACATAAGGTTTAGCCTTAACTGTGTTATCTTCATTAACCTTTTCAACTACCGGTTCTGTTTCCTTATATTACTCAGGTTGTGGTTCCTGTGGAGTAGGAATAGCTTCATCAGAAATTACAGGCATTTCAGGTGGTTTAAGTGTAATACCACTTCTTGTGGTAATGGCTTTAGCTATTCCATTCTGGGGGTTAGCATTTGTGTCGCTAGGTAGACTTCCCGGTTTTCTTTCACCTATCAACCTTGCTAGGTTGCTTACTTCTTGTTTCAGATTTTGAATAGAAGCTTGTTGATTTCTAAATGCTTGAGCATTTTGTTCATTCGTTTGTTTCTGAGATGTGAAAAACTGAGTTTGAGATTCAACTAGCTTCGACATCATGTCTTCTAAATTTGGCTTTTTATCATCCGTTTGTGGTGGTTTGTTTTGAAAAATCGGTCTTTGCTGATTGTAAGTATTATTAGATACTTGTTGGTTGTTAGGACCTTGTTGGTTGTTGTATGGAACATTTCGGTTATAATTCTGATTTTGATTGTAAATTGGTCTTGGCGGTTGATAATTATTCTGATAATTATTTCCAGGCCTTTGGTTTATGTATGAAACATTCTCTCTTTGTTCCATTGTTAGTTCAATACTGAGACAATCTTTTGTCAATTGTGGTCCTCCACACTGCTCACAACTAATTCGTATTGAGTGAATATCCTTAGTCATCTTTTCCATTCGTCTCTCGACAGCATCTATCTTTATAGAAATGGAATCTAAGTCATGGCTAGAATCGGCTCTAGCTGCTTTAGATGATCTAACGATATCTTTTTCTTGATGCCACTCATGTGAGTGAAAAGCAGTGTTATCAATAATTTTGTAAGCGTCAGTTGTTGTTTTCTTCATAATGGAACCACCAGCTGCTATATCGATATCTTTTCATGTAGTGATGTCGCATCCTTGGTAGAATATTTGTACTATTTGACAAGTGTCTAAACCATGTTTCGGACATCCTCTTAATAACTTTCCAAATCTTGTCCACGCCTCATACAGAGTTTCATTTGGTTTTTGTGTGAACGTAACAATTTCTCCTTGAAGTCTCACGGCTTTAGATGCTGGAAAGAATTGTTTAAGAAATTTTTCAACTAAAACGTCCCATGTATCAATCGCCCCTTCAGGTAACGATTCCAACCAATCTTTGGCTTCTCCCTTTAAAGTCCAGGGAAATAACATGAGATATATCTGTTCATCCTCCACTTCTCGGATTTTAAATAGTGTACAGATCCTATTAAAGGTACGAAGATGTTCGTTTGGATCTTCCTTCGACGCACCACTAAATTGGCATTGATTAGTTACCATGTGTAGAATTTGTCCTTTGATTTCATAATCTGACGCATTAATGTCAGGTTGAGTAATTGCGAGACCTTGGCCAGTGCGTTTAGCTCGCATTCGGTCTTCCATACTTAGAGGTTCCAGATTCTCCATGATTGAATTTGTTGAATCTGAATCACTAGAGGATTCTGATTTAATGGTTGGTTCCTCTACAATCTCTGTTTGAATGATTGGTGGTTCCGGAGGAAAGATTAATGGTTCAGGATCTCTGAATTGTCCCTGAATATCCTCCGGATTCTCAATTGTGAGGTCGGGTTCAAAAAATGGATTATCGGAAATTTGAATTGGAGTACTTGGTCGACTAGATGACGATTCTAAAGAAAAATCAACGGCGACAATATTGGCTAGATGTCTTGATCAAGTTACAGGTGGTGAACGTACAAAAGGTGGTAAACGTTTTGCTCGGTGCATTCACTGAATATCCTATTAGTTATAAAAAATAAAAATTATATAAGTTATCAAATTAATAAACTTTTCTGCTTTTGCCCACGTTTCGAATAGCCAATAGATGCAGCAGGGAGCCAGAACCCTTTAAATCGGAAGCTCACAACTCAGCCACTAACAAATCTAACTATTACTACGAACCAGAAAATTTAGAATGTCTATCAATTTAACCACTTAAAATAATTTTTCGTTGAAATTTAAAGAAATTTAGAGAAGAAATAGAAAATTATATGTCCTAAAAACTAGAGTGTCGAAAAATAAGAAAGAAAAAGAGCGCGTCGAAAAACGTCGAAAAATAAAAAGTTAAAAAAAATAATAGGCGTCGAAAAATAAAAATAAGAAAGTAGCGCGTTGAAACTTAAAAAGGAACTAAAAACTAAGAATTAAAAGTTGCGTCTAAAAATATTAAAGCTTAAAAATAAATTCTATATCCAAAACGACAATTACTTAAAAAGGTACTAAAATATAAAAACGGCGTCGCAAAATTCTAAAGCACCTAAATCTTAGTCTAAAGAAAAAGCACTTAAGGGATTTTACGGCAAGGCCTAAAAATCTAGAAATAAAAATAACTATGGCAAAAACTATGACTTAAAACTAAATACGAGCGAAAAATATAAAAATATACGCTAAAACAAATAAAAAGATACAAAATAAAAAAAAATAATCTTAAAGTTGCATAAAGTACAATTTAAAAAAATATTATTTTTATATTATTTATTTATAAAAGCTATTAATTTTATATATTTATAAAACTAATTAAACTAAATATACAAATTAAATACTAAAAACTAAAACTAATTAATTTAAAATTAAACCCTAATTAGGGTTTTAATAATAATAATAATAATATACTCCGTAATTATTGCAGTAATCAGTCAAACTGTGGCGTGTCAGAACCAGTCATGCGATCGCAAGGATTTTTGCCTTCGGGTTCATGCGATCGCATGGAGTAGGGTTTCGGGCCACAGTTGGGCTGCTACAGTACCGGGCCTCGTGTTTTTACTTTTTTTTTCTATTTTAATTTTCTGTTTTAATATTTATAAAATATAAATAACTTAAATAAAAATTTAATTTTTTTAAAAACTAAAATAAGAATACTTTTATAAATTTTTAACAACTCTTAAAAAAATTTCTTATATTTTCGTATTTTATTTTTTTATATTTTATTTTTAAAAAACGTATATTTTTAATAAAAACTTAATAAAACTCTAATAAAATCTTTTTTTTTATATATATATATACATAGCGTTGCGCTTCCGGCGTTTAAGCAAGAAGTCCCCGGCAGCGGCGCCAAAAATACTTGATGTTAAAGCGAAGGGGTATAAAATACTATTAATTTTTACAAGGAAATACTATTAAATACGATACATTTTTACACAAGTTATTTATTTATTTATAGAGTGGATATACCTAAACCTTGCTACAACATTTATAGGCAGTGTACCTAATCGTACAGTAGTGTAGTTTTTAGTAAGTCCGGATCGTTCCACAGGGATCTTTTAAACAAGCTTAACGCTATATTTTTAAAAACTATATTTGTAAAAATACAAAAATATATAAGTAATATTATTATTATAAAAGGGGGTTTTTACCGTTTAATGACCGGTTTGTCGATTTTAAAACTTTAGTCGCAGTTAAAACCTAATGTAAAATATTAAAAATAAATATAACTTAATTTAAAGTGTAAAGTAAATAACGATAATGAAATTGCGATAAATAAAAGTGCGATAAAATAAAATTGCGATAATTAAAGAGTACGATAATTAAAAATGCAATAAAATGACAATAAATAAAAGTGCGATAATTAAAAGTGCAATTAAATATGAAATATATAAATTATGCTATTTTAAACTTCCGTAATCATGATGTTTGACGTGTTGATTTTAGTTTTATTACCATGGGTTAATTGTCCTTTGTCCTGGATTATTCGATATGTCCATACGGATTTGTCCATAATAGTCCATCAGTCATAATCATAAAGTGCGAAAGTCTTCGTCAAATTATTCTTATTCTCGAAGTCAAATATTTCAACTAATTGGGGATTCGAATTGTAACAAGGTCGTAATACTTTGTTTAATGAATACACCAGGTTATCGACTGCGTGTAGTCCAAGATTTTACTACTTTGTTAACAATTACACCAATTATCCTTGAATGTAATCCACCCCTGTTTCAACAAGTCTATTGACTATTAATCCAGTTCCGTGTCCGGTAAAATGAACAATTATTGGTATTTATAGATATCCCGCCCACCGTACCCAGTCAAGCGTATGTGGTTATATATAAATACGTCAAATTATAAGTCTATATATTAAATCAACGAGGTATTATTTAGTTAATATAAAACCCATTAATAGCCCATAGTCTAATTTCTACAAGTGTCGTTCTTTTATCCAAACCCCAATTATGGTCCAAAGCCCAATTACCCAATTTTAATATTTAGCCCAACATCACGATTACTTCGGCATTAAATAAGCATAATAATATCTTAGCTACGAGTCATTAATTTAAAAAGGTTGAACATAACTTACAATGATTAAAAATAGTGTAGCGTTACACGGACAGAATTTCGACTTACACCCTTACAACATTCGCTAACATACCCTTATTATTAGAATTTAAAATTAAAATTAAAATTAAAATTAAAATTATATATATATATATATATATATATATATATATATATATATATATATATATATATATATATATATATATATATATATATATACACGAGTGAGAGATAGATGAAAGATGGATATATGATCAACCAAAATCGCGAATTTATAGGCATATGGCCAGCTACCTACTGCCATGCGATCGCATGGAATTATAGCCTTCAGGCCATGCGATCGCATGGCCACTTTTTCCAGCTCACATGATTTGTTTCCTAGCTTTGCCGACGATTTTAAATATAATATATAATATATAAATAATTTTAAAAATTATTTAAATATTATATTATATTCATGTGCATAGTTGACTTGTAATTTTTAGTCCGTTGCGTCGAGCGTTGAGAGTTGACTCTGGTCCCGGTTCCGAATTTTCGAACGTCCTTTCGTACAATTTAATATCTTGTATTTTGCGTTTTGCGACTTGTACTCTTGTAATTTTGAGACGTTTCTTACCAATAATTTGAACCACTTTGATTGTACTTTGTACTTTTGAGCTTTTTGGTCGTTTGTGTCTTCAATTCGTCGAATCTGTCTTTTGTCTTCACCTTTTATTATTTAAACGAATATTACTTGTAAATAGAACAATTGCAACTAAAAGCTTGTCTTTCTTGAGGAATAATGCTATGAAATATATGTTCGTTTTTAGCATTACCAAAATGCTTGAGATGTAAACTCGCCAGCATTATCCAATCTCACCCTTTTAATAGTATAATCAGGGAAATGTGCTCTCAATTTAATAATTTGAGCAAGGAATTTTGCAAATGCCATGTTTCGACTTGATAATAGACAAACATGAGACCATCTACTAGATGCGTCTATTAGGACCATAAAATATCTAAATGGTCCATATGGTGGATGAATTGGTCCACATATATCACCTTGAATTCTTTCAAGAAACATTGGTGATTCTTTTTCAACCTTAAGAGGTGATGGTCTTATTATCAATTTTCCAAGTGAGCATGATGTACATGGGATAATTGCATCATGAGGGATCTTTTGATCCGTCAATGGATGTCCATGTGTATTTTGAATTATTCTTTTCATCATTGTTGATCTTGGGTGGCCTAATCTTTCATGCCACAGATTGATCATTACAGGATCACATGCCTTTTCATTAACTACCATGTGTGTTTCTGGTATATTTATATATGTATAATGTAAACCAGAACTAAGTCTTGGTAATTTTTCAATCACATGCTTCTTGTCATTAATACTTAAATATTTATCATTTTCTGTAGTCACTGACTGATAATCATATCCATTTTGGTATATGTCAGAGAAGCTTAACAAATTTCTCTTTGACATGGGAGAAAATAAGGCATTTTTTATCAGAAAATTTGTACTATTTGTTAACATGAATTTTGCTTTTCCCATTCCTTTTATTAAATCCGCAGGACCTGATATATTATGTACCGTTCCTTCTGTTGCTTTAAAATCAGTGAAATATTTTTTAGATTTGAGTATAGTGTGTGTGGTACCACTGTCTACAATACAAAGATCCCCACCATTTGACTGATTTTGCACTCCAGTACTGTACATCATGAACTTCAAAATATGACAAACAAATAATGAGTACATAATTCATCAATATATTGTTATAAACGAAAGTACATAATAAGGAAACATATAGTAAAGTAGATATGGTATAGATCGTAAATCTACATCAATTTATTGGATATGGACATATAATACGAAATTTATTCATTAAAGTAGTCACTTGTTGGCTCAGTGATTTTTGTATCAAGGTCATCCACAAGGTTTGCCTCTTTTCCTTTTCCTTTTAGGGATTCCTGATATTGATTAACAGAATATTGATTTGTTCGACAGTTTTTAGACCAATGGCCAATTTTACCACATCGATAACAAGAATCTTCAATATTCTTTGAAGAGCTTCCTTCAACATTATGATTTGTGGGATTGTATGGTGGTTGAAATTTATAATTTTGTGGATTATTATTTCTTTGTCCACGACCACGACCACCGTAACCATTACGACCACGACCACCACCACGACCATTACCATAAGGGTGATTTCGAACATAGTTATGATTTTTATTATTGTTATGGTAATTTCCATGATGATGATTTTGGCCAATATGACCACGACCTCGCCCACGTCCTCGTCCAGATGCATTTCTTTTTATTATTATTATTATTATTATTATTATTATTGTTAATAGCATTAGCTTCAGGGAATGCTAGCGCACCCGTCGGACGAGATTCTTGATTCTTCATCAGTAATTCTTTATTCACTTCTGCAACTAAGAGATAAGTTTGAAGTTTGGAAAAAGTTTTGTAATTCTGCAATCTTAAATTTTCTTGTATAGTAATGTTTGCAGAATGCATTGTGGAGAAAGTTTTCTCCATCATATCAGCATCACTTATTTCTTGACCACAGAATTGAAGCTTTAAACGGATATTGAACATGGCCGAGCTGTATTCACTTACCTTTTTAAAGTCTTGAAACCTTAGATTTCTCCATTCTTCCCTCGCAGCTGGGAGTAATAATTCCTCTTGATTATCGAATCTACTCTTGATACTTTCCCATAAAATATGTGGATCTTTGATAGTGAGATACATATGTTTTAAGGTGATATCAATATGTTTGCGAATAAAAGCAATTGATTTTAATTTATCTTGGTCAGAACAAGTATTGTTTTCTTTTAAAGTTTCTAGAATACCCAATGATCCAAGATTTATTTCTACATCCATGACCCATGATGTGTAGTTTGTTCCCGATACGTCTAGGGTATCAAACTCAAGATTTGATAAGTTTGACATTTTCTATTTTCAGAAAGATGAACAACATAAATTATAATCATAATCAATTTCTAACAACATGAAATTAGAATCATTTTAAATTCATAAGTAGCAAACAACAAAATAATGGTATGATTACAAATAATAAAACCACAAGGGCAGGATAGAATATAGGTTCACCCGGTGGTATATTAGCAACAATGATGATAGTTAATATGACTAATACAATAGGAAAATCATCCTTGTGTGAATCATCTTTACAAAAAAATTTTGAGAGTGGTAATCTGAGGAAATGAAGATTGATTTGTGAAAATGTGAAAACGAAGATGTTTATTTTATATTTGAAAAATATAGTCGTTGTAACGTCGTCAATTGACGTTAACAACCGTTATGTATATATGACCGTTGTAACGTCGTTAGTTGACGTTAACGAATGTTATGTACTCGTTATATTAATAATCATTTTAATAAAAGAATTTTATTAGTATAAATATGATTACTATAAAATACATTTAGTATAAATACGTTTAGTATAAATACGAAGATTAAGAGAATAAACATATTATGCATAAATAATAAATTTAAGAATAAACATTAGTATGCATGAAATAAATAATGATTAATTGCATAAGTAATCATAAATGTTAGATAACATAAATATAAATGTTAGTGAAGTTAATAAGAGTTAGATTACAGAAATATAATTCAGGCTGTATAACCGACCATATATAACATAAATATAAATGTTAGTGAAGTTAATAATAGTTAGATTACAGAAATATAATCCAGTCGGTATAACCGACCATATATAACTTAAATAACATAAATATAAATGTTGGTGAAGTTAATAAAAGTTAGATTACAGAAATATAATTAAGGCGGTATAACCGACCATATATAACATAAATATAAATGTTAGTGAAGTTAATAATAGTTAGATTACAGAAATATAATTCAGGCGGTATAACCGACCATATATAACTTAAATAACATAAATATAAATGTTAGTTATGATGATAATAATATTTACCTTACTAATAAATAATAGAAGATATCGTTAAAGATTTTTTTTTATTACCTTGATTAGTGACTTGTGCTTGCTTAGATAAACATTGATTATACGGAGCACTTCGTGCTGATAACGTGTTATAATTCAGTAGGTTTATAACTACCTTTAATGGCCTATAGATTTCTATTGATGTAATGCAGAGAGAAAATAGAGAGGAAGTAAAATATATTTGAGAAAATTGTACATCATTTACAATTGCATTTGATACATATATATATATATATATATATATATATATATATATATATATATATATATATATATATATATATATATATATATATATAACTTACTGTACAATGCTCCTCATTTTCAATATGTAAATATCACAAGATATAGTCAAATATATTGTCGGCCACTTTGAATGACTTTTGATTTTCATAACAAATATATCTAATTAATAAAATAAATAATATTTCATCCATTAACTTTTACTTCGTAATATCTTTTAGTAATATATTTTACATATAATCAAACCTAGAATGCTAGAATAGAAAGCCAAAATATTATTTTCAATTCAATCCTTACACTAATTATTTTGTCAATCTTTCTTATAATATTTTTTTATGACTTTGTATTCTTTCTTTACAACTTTTATTAAAATCTTCTCACATTTTCTCTTTTTTCACAATTTTGTTTACAATCTTTTATATGCAACTTTTGACAATCTTTTCTTTATAAGATTTAAAGGTGTTCATTCAACTATTTTTCTCAATCCTTTTTCCTTACATTTTTTTTTCAAAATTTTTGAATTAGAATGTGTTACTTTGAAATTCCATATGAGAATGTAAGTAACGTTAACAAAGTACGACTAATTATGTTATGTATAAAAATAAGGTGATCGTCGTCGTAGCGTTCGGCTAACCCTAAAGCTTGTTAAAATCAAAGAAAAGTCCATGATCAATTTAATCATTCACTCAAGGAAGTGTGATTGAGAATTATTATATAATAAATGATGAAAATTGACAAATGAAGATAAATAATAATATACAACGATTTATAGTTTTATGTTTTGTAAGTAAACAATCTTTTTTTCTTTTTTGACGTGTGTTTTCTACACCTATTTTTATTGAGCTAAACTTAACCAAATTAACACACAGATATAGGCAATTATTCCTGATCAATGCAGTAAAGAAGGTAGTAAGCACAAGTTCGTCCACAGAGAGAAAATTGTTTAAGATTGAAATAACTAATAATTATCCTAAGAATTGGGGGTTTTGATTTGAATTTAATGAATTAAAACAATAACAAAGATAGATTAATGAATTAACCAGATAAGGAGAAGCATTTTCCACTTTAATGCTCAACAAATGACTAGAATTGTTCTTTTATTGAAACCGTTATTAAAGGTCTAGGTAACTAGTTCATATCGGTCTCACAAAATCAATAAACTAAAGGCATAATAAATTTAATTAACTCACATTAATTATCATTCAGAGGTTCAAATTACCATGTTAAATTAAACGAGACTTTCTCTTGGTTAAACTCACATAAAACCTAGACTATCGGGATCACTCAGAATAGCCTACACGATTGTATTATCACAATATCAATTTAATCACCAATTTCACTCACATACAAATTGTCTAGATCTAAAAGATGAAGTACAAGCTACAAATATTGATAAATGCACATAAACCAAATCCAATAACATATATAATTAAATTAACAATATATAGATGAACACAATAATGGATCTTTCAAGAAAACACAAATAATTAAACATAAAAATCTTAATAAATTAGTAAAAGATAGAACAATCCAAAATCATAAGTCTTACATCAAGTGGACACGAATAAGTTTAGTCTAGCATGGCAAAAGAAAGAACAAATACATAATTGAAACGAGTAGTAATCATCATAAAATCACTAGAATAATGTCAAACTAGAGTACCAATATTTAATATATGATCCAATCTTCAACCTTGATGTTAAGATCTTCAGATTTGATGAAGAATGACCTCTAAACCCTTTTAACGCCTCGTGAAACTCTAGAATTCGTAACATAAAAGCTGCCCTCAAGTTAGGGTTAAATAGGGGTATATATAGATGGAAATTCGGAGCCCTGACCGACCCCGTGTCGCGACCGCGACCCTTACTGTCGCGATCGCGACATGCACTAGAAAGATGAATCGCGATCGGGATGAAATCAGTCGCGACCGCGATGACTGCTGTTTCGAAACACCCTTGTTCTGCCACTCTATCCTGACTGCAACACACCCCATCGCGACCGCGATGGGGTTCTGAACTGAACTATGATTGTTTCCTTCGTCTTTTGCTTTGTCTCGAATTCGTTTGATGTTGAAACTTGCTGAAATCATCCACAAAACCAAAACCAACACCAAGACTTCCTAAGCTCGATTTATCATTTTCTTTATAATCACAAACTAAAGTCTTAAATCCTCACCAAATTATAATCGAAAGAATCTGATATCGCGAATGAAATTGTATAAATTAGCCGATATCATTTTCTGAAACTAATACTCCGTAGTAAAGTACTCGAGTCAATAACAAAATGAGTAAATTACAAAAAAAAAAAAAAAAAAGATAATTTAGTTTAAAATTTTACATTGAACCTGAGTATGTTTTAAGACTTTAAAAAAAAAAAAAAAACATTATTCAATCCGAAATTGATTGGTTGGTGAAAAAGTCGTTATACGAGGGTGACAAGAAGACTTGCCATAAAAGGAAAGGATAAAAAGCGGTACAGAAGGTGACGAAAAATGATTAATGAGTTGGTTTTTCGTTTGTCCAGCTAAATATAGTTAAAAATAAGCCGACCCATGTAGGCCTCCTTCGCTTTTTTAGGCGTTATCCATATGCAGTTACTGTTCTACCCAAATCATCATACATTCATCCCTACTTTTTTTCTTATCAAACAAAACTTTTAGCTTTATTCAATATCGTTACTTTCTATTCAATCTTAATCTTAATTAATAATAATATATAATATATACCAATAAATTCAAAAACAAATAAAAAATGGATAATGGATTAGTCCTGTCTATCCATATAATGCGCGAAGGTCAATATTTATTTATAGTGATAGTGATCCAATTGAATTATTCCATGATCATTTTTACGGAGTAATAATTTTCTTAGGTATTTGAAATGTATTGTTAGTGAAATTTACATTTCAAACATCTTGTTAACATATGATACGTCAACTAGGAGATCACTGTACAAATAATAAATACAAGACACTACTATTTAGATCGATGTAAACGTACACATAGTTTTTCATTTAATTGTAAATATTTATATTTATGTGTTTCTCTTATAAATTAAAAACGTATATTTATAGTAGTGTTGGCACTTTTATCCTTCCATTAATTCGCTTAAAAGATGCCTAAAAAATTAACATCACAAGACTCGTATCAATGTCTTTTTAAATACTCCGTAGTAATGTAAAGAATAATAATAATAAATAATAATATGAGACTCGTATGTTTGTGTGTGCGTGCTAATTTTGTGGTTGTGTGTCGGTTCGTGTTTTATCTAGCTTCTTGCTAGGTTTTTCTCGTGTACTATTCTTTTTATAATAAAAATTACTTGTCTTTCAAAAAATAATAATAATATAATAATAATAATATAATAATAATAATAATAATAATAATAGGGGGATGATTCTCACACACACTTTTTTGATCCTCACACACCTATTTTAACCTTTTACTCTTCTAATAATACTCAATTGGTGTGTGAGGATCAAAAAAGTGTGTGTGAGAATCATCCCCCATAATAATAATAATAATAATAATAATATAATAATAATAATAATAATAATAATAATAATAATAATAATAATAATAATAATAATAATAATAATAATAATAATAATAATAATAATAATAATAAGATAATGTAAGATATAGTTAGCCGGACATTCATAGCCAAATTATTAAATACTTCGAATTAAGCAGTAACAGATTTAGTAGCATTTTCTAATGTTATTTATTAATTTCGTTTTTATATTTTCTGAAATTACCATTGTACCACTAAATGCGCGTATTTACAATAGCTATAAATAACTTGTTCTAGCTACTACCCTCCCAAACCCTCCAAAAGTCATACCAATTGATAAAAGAAAAATGTTATGTCAATTTCTCCTTAATAATTACTGAAACTATATTATTTTTGCTTGGTTATTCAGTTAGGTCAGTATATTTTTCATACAAGTGAGTAAAAATAGTTTCATTTTTTGGGATAGCCCAAACAGATAAAAACCTTATTTATTTACTTATTTGTAAAACCTTGTAAACTTACTACCATGTTTTTAATTGATTCAATTCAATAGAATTTTTTATTATATTACTCGATCAAAATGGTGTTTACTCTAATAGAAAACTTATACCGACAAACTTATGGATTTGGATTGTCGATTCGTAGTCTTTAACTATATTAACGATTATAATTCTAATGCAACGCAAGTTGTTGCGGTTTTAATACGGAGTATTATTTTCGTGCCGGTTTATTTATTGAGGGTAGCGGCACAATGTACTTGTAATGATACCGCAACCCGCAGGCGCACCACATATGTATGCGGGCAATCGTTATTGTGCGTATGCGTGTTCTTGTGTGCGGTATGCGGCGCGCGATTGCCTTTGTTCCCGGTACGGCGGTTGCTTAGCTGTCAAGTAAATATCTTTTCCATAATTATATCCGTGATTCGGGGGAGTCAGTTATGGATGAGATTATCATGATCTGGGACGGTTCTAGAATTAGGGTTTGCCTATAAATACAAACCCTAATCATCATTCACCAGACACAGCATATTACGTAACCATCACCTACGATACAAAAGCATCATTCGACATCTTTTCAAGGTTAACAGGTTAGTCTTTCGTAAGCTAGTACCTACGACCTTATTTGGGGCCTCTTGATCGACGACCGTTATCGGAGGTGGACTTAATCACTTGGCCACCCCGCCGACATCATCATGTCGGCCAGGGTTATTCACGGTAGCCGGACCGGAGAGCCACGTTCTAAGATCCTTAAACCCCTCTTTATGTATTGAGCAGGCATATTAAACCCCACGGTTAAAATATGCATGATCAAGTGGTGCTTTCATTGAGAGTCGAATTAATTCAAGACTGTTTAATTGCTTTTTCTTTTAAGGTTTTAAATTGTATGACTCGTTATTTACAAAATTTTTGAATTTTTTCTTTAACAGTATCATGACTTCCGAGGAATTATCGGAACATACCCAAACAGATGTTCAGAACGCACCGTCTGGTAGTCAATAGACACCGGTTATGACTACGGGGGCCGCTATTCAGGCGGGGTACACGATGTACCCTCCACCTATATCCGGCGAACCCTTTCAGAGGTACAAGCCGATTTATTCAAACGGGGTTACATAGCCAAGAGCAAACTCACCAGTCACAACCACGCGGCTGGACTTTTCGTCAGTGGATCCAAGGGTCATCTTTGCAGGCACTAGCGGTGGAACAACGGGGCCGCATGTGGTTTGCTGCGGCCAGGTACCTATTTACAGTACCACTGTTTCAATACCTCTGCATACGCAGAGCATTCAGCAGAATTCGTCATTTACACCGTTGCAACCTTGGCAACCACCGCGCCCAGTTTCACAATTTTTAACTCCTGCGGATGCGCAGGCGTTACTTAATAGTTGGGGATTTGGTGTCATCCCAGATGCAAACTCTCATTGGGCGCCGATAACAGCGCAGCAGCAAAGCACAGCGCATACAGTTGGGCTTTTAAGTGTGTATCCTCAAGTTTCGCAGATATCTGCGCCACAGGTTTCGCTTCCTTTACAGCCATCTGTGTACTCTGCGTCTTCAAGTTATCCCTCTTTTCCAACGCAACAGCCTTGGTTATATCCGCAGACGCAGGGTCAACCTTGGCAAAATGTTCAAGGGCAGGCAAATCTTGCAAGTCAATTCATGCAGGCTGCACCTCCTGATATGGTTCACTTATTTTCACAACCTGACTTTGTTCAGGACATGATGAAGCGTTTCTTTGCAAACTTGAAAGTGGATCCTATTAAACCACCCTTCGAGCTACCGACTACCTTTGACAAGTTTCCTCCGCATATATCCGCATACCCGTTTCCATCAGCACCAAAGATACCTAGCACGTTGGGTACTTACAATGGCCTGACCGATCCAGATGATTTTTTACAGCGTTTCGAAGGCGCAATGCGCACTCAAGGCAGGGTGGATCCGGTTGCGTGTCAGATATTTCCTATGACACTACAGGGTATTGCTCGTGAGTGGTTTAATAAGTTGCCGGCAGGTAGTATTGCCGGGTTTATGGATCTGCGAACAAAGTTTTTGCTGCAATATCAGAATCAGAGACCACGCAAGCGCACTCACATTGAATGCCATGACATCGTGCAGAAGTCCAAGGAATCTTTGGGCGAATTTCTCACAAGGTATACTAATGAGTGCCTGCGTATACCAGATCTCAAACCAGAGCAACAGATTTCCGGACTCATACATGGTATAAACTCAGAACGTCATCCAACACTGGTAAGGCGTCTGCGCCATACAGTCCCAACAACTTATGCTGAGGCGCTTAATGAATGCCACGACTATATTCGGAGTGGCGAAGATAATGACATCCCAACAGCTAGCTCACGCAACGAGAGGAAGGACGATGATGATCGTTCGCGCGATCAAAATCGTGGTAACAACTCTCGCGGAAGGTATCCTAGCGGTGGTCCTATCAGGAATGATAAAGGGAAATCAAGTGGCAATTATCGAAACAATAATCAGCGCGGCATCAATAATCAGAACTATGCGCTGCTCAAAAGTTTGTCCAAAACGCCCAAGGAAATTTTGGCAACAGAGCCAGTATGCGCGACCTTCGCGGTTCCAACTCCGCTTACAGAATTTGGCAAGCGGGACAGAACAAAGTATTGTGAATTTCATGACGATTATGGTCACGACACCAATCGGTGTAAAAACTTGATGGAACGGGTTCTGGAAGCGCTTCGCTCGGGCAAATTGGATCATCTAAAACCACCTAAAAAGGACAAGGGAAAGGCCGCAGAAGAGGCTTCGAAGTCTAAGACTTTCGCGTGGCAGAAAGTTGACAAAGCGAAAAATGCCGACTTAACCATTAACATGGTTGACGCAGAGAAAATCAGCCAGCGGAGAAAGTACAACGATCACCAGGATTGGGAGCTTCTCCCAATCACTTTCCCTCCTGTAATGTCAATTGATTCTATTAATGAGCCCATTATCATCAAGTGTCGCATCCCCGATTGCGGAATCCAGGTTAAGCGCATGCATGTTGACACTGGCAGCGGTGTCGATATTATGTATGAGCATTGTTATCGTTTCCTTCCGGCAGAAGTCAAAGCGCAGTTACGCCAGCCTGATATTACGCTATCAGGGTTTTCCGGAGAAAACTCGTGGCCGCTAGGCCGAATAGAATTAATGATAGAGCTTGCGGATGACGGGAACCCGCAGATGATCAGGCATGAATTGGTCGATTTTTATGTGGTTCGTTCAACTTCACGATATAATGCACTGCTAGGGAGAAACTTCATACGGCGTTTCAACATCATCCCATCGGTAGTGCATGGTTTGATTAAGTTTCCCACAGTAGGAGGCGTTGCCACAGTTGCGTCACATCAAGCAACCGAGCTGTGTGGCTCTGTCGCGTCTGTAAGCGCTCCTAGCGTAGGAGAGCAACTTGCAAACTGTGCAGTAATAGCAAACCGCTTGCATCCGGATAAGTGAATTAAAATCGGCGCAGGCTTGTCAGCCGAAACGAAGGGCGAGTTGCATGGAATACTGTCAGCTAACGCAGATATTTTCGCATGGCGCGAGTCAGACATGACCGGGGTTCCGCGGGATATTACGGAACATAAGTTAAATGTTAATCCATCATTGACACCCGTTAGGCAAAAGAAGCGGCATATGGCCCTAGACCGCAGTGATTGGTTGTGCGCAGAGGTAGACAACCTTGTCAAAGCAAAGATTCTGCAGGAAGTGCGTTATCCGACATGGGTTGCAATCCTGTGTTGGTAAAAAAGGCAGACGGTAACTGGCGAATGTGCGTTGATTTCAAAGACATTAATAAGGCATGTCCTAAGGACAACTACCCTCTCCCGGAGATAGACTGGAAGGTAGAATCACTGTCGGGATTTAGGTACAAGTGTTTTTTGGACGCATACAAGGGTTATCACCAGATCTTAATGGCTGCGGAAGATGAGGACAAGACTGCTTTTCATACGCCGCAGGGTATTTATTGTTACACGAAGATGCCTTTCGGTTTAAAGAATGCGGGCGCGACCTATCAGCGTGTAATTGACGCAGCATTCAAGCACCAAATCGGTAGAAATCTTGAAGCGTACGTCGACGACTTGGTAATTAAAAGTAACACCGAAGAAGACATGCTCGCAGACATCCTAGAAACGTTTGCATCTCTGCGCAGGATCAACATGAAGCTTAACCCGCTAAAATGTAGTTTTGGGGAAGAGGAAGGCAAGTTTTTAGGTCATGTGGTGACAGCGCGGGGTATCAAGGCCAATCCCAAAAAGATTGAAGCCATTGATAATTTGCCATCTCCGAAGACAAAGAAAGATGTGCAGAGTCTAACGGGGAAGCTTGCAGCTATCACACGGTTTCTGTCGAAAGCCGCAGAATGACAGTTACCATTCTTCAATACTTTGAAAAATTGTTTGAAGAAAAAAGACTTCGTATGGACTCAGGAAGCAGAATCAGCCTTTCAGGAGATGAAAAAGGTGCTTGCAGAATTACCAACACTTACTGCGCCAGTATCAGGAGAAACGCTAACGCTGTACCTCGCGGCATCGAAGGAACCTGTCAGCTCAGTCCTCATCACGGATCGCGGAAAGCTAATCCATTAATTTACATGCTTTATTTATATCGCAGAAATTTAATGACTGAGGTTTTTCTCAGACGCAAATGCCGGTCTACTTCGTAAGCAAGACGCTGACATCAAGCGAAGTAAACTACTCACCAATAGAAAAGCTAGTATATGCGCTGGTCCATACGGCGCGGCGTTTGCGCCGATATTTTCAAGCACATCCAATCGTGGTTCTAACTGATCAACCAATCAAACAGGTTGGTAAACGCCTACTTTGCGGCAATGACCGGGGTTACCCCATTGACTAACGCAATCATTTTTCTTTCAGGTGTTATACAAGCCTGAGATTTCTGGCCGAATGGCTAAGTGGGCAGTTGAATTAGGTGAACATGAAATAAATTTCTCTTCGCGCAGTGCGGTTAAGGGTCAAATACTTGCTGATTACCTAGCAGAATTACCTGCGGATGTCGAGGCGTCAGCAGAACATCAGGATCCACCTGCACCAACATTGTCACCATGGGAATTGTACACCGATGGTGCGTGCAGCGTATCTGGTGTAGGTGCGGGTATAATTTTAACAGGCCCAGATGGTGAAGAGCATACATACGCACTGCGGTTTAATTTTGCTGTTACGAATAACGAAGCAGAGTATGAGGCTCTGTTAGCAGGTATGCGCATTGCGCATAGGTTAAATGTTAAAATTTTGCACGCATATGTGGATTCAAAGCTAGTATGCAGTCAGGTCAGCGGCACCTTCGAAGCGCATGACATAGCCATGCAGCAATATCTATCGCTTGTTCACAACCTCGCTGACCAATTTGAAGCTTTTCAAATCTCCCACGTAATGCGTGGGCAAAATAAGAAGGCGGATGCGCTAAGCAAACTGGCTGCCTTGGCTTTTGATCATATGGGGAAGAAAGTTCTAATAGAAGAACTCAATGCGAAATCCATTGTTATGATGCCTTTAGTGGCACCAGTTGAGGAATCAAGCTCAACATAGATGACGCCCATTGTGACTTTTCTGCAGGATGGCACATCTCCTGCGGATTCCGCTGATGCAAAGAAAGTCAGCGTTAAGGCACCGCTGTATCCCCTTGAGGGTGATGTCCTATATCGAAAGAATTATTTGGGACCGCACTTAAGGTGCATTGGCCCGAAAGAGGCAGAGGAAGTTGTATGCGAGGTGCATGAAGGTGCATGCGCACTCCATTCGGGGCACAGGTCCATTGTGTCAAAAATAATGCGGCTAGGATATTATTGGCCCACCATGTACGCGGATACTGCGCGCATAGTTAAGCAATGTGAATCATGCCAAATACATGCACCTATTAGCAGAGCACCTGCGCACCCAATGATACCAGTCTCCTCACCGTGGCCATTCTGCAAATGGGCAATCGACATAGTCAGACCATTCCCAAAAGGCCGAGGTAATTTTATCATTTATTTTCTAAACATGTTACTCACATCAGTACCTTACGCACATTCTGCACACGCAGGAAACATCAAATTCTTGATTGTTGCAATCGACTATTTCACAAAATGGGTCGAAGCGAGACCGCTGACAGCAATCTCAGGAAAAAGGGTGCGAAATTTTGTATGGGAAGACATCGTCTGTCGATTTGGTATACCAAATGAAATTGTTAGCGATAACAGTACGCAGTTCGCGGGTGACCCTTTTCGCAGCTGGTGCGTGGAGCTTAATATTAAGCAAACTTTTACATCTGTTGTGCATCCGCAGGCGAATGGCTAGTGCGAAGTCACCAACCGGGATATAGTAGCTGGAATCAAAGCTAGGTTGGGTCATGGTCGCGTTGGTTGGGTGGATGAACTACCGAAGGTTTTATGGGCGCATAGAACAACACCCAAAGCAAGCACTGGTGATACCCCGTTCAGTTTGGTCTATGGATCAGAAGCTGTTGTACCCGCAGAAATTGCGGTACCAACGTTCCGCATACAAAATTTTGATGAGCAAAATAACTCTGAAGCTTTGCGGGAAAATCTTAATTTGCTGGAAGAGCGCAGACTCTCTGCGGCTGTCAACGAAGCAAATAACAAGCAAAAAATTGCAAAGTACTATAATCAGCGTGTGCGTTCGCGCTCTTACAAGTGCGGTGACTTGGTTTGGCGTCAGAACGATGCAAGTCATGCGGAAGATACTGGGAAACTGGGCCCCCGTTGGGAAGGTCCATACAGGGTAGCGAAGGCAAACAATACCGGGGCGTACCATCTCGAGACGTTAGATGGAAAACCTGTGAAACGCACTTGGCATGCGACGTTATTGAAAAAATGTTATATGTAGCTAGGTGGACCTGATCACTCCAGTTTATTGTAGCACGTTATTTTTTCTATGTAATTTTCGTCCGTTTGGATGTGTCGCGGTTGTAATTGTGATTAATGCCAATTAAATATTTACTCGTGCATACTTTTGTTGTTTAAATCTTTTTTGTATGCGGTTCCTGCCTACTTAAGGGGTGTCCTCTAGCCCCCGTACGGCAGAAGCCTGTTTGGTTACAAGGCTAGACGCTAACGGCAGGCAAAGGGAATTGGTTTTCCTCTAGCCAAGCGCCACGCAGACTAGATGGCTGCAAACTCGACTTAAAAAATTACAAGCATTGGTTTGCTTGTGCGTAATTACTCTCGCATTGGTTTGCTTGAGGAACTCTTAAGCATAAAGACATTGGCTTGTTTTTAGTTGCGTTGCTTACCATACAGCTACTATGCACCTCTAGTACATGACAAAGCAAAAACGCAGTAGCTTCTGAGTCTAAATTGTTAAGGATAAATTGTTAAAGTATTGGTTTATTTTACGCAGTACCATCTGCATACGCATGAGTTTTGGTTAACTATGCGCATGGGCATGCGGTTCACATTTTGTTTTGATTCGCGATATATAAACAAATAAACACACTACGCGTGCATATCAGAAATATATATACAGCAAATTAAGTTGTTACATAAGAGGTAATTGTTTGTAACGCCTGCCCAACACGGGACTTAGGGCTGCAAAAATACAAATACCTGCCTAAGCATAGTACTTACGGCGCAATCCAACACAAACTAATAATCCTCCTTTAAAAACCCATCGATCGACATGTTCGGGTCTGTAGTAAATGCGTTGATTAGGGGGATAGGGATGGACTTGATGGCTTCTTTCGCCTCCATTAACGCCGCAACCGTTCCCTCTTTTAGCTTCTTTTGAACGATGTCGGGGAACGGCGGTGTTAGACCGCAAGCTTGGATAACCTCCTGCACAGCCTTGTTGATTTCATGGTCCCTGACCGCATCAACGTAGGCATTGAACTTGTCGGACACAGGCTCTGAGTCCATCACCTTTTGCGCAATGGTAGGGAGTGCGGTGCGCAGCTTCGCTAGATCCGCATCTGCCAGTTCGCGGTTGGTTACCGCGTCATCCCTTTCCCTCGTCACTTTCTCAAGCTCCGACCGTAAACGTTCTGCATCCCCCTTCGCCTGCTCAACCACACCAACCAGCTCAAGGCTCTTTTTTCTTTCCTCAATCAGCGCAGTTTTGGTTTCATTTGCGGTCGACTCAACCGCCCTGCGCGCCTCCTCAGCAGCATCCCTATCCTTCTTGACCTGATCTACACCAGCCTGCAGTAGCCCCAGCTCTACCTCTTTGCATAAAGCTAGCTGGTATATGCTGGAAGAGCGGCGGGCCTGATCCGCAAACATGCCGAAAAATACCAGGCCGTTTTGAATGAAGGCATTGTGCGCCTGGTTAAATGGTAGAGTGGCCAGTTGCTCGCGGAATTCAGCCGGAAAGATTTGCTGCAGGAACGCAGACTGCTCTGCGGCATTTTCCGCAGCAGACTGTGTGAGTTGGCTAAGGTTGGCAAGGCGGAAGCTACCTTGTGGAGGAGTTGGTGTGGAATCGGAATCCACGTGTATTGTCTTATCCTTTGATGTGGCGGTAGCTTGGAGATCTGGGTTGACCCGTGGGATGGACGGCTGCGTCTCCTCCACATGCTCTGCATATCAGTAAATAGTTATAATGTGAACTTTAGTATGCAGTAAACGCGCAAGGAATGGACGCTTACCAGTAATGGGGGAAGTAGTTCTGCGGAGTGTGACTCGATTGGAACAAAGTTATCGTTCCGCATGTCCTCCCTTTGTTTGGGAGTCATCTTCTTCTTCTTCTACTGAGCCGCAGAGGTCTCAGCTGCTTAGCGTTTGTTGCCAGATGCCGCAGGCGATTGCTCTGCATTTTCGCTAGCTTTCTCCTGCTCTAGCTGTACGTTCACGTCTTGCTTGTAGAAAGAGATTCCCGCAATCTCTTCCGCAGTCAGCACCTTCTTCATCCTCATTTCTGCAAAGATACGCGCATGCGTTAGATAATATACATACAAAAACAGTTTAGTACGTGATTATACTATCCCTACCCTTTCCATCCGGTCCGACTATGGCTGGGCGCACATCCTCCCATGGCCAATGTGCGGATATCTTCCCTAGCCGCAGCATCACGTTCCCATATGATCGATGCACTAACTGTGCGTTTGCATACTCCGCTAATAGTTTCCTTTCGTCGTCATTTAGGGTGGGGGTCTTATTTACATCCTTCTCCACTTTCTCGAACCATATCAACGTTTGCGAGAAGTTTGCACTCACCACAGTTTGGTCGATGAAAAAGAATGTCTCTTTCCAATTCCCCGCATTCGATTTTGGGGTCTTGATGAAGTTTTGACGAGCGAAGAAGGTGAACCACGATTTGTGGTGGTTGGCTAGTCGGTATAAATGGCAAAACACCTTCACCAGGGGCACTTTGTTGAGTGCAACGCACCACATCTCGAACAAGACTATTTTTCCTATAGCGTAAGGATGTAACTGACCTAATCCGACCTTAAAGTGATCTAGCACGCCCAGAAAGAAATCGGTGGGAGGAACCCTAAAATTGTCATGCTTAAAAGCATGTTCGTAAATAGCCACCTTTTTCTCCGGTGGCTCGTGGGCTCGCTGATTGGACAAAGGGGGCACCGGATTGTACTTGGCTAAGGGGGGGGGGGTACTGTTTCACTAAGTAATCTATGTGCTTCTGCTCTATAACAGACTCTATGCTATCTACATACGTCTCGTTAGCTTTAGTCATTTTCTAGGAGTAATCGGATGAATACTAACCTTTAAATGGTGGCCGGAATGTTTGATTTTTGATCGGAATTCAAATTGGCAGCGTAACGAGGAAGCTTGATGCAAGAAAGTGGAAGTGAGCTGCAAAATGGGCTATTTATAGGGAAGATTGAGGGTCATGGGATGGAGTGATGTGATCATGGCTGTACACGTGTAACGCAATCGACGGGTAGCATTTTATTTACGCGCGTGGATGCCAGTTGGGTATGATTACATATACGCGCGTGGTTAACACGCGCCTACCACACTGCCACTTTATGTCATGTCAGCCGAATGGGCTTCTGCGATTGTGACGGGCATTTATGGCATCGAGACACGCGGAATATTAAAGGCTAGCCATTTTCTTGTTTTTTCTTTTTCGTTTAATAGTTTGATATCATACGCCTCGCGCCATATAACATCAAACTGGGGGGACATAATGATACCGCAACCCGCAGGCGCACCACATATGTATGCGGGCAATCGTTATTGTGCGTATGCGTGTTCTTGTGTGCTATGCAGCGCGCGATTGCCTTTGTTCCCGGTACGGCGGTTGCTTAGCTGTCAAGTAAATATCTTTTCCATAATTATATCCGTGATTCGGGGGAGTCAGTTATGGATGAGATTATCATGATCTGGGACGGTTCTAGAATTAGGGTTTGCCTATAAATACAAACCCTAATCATCATTCACCAGACACAGCATATTACGTAACCATCACCTACGATACAAAAGCATCATTCGGCATCTTTTCAAGGTTAACAGGTTAGTCTTTCGTAAGCTAGTACCTACGACCTTATTTGGGGCCTCTTGATCGACGACCGTTATCGGAGGTGGACTTAATCACTTGGCCACCCCGCCGACATCATCATGTCGGCCAGGGTTATTCATGGTAGCCGGACCGGAGAGCCACGTTCTAAGATCCTTAAACCCCTCTTTATGTATTGAGCAAGCATATTAAACCCCACGGTTAAAATATGCATGATCAACTTGTTCTTCTTCGTATTTTTCTATTAACATTGTGATGTGCTGTAATTAGTCTATCTAGCTAAGTTGTTCTTTCATACTTGTAATTTATTTATTTCTTTCATTAAAGTTGATATTTCAAATTTTGAAAATTAAAGACAGTTATTTAGGATGTATTTCATATGCAACTAGTTCTTTAACTTTATGTAGTTTAGTAATTAGTGCTAGGAATTTTACTACTCAAACAAAACATGTGATTGTGTCAATCACAAAATTCACGAAAAACAAACTAATAAATAAAGCATAAACCATAAATGTAAATGTAAACCACACAAAAATTAACGTAATTATATTCCAACTCCACATGAAGAAAAATTTAATACAAGAAAACATATCAGGAATTTCTACTATAAATTTCGTGCACATAATTACAGAAAGTTAGAATTATATTATATAAGAATTACCGAAATCCTTTAATAATTAAACACAAGATCTCCACCGCCACGTCCTTGTGGTCCGCGAGGAAGGTCTAGCGATCCACGAGACAAGAAAATCAGGATCACACCCCCTATGAGAAGTGGCTTTTGATGCGCGGGAACCATCCACCAACTTCTACACCACTCTCGCGCCCCATGAGTTCCTTGTCGCGACTTGCGAGCTGTTTGAGACCCGAAACCATTTGATAATCTTCACATACTTAACTATTAGTTGGAGCAGAAAGCTTAGGTGATATCCCGTGAAGACCTTTTACTTTCCGACTTATTCATCTAGCCTTAAAGTGAAGTGAATCATGTCTAAAATTTTTGGTGCTTAATTAATCGATTATGTAATGTAATGTACTCGTAGTTATAGAAGGTTTTGAGTAGTATGCGACTAGAGAAACATAATTAAATAACTTTGTATGTTCTTTTTTATATTAATGTTAATGCACTTTTTTGGCAAAAATAATGATATCTGATATGAAAACGATTACGTTTTTCAAAACAAAACTTCATCATCCGAAGGGTACAAAATAAAATTGAAGAGACTATCTTAGATTATTAAACTATGTGTCGTTCTCATTAATCGATCATTCGTATATATACATTAGGATTTGGCTATATCACCAATTATAATTAAGGAATACGAATCATAACCAAATTATACAAGATATGAATAACATATCATGGATAAATACAATAATAACAATATATGCTAAATATATGCTATAAATATATACAGATAATACTCCCTCTTAGTCGAAACGGGAGGACGTTGAGCGTGAAGACTGTCTCGAACGTATACATATATGGTTTATATATATATATATATATATATATATATATATATATATATATATATATATATATATATATATATATATATATGCTCTGATACCATATAAGATTAAAAAAATATGTTTCGTTCTCATTAATTAATCATCTGTATATGTACATGAGGATTTGACCCCATCACCTCTTATAATTAAGGAATACGAATGCTAACCAAACTAGACAAGATATGGTTTACATATTATAGATAGATACAATAATAACAATATGTGCTAAGTATATACGATTAATTGGCTCATACCTAGAAAACAACAAACAGACTATAAAACTATCTATAACTAAGCCTCGCCATATACAAAACTAAATTAAACATATTAACGAAATGAACAATCGAAACGCAAACGAGACAAACCAACATAACGAAAAGGGTGTATGCAAAAATACCAAAACAAAATGGCTTCTACAACAGATCCATTTTTTTTGTCTTTCCGTTTATCGTTTCACGTCTAATCTTCTTGCTCATCTTTGTCAAACTTGTACGTTAGAACATTTGAGAATCCATCACTAACCAAGATAGTCGTTGAGGGCACAAGAAAACCTCGGTCAACAAGTCCGTAAAAGAAACTTTCGTTGTTCTACACGACATTCCCAGCCGACGAAGTACCAACATGCTCGTCAACATGAAGTTCGACATCCCCACCGAAGACACACCAACATGGCCTTCATCCCGAGCTTCCATACATAAGTTTTCCACCTAGCGGAGATTTTGTGATCAACATTCAATAGGGCCCTATACAATTTGATTGAAATTTGTTTTAAAAAAATTCTAAAGAATGGTTGTTTAGCTTCAAAATGCCATTAATTTTATAAATATATGGAGTGATATCTTTAATTTTAATGATCTCATATTTAAATTAAATATAAATTAAATAATATTATACATAAAAGAATTTTCAAAATAGTAGGGTCCTTGGACCTTATATAGTTTTATGTAAACTCCCGTTATTTGGACCGTTTCTACAAAGTTTAGATCGTCTCCATTATTGTGTAACTTGATCGAACACGGCCCAGTTCTTAGCTCCCTTTTTCTTCATGTTGTAAGAACCTCTTTACCACCATCGTCTCTAGCACTTGTATCCTTCGAACTCAACTTGTTAATGTAATTATCTATATCCAGTGATAGGATTCATAGATTCTTGTTTATAGGGTAGAGAGTTGTATCGCAAGAAATATTTTAGTGGAAGTGAATATCGTCGACAGTATGATCAAACGACTAGTAAAGTGGTCAATCATGATAACTTACAAAACCAACTTTTACACATTAGTAAATTGTTCATATAGTTTAAAAAATGTCTAATCTAATTTTATTTTATTTTTTCTAAAGATAAGTTGACGTTAACATGCAGTATCAATTACGTAACTTTCATAATAATATTAATAAGTAACCGTTATGTACAATTACTTTATGTGTGTTAATGACAATCCTAACGACTGACGTAAGGATAATTTTTTTAAAAAAATTTAGTATAATTAAGAACCTTTTTAAAATAAAACTTGAAGGTTGTAATCTAATCTCAATATAAATAATATTAAAGTAAAGTATATGAAATAGTTTTCAATAGAATATGAATGAAATTTAGTTTTATGATTAGATAGATAACATTACATTTATTAAAATAATAATAATAATAAAATTATAATATTATTAAGTAAATGATTCGAACTCGAGCCGAGCTCAACATTCCTTAAATTAAATTCAGATGAGCCGAGCTCGAGCTTTATATGCTAGATTCGAACCGAGTCGAACTCGAGCTTAAAAAACTTAAACGAGTCAAGCTCGAGCCCAACCATATACGTTTTTACCATTAGAAAACAAAAGTTTTGTTTAAGGATTGTCAATATTAATATTCTACCCAACAATAAATTAGATTACAAATACAAATGTCGCGGTCAGCTAAGTATAATATTTTAATTTTGTCAGTCATTTTATATTTAGAACAATTTTATAAATCATTCAAATTTGTATGTTATTCTTTACATATAAAATTTGACTAAAAACTTACCTTCAAAATGTAAAGGAATGCAAATGCTTGTTATATTAAAAAAAAAAGAAAAAAAAAAAAAAAAAAAAAAACCTACAATAAATGTTAATTAATCGGCCCTTTACGACATATGAATCTTAGTGGCCAACATAATAATTCTCAAATGTGAATAACCTACAAAACAAAAGAAATTTATAAACACCTTCAAATATATAATTCCATAATTTTTAGTTATCATCAATATCAGTTGGAGTGACAAAATATATAAAAGTGGGTGTAAGATGACGTAGCATAAAAAAAGTTTTAAAAACCTGTATTTGTAGATACCTATGGATTAAGGTGTTATTTGTTATTTGTTTAAACCATATTTTTTCTAGTCCGTAGATCTTCAAATTAAAATATCTTAAAAAACAAGCAGCACCTAACTATTATGGTAAGCAAAATAATTTGATATGTGCATTATTTGAACTTTTGACTCCCTGTAATTAAAGATAAATGTGTTCAATTATATTTCACCAATGGCTAGTGGAGAAAGGACACCGATGTATATTGTGAATAAGTAGAACGTTATTTCTAAATTATACTCGCAGGATTTTGATATCTTACAATGTTTATAAGATGAATTATAGGAGGTTATACATAAGATCGTAAAAATTGTGTATAACATCATATATTGTATATATTGTATATATCGTATCGTATATCGTATATACTTACAATAACAAAAGCAACAAAATGCGGAATTGTTGAAGGGTGTTTATTCTTACCGGTTATTTTTTCATCCATGCACACTAGTTAATGATAAAAACATAATTTACCATTGAGTTAATCGTTTTGAGATGATGGAGGCGTCTTGTTCCTACTCTACTTAGGTCGATTTATTTTCTTTAAAACCGAAAAATAGGTTCGCATTGAACAAGTGGAAGGCAAACTACTAAAACCCGGGACGAAAAGTAAAAAAGCTTTTTTAGTGGCGGACAAATCGAAGGTCGCTTGAATGTTAGACTAGTCGTTTGTTTGTGCATCGGTTTGTTTTGTATATGTTTGGTATTGGTATTTAGGAGGCTTTTTGGTGGTACACCGAACATAAATTTATTCCTGAATATGTCACGACGGGACTTGAAACCCTCAACTTTTTTGATTGAAAGTCTCGTTAAATATCGTTAGGCGATAAGCCTTTGATGATTAACAAACAATTACTAAAACATTAAATTGTATTGCATATTAAAAGTTAATTAGAAGCAACAAATCATGATCGCTTTTCTTTAAAGGCGGTTAGGAGTCACTGACGGGAATCCGAACGTGATGTCGGAACCCACCCACCCGATCATTTCCTGGAACGAACTTTTACATTCCTGCCGCTCCTCATGAGAAAACCTCCACGGCGTATCCATACGGGATTCCACATTATGCATCTGTTTTCTTTATCGTAACCAATTTCTGGTTTATACGATTACCGATTGACAAAAAAAGCCTCTCCATTTTCTGACCTCGCTCAATTTGTGGACTGAATCTCAACAAATTTAACGGCAGTTTGAACAAAAATTCATGCGAGAATAAGTATTTTGACGTTAATGATTTAAGTAAAATAAATGTATTCGGAAACTAATTTATGTTATGATGATTATTCGAAATTCGAATTGAAGCCATGAGCTTCGTATCATAATACAATGTGAAGGAGTTAACCACTCCTTTGCACATGCAGCATATTACACGTGTGCCAAAGATCCTAACAAGTGAAACTTATCCTATACAAACCAGCAAGTCCTATACGCCAAAAGTGACACTATCAACTTATGGATCTGAACCCAAAATACAAATGCACACAAAAGCAACAGTTAGACGTATTGAGACGCTGCGTTACCCCACAAATTTAACGCCCAAAATGCTTAGTTGGAGCAAAAGTAACATCCCTGGCACCATTAATAGGTGTTACCCTTAACCAAAAGTGGGCGTCAGTCAAATTAGTAACTTTCAATCATATTTTATCACGTAAATATCTACATTATTAATTAATTTACTTTATACTAAACTTTCAATCATATTTTACCACATTATTCGATACCTTTCCGCTCAAGTTTAATACTAAAAGTTTACCAATCGCCCCTATTGACACTCAAAATTTGATATTGTTACATTATAGTAAAAAAATATCAATTTTTCTTCAAAAAGTGTAAAATCTGACTCCACCTCACCTCACAGTCCCCGTGGCAAGAGGTCTTTTAGTTGCGGCAGAGGTTTCTATGGCGGATTGCACGGCGATTTTGTGCATGTGGCTTGCTCCGGCGATCATCACTATCCATAAGTATCCCTTTGGTGGATGCCATAGCCCATAGAGCGAGCGCCCTTAGTCGACTAGATTACCTCATAAAAGGTGACAAACATACATGTGTTGCTTTAGGCACTTTTCTTTTATCTCAAACGAGTTAGAAATGAGTTAAAAAACACAATATAAATGAAAAGAGGGTTGTCAAACAGTGTCTAAATAAATAGAAAATAGTACATTGGTTGTATATGTGGTTACTCATTTTCACTTATTGTCCTTTACGTCTTTTTGTTACACCTAATGTCCTTATTTTTGCTATGTTGTTAAACAGTTGTTTCACCTGTGTGGCTGTGTCCTTTATAGTAATGACAGTTAGTGTTGTCCGTTAAGATGCTAGCTTGCAGGACTACATGTGAAACAAGTTTAAAAAAGAACTTGTAAGTGTAACAAAATAACTTAACAACAAGCGAGATTCTTAAGAAATTTAAGCGTTACCGGTGTAATATATTAAATATTATCGTAATTGTAATTGTAATAATCTAGCTCTCATTATCACAATTACAAAACCAGGCAATGATAAGAAAGACATGTTGGGAACAAGGTCAACTTAACTGGCCAATACCAAAATACCCATTTCATGACCCAAACCAATTGTGGGTACATTCATCCAACCCGACCCATCAATTTTACCACCTCTAGATTATACTTATTTTTCTACCATACAGGTCCTACATAAGAATATAATAAAACACAAAAGCCTTATGTACTAAAAAACCAGTGGATGTTTGTAACATGCAGAAACAGTAACATTCGATACTGCTAAAAACATCTAAAAACCAAAAACAGATAGCAGAGTGTCACATATTTACATAGTAGAGTGACACTATCAACTTACAGATCTAAACCTTGATAAGACTCCCAACTCACAGTCTGTAAGCCAAACCACTCCTTATCATAACTAACATAACTGAACTTCTTACATGCCACATCAGCGACACACCAACAATACACACTATAACTAACTCATAACTAAACAGTAAACACTACCTATCATAATGACCATACGGACCCGGCTGGACCCACAGATACACACGCAAACACACAAACACAACAAAAGAAGCCATTATAGTTGTGGAGGAGGTGCCTATGGCTGAACGCGTCTTTAGGCACTGTTTTATCACAAACAAGTGAAATGAGTTAATAACATAATACTCGTATAAGCTAAATAATTAGGTAAGAGTACATTGATCGTATCTGTGGTTCTTAAAACATTCACTTAAAGTTTTTTCGGTCACTTATTTTTGCTAAGTTGTTTCATTTGTGTCCTTTAAGAGATGACAGTTTGTGTTGTCCGTTAAAATGCTTAGTGTAACGGACTACATGTGAAACACCCTTGAAAAAGTAAACTTATAAGCGCAACAAGGTAACTTAACGCCGAGTGAAACTCATAAGGAACTACAGTGTTATCCATGCAACATTTTACATCAAATATTATTGTAATTGTAATAATCAAAAGCTCTCATAATCACAATTACAAAAAACGCAACGATTAAAAATAATTGTGGGGAACAAGGTCAACCTAACTGGCCAACCTGTGTTGGCTCGTACTATATTAGTCTAATTGCGTTGTTTATCCACCTAGCCTAACCAAACCATTTTGAACAAGAACAACATGGATCACCATTTCGAACAGTAACATTAGATACTGCTATAAACATCTAAAAACCAAAAACAGATAACCAAGCGTCGCATAGCAGAGTATATAATAATAGATCTTAAAACAAGTTAACATGGCGCAATTTCATATTTCAAATAAGATAACAGCAGGCCAGCAGCTAATGAAAAATTAGAAATCAAGAAAGGCAAAAATCATGTTTTTCAACAAACCTTGGCTTCAAATCATGGCATATTAATTAAGATCTGCAGACATCTCCTTTTGCTTCAATTTCAACGCCATTTGTTCATTTTCCAATTTCATCCGCTCGTTTTCCATCTTCATCATCTCCAATTCCATATCTTTTTTCCTGCGAAACCGTTGCCATTTAAACCGCTCTTTCTCCAATTCCAACATTTGTGCTTGAATATGTACCTTCTGCTCTTCTAGTTGTAGCAAACGATGTTTCATCCATTGATCCTGCAAAAGATTAACTTTCACCCCTTCTGGATTCATATCACCTTGCATAATTTTCGGCTCATTTTGTTTTACCCTCTTTGAAGGTCCCTCACCGACACCATATCCTCCTCTTTGATCCAAATTCAAACCATGATGGTGATTATGATTATGATGATGGTCATCGTATTCATCATGATCATCCATGTATGGATCATGATCATCGTCATCATGATCAAGATCATCATGTGACCCGCGTCTTCCATCATTTTCATGATCATCTCTCGTTCTGAGAGCTAACCTTAACGAACGTTGCAATTCAGGATCGGCTGGAAGATGCAAACGGTTCCCGTTATGATACGAACACATTTCTTCATAGTATAAGTGTTTAGAACTCAAAATCTTCCGAACTTCATCTTTTAATTTATCCGAAACATGATCCATTAAATCAAGAAGCGAAGGGTTTTCAACAACCTCACACGAAGTACCTCTACCAAGGATTTCATTAAGCCTTTTGTACCGTTTGTTTAAATCGTTAAACTTATCTTCACATTGTTGAGGTGAAACAAAATGACCCCTTTCAGCCATAACTTTAGAAACCGATTTCCACTTACCTTTCTTTTGTAAATTCGAGTATTTTCTTCGGGCCCCACCGCCATACTCCATGGAAGCATCTTCACCTATGTAAGAAACCGCAGTGATCAAAAGCCTCACCATCGGATCATTCCATTTCACGCGATGCCACTGAGACATGTTTTTGCTTCGGTTTTCGTTATCGTGATTATCATGACCGTCTTCCGTGAAACTCGGTTCGTCCTCATCACTAACGGAACTTTTTCCCCTTTCCCCTTTTCCAAAATCAGATAACGAAATAGTTTGATTGTGACGATTACAATCTTGAATCATTCCCATTCGAAAAGGGAAATTCTCATGAGTCAAAGGAGGGTTTATAGATCCTTGTTGTTGTCTTGTAGATTGAGGGTTATGTTGAAAATTAAAAGGGTTGTTTTGGTGTTGCTGTTGTTGATGAACCCTCATAGAATTTTGCAAATCGAAACTTCCACCCGAACCAGAAATTAGATTTGCAGGTGATAAATTACTCTCCATTAATGAACAAGACAAGATATCTCAATGTAACTATCATATATCAATCTGACAAATGAAAACCTAATTTCCTCCTTAAAACAGGCAGCAATTTCAAACTCCAAACACCACTTGACCAGAATTTAGCTAAAAATACACAAAACCCATGTGCTAAAACTTATCATTCATAATAAAGATTCAATCTTGCTCAAGAATATTTGTACTTTATATAAAAAAGTATAAAGTTTAGACATTTAGCTACTTATAACTAAGAAGAGTAATAAAAGTAAACCCCCACATAAGAAATTACCCAAATATCAATATTTCTAGAGTTATTTTGTACTTTAACAACCTAAAAGATATTAAAGTTTAAAGCTTTAATAACTTGGCATGATCAAAGATTGGTAAAATTAAACACCCACTTAAGAATTGACCCAAAATCAAAGCTTAAAAAAAAACCTAGTTAGAACAAGTAGAAAGATGGAGTACAAACTAAAATAAAGTAAATAAATATATGATGGAAGAAATACTTACAACAAAAGGTGATTGGGAGCAGAAATGGGTTAAAAGGGATAGATGTATGTGTATTTGTCTCTGTGATGAAATTTAAGAAAAGAAAAAGAGTTCAATGTTATTGTAATTGTTGTACGGAGTAATTTGCAAGTTCAATGAATGAATTTGGAGGTGGGGTTGAAAGTGGGGTCCAGATGTTAGCTCCGAGAAAGAAGCGCAAAAGGGTAAAATCCAAAAAAAGGAGTGTGCCAAGTGATCACAACCTCCATGGATGCCACAAACATAAATTAAAATATAAAAATAGTAGATAATAAAATAAAATATAAATCTAAAATTATGGTATAAAATATTACAATATGGACAATTATGCTTTATTGGTCCTAAATTATTGTGTTATTTGTAAAAATGTCACTCTAAGATCACTCAATATTTTTCACTTCCTTCGTTGCCCTTATGGCAGGATCAGGTAATGGGTCCAATATGACCAGATGGACCCAGGTGATGGATCAATTTTGGGCCAACCAGATGGATCAACTTGGTGGGCCTGCTAGTTGTCGTGTTGGCCAAGGATAGCGGTAACTTCAGTCTCTAATTGAAAGTTGATAAGAATTCTATTTTTTATGTTTATTCTAGATATTAGTTTGTTTATTTTTGGTGTTATCTGTATCGTTTGAGTGACTTTGAAAGAGACTCATTTGTTTATCTTTGAGGAAGTTAAATATTTTGTTTACGTGAGAATAAAAACAGTCATCATTAGTTTTTTTAGCAATTATATTTTGTTGAGTAATATTCGATTATATTTTACTATATGCATTGGTGACTAATATCCAATATAATCATCTTGTTCAATTTCTATTTGTTGTTTGATATTCTTTTTATTATTCGGCCTATGATCCGTTCCGTAATTATTTGATATCAGAGCTTTGGTAATGGCCGAACGAAGAAAATACATATGTTATCACATGAAAATGACTAACAGATTCGCCGAGAGAGGCAATAATGTTGATCTAAGAAGGACTCACAAATTTGCTGAGAGAGGTAGTGATGTTGATCCGCGTGATTCAGATTTTGAAAGATTAATAGGAGAATTGTGGAATTGGAATACATGAAAGATCTCTTGCAGCGTAATATTGGGATGAAGCTTGAGAATCCCGAATTTTCAAGGGAGGTTCAATCGGATGACTTTATCGATCGGTTGAATACGATTGATCAAGTTTTTAATATGAAAAATATTCCCGAACCTTTTATTGATGAAGATACCGAGCATGTTTATGATACTGATGGTGAGGAAGACGAACAAGAGGACAGGGTGAACATCACTTTAGCATCTTTGGTGTCACCAATCACCCGTGATAGTGAAGACGAGATATCTAATGGTCATTTTTATGTTTTAGAAAAAATTAACGACAACAGATACAAGATTGAACTCCCAGATCATTACTACATTTCGACCACTTTTAATGTTACTGATTTGTCACCAATTTTCTGTGGTAATGTTGATGTTGTGTACTCGAAGACGAGTCTTTCCGACAAAAAGAAGAACATAAAAATATAATGTCACATAAATATATAATAAAAATAAATAATAAATGTCACACTAGTATAACCTCTTTTAACTAGCTATTATACATATAATTAAACTGAAAAGCCTTGGATAGAGACTCGGTATGACGTGACACACTTAGATTGGTTGAGTCAGGTACTGGTTTACTATTTGTAACCATACTAAGTATTTCCTTTTTTACGTATTCGTTTCTGTTAATCAAACACACATATCGAACTTTCTTCCAATGCTTTCCTATATAGATGCCTTCTTCCACCGATTCCCTACCCACGTATGTCACAACCCTACTTTTTCCTTTTTTTCTGTTAAGTATTTAACTTTCGCTAATTGGTATCCTTGCCATGTCATTTATGTGACTAGATTTTTATTCTAGGTAACCTAAATAATATTCATATATTATATTTCGTGAAGTCCTTTTATCTTTCGGGCCAAGGTCAAAAGGCCAAAATTTGTGAATTGGGCCAAGTTAGCCCAATATAGTTGAATTATTGCCATAGCCTAATGGACTAATCCATTTTCCTTTTCCAAGTGTATTTAGCCCATTTTATAATTTAAATAAATTAAACAAAAGAGTATGGATAATATATTGTTTTTAAAAATGTATATATATATATATATATATATATATATATATATATATATATATATATATATATATATATATATATATATATATATATATATATTTGGTTCGGCTGAAAAAACAAAAAAAAAATATTTAATTTGTTATTCTTATCCTCTAAGTTCTGTATTTAATCATTTATTTAATTTGAGATAGTATCAAATTAATTTAGGATAAGATTTTGTTTTAAAATAAAAAAATAAAATAAAAAAGGGGGCCAGCTATTTAATGGGATATATCCCATATTTTTAGCATTTTTTTGATTTACTCCATAATATTTGATTTTATCCTCATTTTTACCAAATAACAAAAAATAATCAAAACTCTTTTTCTCTCTTCTTTTTCTCTTTGGTCGACATTCATCATCAACATCACCTTCATCACTTAATTTAAATCTTATCTTCACAATTGTTCATCTCCATTCAAGTTGATTTACGTTTTCGGGTTCCTTGTAACGCGATCTATACTTCTATCTTTTCAGTTTCTTGATTTGAGGTAGTCATAAAATTCTATATTTTTTAATTCTTCATAATTATCATGTTATTATGCATGTATGTATAGTTATAGTGCTTGGATATAATTTTGATGATGTTTAAATAATAAAATATGTTTAAAACGCGATTTTCCGATTTATATAAATCCGGACAGAACTGAGTTTACTGTTTTCGGTAACCGTGCCATGATTTTTTGATGAAACTCTGTTGCTCATCGTTTTCCTCTCGATGAGTAGTGTGATTTTCGTTTAGGCTTGTAAACGGATGTATAGAACTCAAGATATGAATTTTTGAAGTTTATATAAATTAAATATATAAAATAATAATTATAGCATATATGACCTCGAACGTGTCTGATTCTGACTGATTTGACAAGTTCATCATGTCGGGATCGATGTTGCGATTCAAATATATATAAAATGTGTTAAAAATGGGCGTACGGATTAAAAGATATGATTTCTACAAGTTTATATATATATATATATATATATATATATATATATATATATATATATATATATATATTATAAAATTAGAATTTTCCAGAATTATGCATTGGGTTCCGTGCATGATGTGTAAGCTTATGTTGTAGGGTTTGTTTTTTTTTTTTTTTTTGAAAAGCAAGTAAAGTTTTTTTATTAATGTATTGAAAAATTACAAAGCCCTACAAACTATACAATATATTGAATCAAAAGGAGAATAATACATACAAATTCATGGCAAAAGGGCCATTAAACACCACGAAACTTGAAAAAACAAGTTGGAGAGAGGCAACCAAACTGTACCGCAAGTGCGATGACATAGTTGGTAGCAACTACCCATTTAACCAAGTGAGAAATGAAGACCCATGCCATGAATGTACTACGAGGAAACCGAGGGGATATTGATTCCGATTAGTCAATGCCTGATCATTGATGATTTGAGGAGGTGTAGTAGGAGGGGTTGACTAACCATTGGTGCCACTCAACTTTTGATTTTTTATGTCTTTTGGATAACCAAGCGAATGATTGTGTTTGGATTTCGGATAGGATTGTGGCAACACACCAATCTTTTTTGCTAAAGACCTTGAGATTTCGGTATTTCCAAATGATGTAAGATGAGGCCCATTTAATGGCTTGCCAAACGGAAGCACCATTTTGCGATATAGTGAATGATTGGGCATTTGTGGTTACGTCAAGGATGTTGGTGAAGGTGTTAGTGGGAAGGTTCCACCGGTGTAGGATTGAGTTCCAGACATTTGATGTTGCCGTGCAATGAAATTGAATATGTTCAATGGACTCAACCTGCGAGTTGCATAACGGGCAAAGCAATGTGTCGAGGTCTATACTGCGTTTGTCGAGCTCTACGCGAGTAGGAATTCTACCATTTACATCCCTCCAAATGAAAATATTGATTTTTTGAGGTATGAGTTTGTTTCTAGGTGTTTTCGTGATGGTGGACGGGTTGTCAAGCTTTAAGTTGTCAAGTATGGAGGCTAAATCTTTTGTTGTAAAGATGCCGGATTGATCTAAGGACCATTTTCATGTGTCGGGTTTGTCATAAAGGTTGATGGAGGCTAAAAGGTTATTTAATTCCATTAATTCATTGAGGTTACGGCCATTAGGTGTTCAGGACCAATTCCATGAGCCGGTTGTTATCGAGTTGTTTGTTGTGAGGCGTTCCGCTACCGAGATATTTTTATTGGTTTCAAGCATGTAGAGTCTTCGAAATTACAAAATTTTTCTATTCCGCACCAATTGTCGTGCCAAAATTTGGTGTTGGTACCGTCACCGATGTTTTTGATTATCGAGTTTGTGAAGTTAGCTCCGAAATTGTCCACAATTTTTCTTGCTTTGATGATTTCATTCCAAATTGTGCAACCTGAAACAGTTCTAGAGAAAACATTAGTACAAACCCCCCTCCCCGTAAATGCTCGATATGATTTTGACCCAAAGTGCGTTCTTTTCATTAAAAAATCTCCACCACCACTTACATAGTAGGGAAATGTTTTTGCAAATTAAGGATCCGATGTTTAGCCCACCTTTTTCATAAGGTAAGAGGATATGTTCCATTTGATCCAACTGATTTTTTTGTCCGTATCCGAACCGCCCCAGAAAATTTTTCTTCTTTTTGTTTCTAGTGTGTTAATTATTTTAATGGGTGCATGAAATAAGGAAAAGTAGTATAAAGGGATACTGGTGAGAACAGATTTAATTAAAGTTAGTCTTCCACCGTATGAAATGGATTTTGCTTTCCAATCCGAGAGTCGTTTATCGAATTTTTCAATGATTGGTTGCCAAGTGGATGCTTTTATGGAGGGAGTACCGATGGGTAGTCCGAGATAGGTGAAAGGAGTTGAACCGGCTGAGCAATTAATATAGTTAGCCATGTCTTCTATGTCTTTTTTTGAAACCCCGATTCCATATAAGTTGCTTTTTTTTAAGATTTACTTTTAGACCGGATATGTTTTCGAAGCATTTTAGTAGTTTAGAGACATTTGTTGCGTTGCATTTACTCCATTCACCAAAGAAGATTGTGTCATCCGCATATTGGAGACGGGACACCCAAATCTATCATGGCCGACACAAATACCGCGAAATCGGGCGTTTGTGATTGCACGCTTTGTGAGGATGTTGAGGCCTTCTGCCGCGATGATGAAGAGGAAGGGAGAGATTGGATCTCCTTATCGAATGCCCCTGCCGGGGGAAAATTCCTTGGTTAGGGATCCATTAATGAGTATGGAGATGGAAGATGAGGAAAGGCAAGCTCGGATAAAGTTGATCCATTTGTCGCCGAATCCCATGCATTTCATGATGTCGAAAAGAAAATCCCATTTAATGCAATCGAATGCCTTTTTGAAATCAACTTTGAATATGCGGCCTTTTTGTTTTTTTTTCTTTTGAGTTCGTCAATTATTTCGTTTGCAATCAAGACACCGTCGAGGATGTTTCAACCTTTCAAGAAAGCAGTTTGTTCGATACCGATTATTTTGTGAATAACTTTTGAGATGCGGTTGGAAAGGATTTTAGTGAGTATTTTATAATAACTTCTGATTAAACATACTGGGCGATATTCGTTGAAACCGATTGAATTGGCTTTCTTAGGAATTAGTGTGAAAAAAGAGGCATTACAACCCTTAGATATTTCGGAGTTCAGCCAAAACCAATCTAGGGCATTAATGAGATCCTCTTTAATCAGACACCAATATTTTTTGAAGAATTTCATATTGAAGCCATCGGGACCAGGAGCCTTTGAGCTATCACAGTCATGAAGTGCGTCCCACACTTCATTTTCGGAAAAAATGGGCTTCAAGGTTGAGGTTATCCGCATGGGATATATAGGAACGATGAGGTTCGTTTTCGAAGGAGCAACTTCCTTTTCGTTTTATGGATTTGAAAAGTGTCTCGAAATATTTGAGTGCCTCGTTTTTGATTGTGTTGGGGTCCTCGGACCATGATCCATTTAGAGATATACCCTGGATGTTGTTTTTATTTGTACGTCTTTTAATGTAGTTATGGAAATACTTGGAGTTTTTGTCTCCCTCGAGGTTCCATTTAATGCGGGCTTTTTGTTTGCGCATATTAGTCATCTTTTTTTTTTCAATGTGTTGTATTTTATCATTCACCCAGGTTTTTATTTCGGTTTCAGTTAGTGGCCTGGACTCCGCGAGTTTTTCCCATTCATTAGAGGCGTCAAGGTGCAATTTAATTTCGGTGTCAAGGTTGCTTAGTTGTAGGCTACATTTTTTAAGTTCAAGTTTAACATTTTTTAGTTTATTCTGGAATATACAATCAGGATGGTTACCGTTGACCGGGGGGGGGGGGGGAGCCATGTAGTTTTTATGATTTCGTCAGCGTTTGTTAGGTTTAGCCAAGTGTTAAAGACTCGTGTAGGTTTCGGACCAAAGTCGACGAAGGAGTTTTTGAGTATAATCGGGCAGTGATCCGAAAGATCCCGTTCGAGAGTTTTGGTAGAGACGTCGGGCCATAATTTTAGGATACTTTCAGAGACAAGGAAACGGCCAAGTTTACTGAACTTTAGTTTGTTGATGGAAATACGAGTGAACTTTTTTCCCCCGAGTGGGAGGTCGACGAGATTTGCGTTGTTTTGGAAGTTGTTAAAATTATCAGCCCATGTTTGTTTAAAGATGCAATTGAGGCATTTGAATTTGGATCTTACTTCATTAAAATCGCCAAAGATAATGTGAGGAACAGTGATGGAGTCGATTAGGTTTGAGAGTTCGAACCAGAATTTGAGTTTTTTCTGGTGGGAGTGTGGGCCATATACATTTATAATTACCATGTTAGAATCATAACCCGCCCATTTACCTTCAATTGCAATAAAAAATTCTCCTTCTATGGCATGTTTGAAAATAAAAGTGGATGGATCCCAAATTAAAAGTAAACCCCCCGATGCCCCGATTGCGTCTTTTTGGACAAAGTTAAGATTTGTATTATACCAGAAGGATTCAATTAGAGAGTCGGGTGATTGGCCACATTTGTTTTCTTGTAGTCCTAGGATAACTGGATTTTCCTCGTTACAAATTTTTTTGAGCCATTTGATTTTACCTGCTTGACCCACGCCCTAAATATTAAGAGAGATGTAACTCATTAATAATACTTACAGACGATTGGGAGGATGGAGCATCACTGTCCTGTGCTCCAGCGGATGCCAAGTCCTTGGCCGAATTCATTGGTGTCGATGGTGTTATTAGAGTTCTTTTTTGAGTTGGTTCCACCGATGCTCAGTATCTTCAACGAGTGTTTTGATGTGTTTCCCGATAACTTAGAAGATGAGTTCATCATGCGATTCAACTGTGAAAATTTCAACTTTTGTCCACTTCTTACACAGTGCTTAATATAGAGAAATTTTGATCTTGTTCCTTTTTTAATGTTCTCGACCGATGGTTTATGGTGGTGGTGTGTTTTCGAGGGGGATCTTGGTACCGTATAGTCTCGTGCAGTCTTCTTAAAGCATATATATTTGGAGCAAAAGGTTTTCTTTTTTTCTTGCCCAGGAGCATTAGGTTTTATGATGCCTTTTTTGTTTTGATTTGAGTTTAGCAATGGAAGGGTTGTTCAATATGTCAGGTTCGTCTATCATTGTTGTTTTAGGTGTTTGGATGGGGGTGGTGTGTATGTTGGTGTTGTGGATGAAGGCTTGTGAAAATCTGTTTGGATTAGGGAAGGTGTCATCAACATAATAGGTCGAAGGTGTGTGGATAGAAGTGGGCTTAGGTGAGTTACATGGGTTAATAGGAGTAGTGTCGATAATGGGAGAGCACAGTTTGTTAATGGGCTCGTGGCAGGGGGTATCACTTGTGCTATTGGGCTTTTTGGTTATTAGACTATTAATGATTTGAATTGGGCTTATGGGTAGGTTGGTGTCTGTTGTGTTAGGATTGTCGGAGACGTTGGTATATAGGGAAGTGATGTTGGGTTGCTGGAAGGGTTTTGGGGTAGTGTGTACATCAAGATTGTGGTAGGTTTCCGATACGTGAGAGTTTTCCAAGGTGTTTTGAACGTTATTGTCCAGGTTCACATAATTCGTTGGTGAAGAGCATTTATTGTTGTTGGTTGGGAAGATGGTAGTTTCAATGCGTTTTGAAGAAGTCGACGACTCTTCATGTTTTCAGCAAGAAGATGGACAGTTTACGGTGCTGTGATCATTAAGATCTTTTCCAGTATTATATCCAATTTTTTGATTGGTGATTTATGTGAAACATGATCTTCGATGTGTTGATCTCCGTCCATACATGATTCTTCATCGGAGATATATTCGTCAGTTTGAACGTCGCCATCCCAAACCGAAGATACATTATCAGTGGAGTTAAAATCGATAAGTTGGTTGTTGTTTTTAGTCACGTAAGCATGTGTAATTTTATTGTCATGGTGTACGTGAACGAGACCATTGATGAAGGCAAAAGAATCATCTTTGATGAGAGCTTTGCCTAGGGATAGGTCTTGGGAGCCCTTCTCCTCGATGGTGTAGTTTTGTAATTCGATAACCTCGCCCCAACAGTTTGAAATTTTTCGGAAGGTTTTCTTGGACCAACAAGTGATAGAGACTACTTTGATGTCGATCCAAACAAGACGACCCGATGATAGGTATTCTTCTGGATCCCAAGGACGGATGTCATCTAACCAATTCCAAAGTGGGTTTTTCATGTCGCTTAGCATGTCTAGGGCTAATCTTTTATCCTCATAGACGAGCATGACGTCTTTACCCCCAAGAAATTTGGTTTCTTAACCGATAAGATTTTCCGATTTTCAAATTTCGTTGAAATACTCAAGATGTTCAATATCTTTAATACCTCCAATAACGCCATGCCCGAGTAAATCAATAAGGTTTTCGTCATTGGGGATGTTGATTGAGAATTCTTTGGTCTGGAAATTGGTGGAACCATTGTTCACTGTAGGATCGGTGTGAACTTTGTGGTTTATAACCTCAGAAAACTTGCGATCATCGACCAGTTTGGTTGGGTTGGGAAGGGGGTTCGTTTTTCTGTCATGATTGGAGTTTTGAGTGTTATGTTGAGAGGTAGGGTTAGAGGTATTTGAAGTGTTTCGGTCATGTGCTTTATAAACGACAAGAAGCATACCTTCCGCTTCCACCATGTTTAGCTTTCGGACCATCATATCTACCTGGTGATTGGGGATGTTCTTGTACCGGACAAATCCAAACCTTTTCCCATTTTTTAATCTTTTTTTTTGAATGTAAACTTCTGATATTTCTCCATATTTTTTGAATAAACTGTGATGACCCGTCAAGTAACCTTAACGGCTCCATCACTTGGTCCCACAGCTTGATCAAAACTCTAAATGAATTTATTAAACATCATTGCATTCTTCATTAAAAAATAATTCCCTATAAAGGAAATTTATCAAAATAAGTAGTTTAAACAAACCCAACTCATTAAATTATCCAAAGTTGACCAAAACATTGTCAACATACACCCACAGTTTAACAAATCAAAAGAGAATGCAAAGTTTTAATGTTTAACAAAACTCTGTCAAAATGCATGCAGACTCTCTACCACAGCGGAAGCCATATAATCAAGTACCTATGAAAACATGCAAGTAAACTGTCAACAAAAATGTTGAGTAAATTATAGGTTTTAAAGTAACGAATAAACTTTAGACCACAAGATTTAAATTGTTAGAAAACATTAAACTATTATTCCATTAATCCATGAGTCACCTGGTAACCACTTAACCCTTTCCATACCCTTAACAATCACAATATACACTGAACAGGCGTATCTTCAAAAAAATAACGAAGTGCTAATACATTCCGATTATAAATTGCTAGCGCGACTAGTTCGAAATGGGGCTGTCAAGCCCGATAGATCTATCCATAGGATTCGCGTTCACCAGTAGAAACAAGTGATTACAGTTTCCAGACTAGGGAATATTTTCGTTCAACTCATAATGAATAATTTAAATTTAATTATCACTTGTGTCTAAACGTAAAACAAAATGCATGTAATCACATCCCCAAAATACTTTAATTAGTATGAAAAACAGGACTATAACTCACCTTAACGTAAGCGAAGCGATAACACAGAAACGAGAGCAGCAAAAGATAAAGTGATCAAGAATGATCACAACGCCGACCTATAAACAAAGCAGGACGATATAAATAACTAACTTAGGTCAAGTCTTAGTATGATAGCTATAGTACTTGTTGCAAGTAAACATAGAACAACACTTAGTATGTTTTGGTATGATCAGTATAGCGTATAACACGTACTTTCTATTTTTAGAAAGTTTCTATTTTTAGTAGGTTTCCATTTTTGAAAAGTTTCTATTTTTAGAAATTTACTATTTTTAGAAAGTTTCTATTTTTGAAAAGTTTCTATTTTTAGAAAGTTTCCATATTTAGAAAGTTGCTATATTTGGAAAGTTTTTAACTTAAGAAAGTTTCCTTAATTAGAAAGTCAACAAAAGTCAACTGAAAGTCAAAGTCAACCAAAAGTCAACTCAAAAGTCAACCTTGGTCAAACTTAGTCAACCTTGAATTTTAAAGTGTATATTATATTAATAATATAAGTTATAATGTTATTTAAAGTCATATATGTATAAACATGTCATATCATATGTTTAATTAAATTAAATTGAATTAATAAGTTAACATAAGTTTAAATGATATAATTAATATAACATAAGCATTTAATTAATTAATTAAATATTAATCACAACATAAGTATTATTAATTAATAATAAATTTTTAATCATATCATAAGTATTATTAATTAATAATGAATTATTAATCATTTCATAAGTATTTAATTATAATTATTAAACCATAAGTATTAAATAATTAAATTATAATTAAATAATAATTAAGCCTTATAATAACTAAATAATTAATTGATCTTTATTA
The DNA here is from genome assembly GCF_046630445.1 of Rutidosis leptorrhynchoides. NCBI lineage: Eukaryota > Viridiplantae > Streptophyta > Magnoliopsida > Asterales > Asteraceae > Rutidosis > Rutidosis leptorrhynchoides. Next base: position 68,106,546 of record NC_092342.1, read on the forward strand.
TAAGTCTTAATGTACTAATCTCATAACATAAGTTTAATACTTACCATAAGTATTTTTCATTAATAATAAAAGTATTATTAATCATAAGTTTAATTAAAAGTATAATTAAATCTTAATGTAATTAATAAATTATATAATAAATATATATATCTTAAGTCTTAATTAAAATTAATTACCTTTATATCATAAGTAATTTAATAATAATGAAAATCATTATTTATATCATAAGTTTAAATTTTATAACCATAAGTTTAATTAAACGTTCGCCGGGTCATAACTTGAGCCCCGGGTGTCGGTTTTCGACGAATTTTATATATATCATCGTCTAAACAAATCACCCGACACCTTAGTGTACTCAAGAACACCCTAAAATCAGTTCATGAGTCATGAAGAACAGCCATGAACCAACCTAAACCATTAATTCGTTCAAAATCTTGTTTTAGCCATTCCGGGTGATCCGTGGCTCGGATTTCGATGACCCGAACCTGAATGTTCATTCAATCATCAATCCTAACCCACTAGTACACCCTAGAGCCTCTAAAAATGGTCACAAAGTTGGACCCCAACTGATCGTATTCGTTTTTATATTTTAATCTCATCAAAACACCAAATTAAGCATAACTTTTGATCCGGGACTCGAAATAACATGAATCCAAAGCCTAAAATTATTGTCTTGATGAGAGGAACTCATATATACTCTTTATTTTATTAAAAACACATGTTAAATGTACTGATTTCATCAAAAAGTCTGTTGTCCCAATTTAATCAAACCGAAAACATACACAAACGAGCAATTCTACGCATACAATTATCAATACAACAATACACTAGTGCTATACTATCATAATAACATCAAAATCAGTAAAAATAAATAAAAATGAAAAAGCTAGGGTTAGGGTTTATACCCTAATCAAGAAATGAAAGGTATGAACGCGTAGAGGATGAACAGAGCAATCCGATTATGTGTAAAGCCCTTTGATCCAAGCTTGTTTTTGATTGAAGATGGTGATGATAATGATGATGATAGGTGACGGCTAGGGTAGAGGAAAAAGAGAGGAGAGAAATAAAATGCTAGGCTTTTGATTTTTGAAATGGGAAGTAACAAAATGAGAATGAAAATAACAAAATGAAAAATGAATGGGAGCAAGGCCTAGGTTCAGCCGATTTTAGCAAGGGGTGGGCCCCTTAGTGGGCCATTTTTGATATTTGATAAATTACTTTTAGCCCGAACGCCCGATCGAAGCCCGAAACGCGAAATCACCGCTACGCGATTAAATCTTCGGAGAGATATCGTACACGCAACAAATAAAATATATAAGTACTATATATATTCATATGACATAAAAATATCATATTTAAAATAACTGGGATTCAAAAATCTCAAAAGTTTGACCGTTGGTTTGAAAATCGAAAAGATTCGCCGGATAGAAATCCACGACACGTAGAAACGCACAATTTAAATACGAAAACAAATATTCATATAACACATAATAATTAATATATTATTACTATAATAATAATATAGATCATAGAAATGATGTGGCATAAATAACGATTAACGAACATTAAATAATAAACGATAAAAGATAATGGAAACAGTAGGGTCGTGACAGTACCTTCCCGTTACGGAAATTTTGTCCCGAAATTTAAGCAGGTGCCGGGGTTGACTCGTCATTTGGGAACAAATGCGGGTACTTCTGCCTCATCTGATCTTCACATTCCCAAGTGAACTCGGGTCCGTGTTTGGCATTCCATCTAACTTGATTCACAAAAATTTGACTCAAACTTAGTTTTGACAATAATTCGAAGTCAACACCTACTTTGACCAATAACTTGTTCTTAAGAATATCAAAATCACCAACACACTTACAATCTAGTGATTAACACTCCAGTCCATGACAAATGTAACCAAATTCGTCATAAAACCCTAAACCCACAATAATTGGGTTTACTTACCCAACACATACAACAAAACCCCCAATTTCATAAGAAATGGGGTTTATAACCCATCACTAACACTTACCCTAACTAAAAAAGAAAATTAAACAACAAAATTTGGATTAAGTGTTTACCTTAACACCAAAACGAAGTCAATAAACTAGACACACCAAGAAGAACCAAGATCCACTCCAATTTGGGTAGAAATCACCACCATATTCCCCCATTCAAGCTTTCTCTCACTAGAACTCTCCTCTCTCTCTCTAGAGGGTATAGTTGGTGAGAATGAGGATGAAAATGAGGATAAGATCTAATCTTGGCGCTTAAAACCGTCCATAAGTGAAAATACCAAAGTTCCCCTCTTAATTTAACAAAATTGCAAACCACCCAAAACTGTCAGTACATTTTGCACGGTGCACAAAAATTTGCGCGCCGCGCTGTATAAGGTAAACTGACTTTTGCACGGTGCGCAAAAATTTGTGCGGTGCGCGGTATAACGTATTTTCAGAACAGAATGTTACACAATGCCACGATAATCGGCCTCAGTAATAGATCTGGAAATAACATGTTGACGCTTCGATGACCATGATAAAAGATTGTCACCAAGGAAAACACAATAGCCAGATGTCGAATGACGTGTATTTAGGCATCCAGCCCAATCAGCGTCAGAGTATGCAACAAGGCCATCTGTGGATGAGAAGTGTATCTGTAACTCATAATCAAGTGTCCCACAAAGATACCGCAAAATACGCATAAGAGCAAGAAAATGAGGCTCGTGTGGATCATGCATGAACAGACATATTTGCTGAACCGTGTAGGAAATGTCAGGGCGAGTGAACGTGAGATACTGAAGAGCACCTGCAAGACTACTATATAAGGTGGGATCAGCAACATGTGGGCTACTGTCATCTAGTTTGGACTGTGTGTCGGCAGGCGTGCATGACGACCCGAAAAATTTCGGCTTATTTTTAACTCAAATCTCTAAATGATTTAATATTTCCAACACGATAAGCAAAGTCTGTTATCTTGAGTCTCAAAAAATTTTGAACTATTTTCATGTAAGCAATTACCCTTCGACTGCTCTCGACGATTCACGAACTACTATTTGTATATATATATATATATATATATATATATATATATATATATATATATATATATATAAATGAATATATAATAATAATTGGAAATATAATTTGAAATATTATATGTTATTGTTGTTAAAATTTAATTATGTTAAATAAAATAAAAAAGGATATTATAATAATTTTTATTTAAAACATATCTATATATAAATAAAGTATATAAAAAATAAATATTAAATGATTGTAATAATCGTTTGATTTTTTGATCGATATTAAACAAGTTGAAAACGAACTTATGTGATTTTAAAAATAAATGGTGATCCGAAAATGAGTTATATAAATTATATGCTTAATAGAAGTATATTTATGAACTATTTGTTAAATTTTAACACTTTTTATATTTTACCTTGGATCGAGCGCGAACAGTTGATT